>NC_138160.1:71042265-71575586 GCF_964165515.1 Mesoplodon bidens
GTCTCTCATCCCCCTGCCTCCACCCTGCCCCCATCCAATCGATCCATTCCTTCCCAGAAAGCTCTTTCTAGAACAGACTCTGATAAGGTTTAGTTCCCATTTAAAATTTTCAAAGGTTTCCCTATTCCTCCATCACAAAGTTCAAACTATTTACCTCCGCTTACAAGTTCCCTGCTTACCTTCTCCAACCTTTCATACACAAACACTCAGCTTCCGCCACACACGATCATGAGCAGTCCGGGGACCAACCCTGAAACTTCTGGCCTCCTACTTTGCACCTGTGGCTCTGTCCACCAGGAAAGTCCTCTCCTCATCATCTCCACAACAGCCACTAAGAAAAGCCTCCCCCCACTACATTATCATGCTACAAAGTCTTCTTCGCCATGTTACTGGTTATTTGTCTGCCACTCGATTATGGGGATGGATGGCCTTGTCCGTCTCCGTACCCACTGCACCTAGCAAGGTACTCACTGTTTATTAAACAGATAAACGCACGCCGCGCAGAGGAGGTGGAAGGGAGGTGCGCGGGAAGTCCCGGTGGAGAGGGACGGGCAAGAGTTTATAGAGCTCGAGGAAGAAGGGCGGCAGCCGGAGCCCTCACCTTCCCGTTCGCCACAGCTTTGCATTTGAATTTGCGGTTGGCGTCGGCCCGCAATCGCGCCAGCTGCTCCTCACTAGCAAAAGTCCAGTGCCGCTTCTGGCTACTGTTGTGGTACATGGTGAAGTCGGAGGCAAGGCCCAGGGAGTCTGGAGAGAAGACCGCCAACGGCACAAAACCGGGACGTAAAGCAGCTAAACCGCCACCAGGATCCCGCGGAAGCCCGAGGATTCAGGCCGGTCGGCGCGGGCGCGACGACGTCAAGGTCACGTGTTAATTCCGTCCGCAATCGCGTTTCCGGAGCGGATTAGGAGGAGGAAGTCTCGCGGGGTCTCTGGCCACCGCCCGCGAATCAAATGGGCGTAGCCAATCGACACGCTCCTCCTTTTTTGTGAGCCTCGGCTCTAGCTCCGCCCCTTTCCGACAAGATTTAAAGGAGACACGACAGACAGGGATATCCAAAAGGGAAGTACATTGAGGGCATGTGGAGGCTAACCTAAACAAAACACAAGCGATAATCAGAAGTAAGTAAAGCACTCTGGAGGAGGTCAACTTTTAAATAGGATGTTCATAGGAGGCCTCAGTGAGAAGGTGACATTTGAGCAAAGACTTGAAAGAGTTGAGGGAGTAGGGCTACCAATTAAGTGGGGATGATCTTGGGGCAGATGAAACAGCCAAGATCCTAAGGCAGAAACATTCCTGGCTCTTTTAAGGAAGAGTGTGTCTGGAGCGCTACCTAAATTCTTGACCTGAGAGAGACTGAAACATGGTAGGAAAACTAGAAACAGTGCATGTGTATCGTTCTTTATTGTTCTGACACTAATGTGTCCCTGGGTATTCTTTTTCTGTGCCTTTTTCCTTCTGCTTCTGTTGATAACTAGCCAATCCTCTCCCCCTATTTCCATCTCTGAAGCCACTATGTATAGTAGTTTTAGTGTTTTCTTGAGATCCCCATCTTTATTATTGACCCCAAGGGAGCCTTACACCTTACAATAAGCTATTATTAACACTTAAGAGATTTTTTTTAACTATTAGTGCTTTCAAAATTGCATTTGAGATACACAATTGACATTTATTACAAAAGCCTTCACTGGTTTTGAAATTTGTCCCATTTAGGCATAACTATGCATCATACATGGGGTTAGAAAGGTGGATTTACCCACATCAAATTGTTTTTCTAAAAACAAACAAAAAAAGAGATAAAGATGATGATACAGAGAGTTGAAAAGGTCATACAGGAAAAAGGGGGCAGAACATTTCCAACTTTGCTTTCAATGAAAATATTTTTAAAGGCTTAAGAAAGAGCACTTTTTCTTCTTTTCTGTTTAATTTGGGTGGGTGCAGTTGAGGGTAGACTTTGCCAGAGTTATTTGAATTCCTTCTCAAACTTATACCATTTGTAGTTAATAACTTTGGAGATCCAGATACTCCTTAAACATATGTCAGTAATTTAGTCTAGTAAATTGGCTGAGAAAAAGAGAAAGAAGGAGAAAATGTGATGATGTTAAGGAAGGACATGGCAAGTTATGAGTCCAGTGGATTGTGAGAACACTAAGAGATTGTATAATGGGAAAGAATAATTTAAAAGGAAAAACAGAAAGACAGGACCAGAAGAGATTTAGAGAAATAAATGTATGTATAAAATCTTAGAACCATGACAGTTATGTATACCCTGTCAATTCTTTTTATTTTGTTTTTCTGAAAGTCATTTGACAACTCCTTTAGTTTCCTGTAAAGGGAAATAAAAATGGGCATTTGAGAGATGGCAGAATATGATTTCCACAGGCATAAGAGTAAAATTGCTGAGTGTCACAGTTCATTTAGGAAGACAAATATGAAAACCTGGTGTTGCTGGTATAGCTATTTTTTAAGCCTTTAACAAATCTTAGTCTATGAAAATAAGCATTGACCATATCTGGGGAAATGTAGAAGAAATTGTAGCTGAATTAACCATCTACAGAATAAAGTTGTTGCTGATGTCCTGACATGAAGGCTCATACATGATTTCTTCTTCTTAAAGTGAGCAAGCTGGATGCTGCATTTTCAGTCTGCCTGAGTGACCTTCCCTTGTTCAGCCTATTGAGCATAAGTTTACTTTTTGTGCTATTTCTACAGTGGAAAGCAGACTGTGGACTTAGAATGTGGTGCCTTACTTATCTCCATTTCTTTCCAACTAAAAAGCAGCAAGCATTTCTCTCTACTCTATTTTATTTATGGAAAAGTTCAAACATAAAGAATAGAGAGAAATGTATTTCCACAATATCAATTCATGGCCAATTCCTACCTAACCCCTGCCTCCATCCCCATTACTTTTTTTTTCTTCCAGTTTTGTTCAGAGATAATTGACACAAGCACTGTAAAAGTTTAAGGTGTACAGCATAATGATTTGACTTACATAATGAAATGATTATCACAATAAGGTAGTGAACAGCCATCATATCATGTAGATACAAAATAAAAGACACAGAAAAAAATTTTTTGTCTGTGATGTGAACTCTCAGGATTTACTCTCTTAAAAACTTTCATACGTAACATACAGCAGTGTTCATTATATTTGTCATGTTGATAAATGTATGTTTATCATCCCAAGCACTTAGTTGTCTGGAAGTTTGTACCTTTTGACTACCTTCATCTTTCATCCCCATTACCTTTTTTACTTTTTTATTTTTTTAAACAGCAGGTTCTTATTAGTTATCCATTTTATACATATTAGTGTATACATGTCAATCCCAATCTCCCAATTCATCCCACCCCACCCCACCCCCGCACTGCTTCCCCTCCTTGGTGTCCATACATTTGTTCTCTGCATCTGTGTCTCAATTTCTGCCTTGCAAACTGGTTCATCTGTACCATGTTTCTAGGTTCCACATATATGCATTAATATACGATATTTGTGTTTCTCTTTCTGACTTACTTCACTCTGTATGACAGTCTCTAGATTCATCCACGTCTCTACAAATGACCCAATTTCATTCCTTTTTATGGCTGAGTAATATTCCATTGTATATATGTACCACATCTTCTTTATCCATTTGTCTGTCGATGGGCATTTAGGTTGCTTCCATGACCTGGCTATTGTAGATAGTGCTGCAATGAACATTGGGGTGCATGTGTCTTTTTGAATTATGGTTTTCTGTGGGTATATGCCCAGTAGTGGGATTGCTGGGTCATATGGTAGTTCTATTTTTAGTTTTTTAAGGAACCTCCATACAGTTCTCTATAGTGGCTGTGTCAGTTTACATTCCCACCAACAGTGCAAGAGGGTTCCCTTTTCTCCACACCCTCTCCAGCATATGCTGTTTGTAGATTTTCTGATGATGCCCATTCTAACTGGTGTGAGGTGATACCTCACTGTGGTTTTGATTTGCATTTCTCTAATAATTAGTGATGTTGAGCAGCTTTTCATGTGCTTCTTGGCCATCTGTATGTCTTCTTTGGAGAAATGTTTATTTAGGTCTTCTGCCCATTTTTGGATTGCGTTGTTTGTTTTTTTACTATTGAGCTGCATGAGCTCTTTATATATCTTGGAGTTTAATCCTTTATCCATTGATTCATTAGCAAATATTTTCTCCCATTCTGAGGGTTGTCTTTTCATCTTGTTTGTAGTTTCCTTTGCTGTGCAAAAGGTTTTAAGTTTCAGTAGGTCCCATTTGTTTATTTTTGTTTTTATTCCCGTTACTCTAGGAGGTGGGTAAAAAAAGATCTTGCTGTGATTTCTGTCAAATAGTGTTCTTCCTATGTTTTCCTCTAAGAGATTTATAGCGTCCAGTCTTACATTTAGGTCTCTAATCCATTTTGAGTTTATTTTTCTGTATGGTGTTAGGGAGAGTTCTACTTTCATTCTTTTACATGTAGCTGTCCAGTTTTCCCAGCACCACTTATTGAAGAGACTGTCTTTTCTCCATTGTATATCCTTGCCTCCTCTGTCATAGATTAGTTGACCATAAGTGCATGGGTTTATCTCTGGGCTTTCTATCTTTTTCCATTGATCTATGTTTGTGCTTTTGTGCCAATACCATATTATCTTGATTACTGCAGCTTTGTAGTATAGTCTGAAATCAGGGAGTCTGATTTCTCCAGCTCTGTTTTTTTCCCTCAAAACTGCTTTGGCTATTTGGGGTCTTTTGTGTCTCCATACAAATTTTAAGATTTTTTGTTCTAGTTCTGTAAAATATGCCATTGGTAATTTGATAGGGATTGTGTTGAATCTGTAGATTGCTTTGGGTAGGACAGTCATTTTCACAATATTGATTCTTCCAATCCAAGAACATTGTATATCTCTGATCTGTTTGTATTATCTTTAATTTTTTTCATCACTGTCTTATAGTTTTCTGCATACAGGTCTTTTTTCTCCCTATGTAGGTTCATTCCTAGGTGTTTTATTCTTTTTTGTTGCAATGGTAAATGGGAGTGTTTCCTTAATTTCTCTTTCAGATTTTTCATCATTACTGTATAGGAATGCAAGACATTTCTGTGCATTAATTTTCTATCCTGCAACTTCACCAAATTCATTGATTAGCTCTAGTAGTTTTCTGGTAGCATCTTTAGGATTCTCTATGTATAGTATCATGGCATCTGCAGACAGTGACAGTTTTACTTCTTCTTTTCCAATTTGTATTCCTTTTATTTATTTTTCTTCTCTGATTGCCGTGGCTAGGACTTCCAAAACTATGTTGAATAATAGTGGTGAGAGTGGACATCCCTGTTTTGTTCCTGATCTTAGAGGAAATGCTTTCAGTTTTTCACCATTGAGAATGATGTTTGCTGTGGGTTTGTCATATATGGCCTTTATTATGTTGAGGTAGGTTCCCTCTATGCCCACTTTCTGGAGAGTTTTTATCATAAATCGGTGTTGAATTTTGTCAAAAGCTTTTTCTGCATCCATTGAGATGATAATATGATTTTTATTCTTCAATTTGTTCATATGGTGTATCACATTGATTGATTTGCATATATTGAAGAATCCTTGCATCCCTGGGATAAATCCCACTTGATCCTAGTGTGTATCCTTTTAATATGTTGTTGGATTCTGTTTGCTAGTATTTTGTTGAGGATTTTTGCATCTATATTCATCAGTGATATTGGTCTGTAATTTTGTTTTTTTGTAGCATCTTTGTCTGGTTTTGGTATCAGGGTGATGGTGGCCTCATAGAATGAGTTTGGGAGTGTCCCTTCCTCTGCAATTTTTTGGAAGAGTTTGAGAAGGATGGGTGTTAGCTCTTCTCTAAATGTTTGGTAGAATTCATCTGTGAAGCCATCTGGTCCTGGACTTTTGTTTGTTGGAAGATTTTTAACCACAGTTTCAATTTCATTACTTCTGATTGCTCTGTTCATATTTCCTGTTTCTTCCTGGTTCAGTCTTGGAAGGTTATACCTTTCTCAGAATTTGTCCATTTCTTCCAGGTTGTCCACTTTATTGGCATAGAGTTGCTTGTAGTAGTCTGTTAGGATGCTTTTGTATTTGTGTGGTGTCTGTGGTAATTTCTCCTTTTTCATTTCTAATTTTATTGATTTCAGTCCTCTCCCTCTTTTTCTTGATGAGTCTGGCCAATGGTTTATGCATTTTGTTTATCTTCTCAAAGAACCAGCTTTTAGTTTTATTGATCTTTGCTATTGTTTTCTTTGTTTCTATTTCATTTATTTCTGCTCTGATCTTTATGACTTCTTTCCTTCTGCTAACTTTGGGTCTTGTTTGTTCTTCTTTTTCCAGTTCCTTCAGGTTTATGGTTAGATTGTTTATTTGAGATTATTCTTATTTCTTGAGGTAGGCTTGTATTGCTATAAACTTCCCTCTTAGAACTGCTTTTGCTGCATCCCATAGGTTTTGGATCGTCGTGTTTTCATTGTCATTTGTCTCTAGGTATTTTTTGATTTCCTCTTTGATTTCTTCAGTGATCTCTTGGTTATTTAGTAACGTATTGTTTAGCCTTCATTTGTTTGTGTTTTTTATGTTTTTTTCCCTGTAATTGATTTCTAATCTCAAAGCGTTGTGGTCAGAAAAGATGCTTGATATGATTTCAATTTTCTTAAATTTACTGAGGCTTGATTTGTGACCCAAGGTGTGATCTATCCTGGAGAATGTTCCGTATGCACTTGAGAAGAAAGTGTAATCTGCTGTTTTTGGATGGAATGTCCTATAAATATCAATTAAATCTATCTGGTCTATTGTGTCATTTAAAGCTTGTGTTTCCTTAGTAATTTTCTGTTTGGATGATCTGTCCATTGGTGTAAGTGAGGTGTTAAAGTCCCTAACTATTATTGTGTTACTGTCAATTTCCTCTTTTATAGCTGTTAGCAGTTGCCTTATGTATTGAGGTGCTCCTATATTGGGAGCATATATGTTCATAATTGTTATATCTTCTTCTTGGATTGACCCTTGGTCATTATGTAGTGTCCTTCCTTGTCTCTTGTAACATTCTTTATTTTAAAGTCTATTTTATCTGATATGAGTATTGCTACTCCAGCTTTCTTTTGATTTCTATTTGCATGGAATATCTTTATCCATCCCCTCACTTTCAGTCTGTATGTGTCCCTAGGTCTGAAGTGGGTCTCTTGTAGACAGCATATATATGGGTCTTGTTTCTGTATCCATTCAGTGAGCCTGTGTCTTTTGGTTGGAGCATTTAATCCATTCATGTTTAAGGTAATTATTGATATGTATGTCCCTATTACCATTTTCTTAATTGTTTTGGGTTTGTTTTTGCAGGTCCTTTTCTTCTCTTGTTTTTCCCACTTAGAGAAGTTCCTTTAACATTTATTGTAGAGCTGGTTTGGTGGTGCTGAATTCTCTTAGCTTTTGCTTGTCTGTAAAGCTTTTGATTTGTCCATCGAATCTGAATGAGATCCTTGCCGGGTAGAGTAATCTTGGTTGTAGGTGCTTCCCTTTCATCACTTTAAATATGTCATACCACTCCCTTCTGGCTTGTAGAGTTTCTGCTGAGAAATAAGCTGTTAACCTTATGGGAGTTCCCTTGTATGTTATTTGTCGTTTTTTCCTTGCTGCTTTCAATAAGTTTTCTTTGTCTTAATTTTTGCCAATTTGATCACTATGTGTCTTGGCGTGTTTCTCCTTGGGTTTATCCTGTATGGGACTCTTTGTGCTTCCTGGACTTGGGTGGCTATTTCCTTCCCATGTAAGGGAAGTTTCCGACTATAATATCTTCAAATATTTTCTCGGGTTGTTTCTCTCTCTCTTCTCCTTTTGGGACCCCTATAATGTGAATGTCATTATGTTTAATGTTGTCCCAGAGGTCTCTAAGGCTGTCTTCATGTTTTTTCATTCTTTTTTCTTTATTATTTTCTGCAGCAGTGAATTCCACCATTCTGTCTTCCAGGTCACCTATCCGTTCTTCTGCCTCAGTTTTTCTGTTATTGATTCCTTCCAGTGTATTTTTCATTTCAGTTACTGTATTGTTCATCTCTGTTTGTTTGTTCTTTAATTCTTCTAGATCTTTGTTAAACATTTCTTGCATCTTCTCGATCTTTGCCTCCATTCTTTTTCCGAGGTCCTGGATCATCTTCAGTATCATTATTCTGAATTCTTTTTCTGGAAGGTTGTCTATCTCCACTTCATTTAGTTGTTTTTCTGGGGTTTTATCTTCTTCCTTCATCTGGTACATAGCCCTCTGCCTTTTCATCTTGTCTATCTTTCTGTGAATGTGGTTTTTGTTCCACAGGCTGCAGGATTGTAGTTCTTCTTGCTTCTGCTGTCTGCTGTCTGGTGGATGAGGCTATCTAAGAGGCTTGAGCAAGTTTCCTGATGGGGCATCCCCATCACCTTTAAATCACAATTTCCCTGCTACTAGATGGATAAATTTCAAACAAAGAAACAAACCAAAATGAAACAAAAACCCAAACAGAATCTAAACTTCCTAGAAGAGTAATGGAAATATTCAAAACTTGAAAACAAAGGTGTAGTATTTCATTTGGCACTACCCAGAAGTGAACGTTAACAGGAAAGATTACAGTGACTTGTTTACATAAACACAATCTCTTTCATTTTGCTGCTGTCATTAAATTGGAAAGGCTCTGTACTTACCCACATGCTATGCCAAAGTTTCCCACGAGAGTATTAGAAATTCCTCTCTTGCTTTAGGACAATCTTCTCTCTTCTTTAGGCTCTGCCCCAGTGATCTTAATGTTTTAGAAAAAATAAAGAATATCAGACTGCCTGATCTTAGGAGTAAAGGAAGAGAAGGGCAATTAGGAGGGTGAGCGAGTGACCAATAAATATGTGTGGGACTGGGAATAATTTTTCAGTCTAATAAAACAAATGATTAAGTTCCCTGATTAATTTATAGTTCTTATTTCTCAAACACATTAGCATACACATATCCACATAGTTTTAGTTTTCAGGGCCACAAAGACAAAAAGGGGTGGTAGTGGGGGATGGGAATAAACCACATCTATGCTCACAAAAACATACAATGTCTTTCTTACTTTAAGATATGACATGAAACTACTCCTTCATCTACTGACACAGGTTTCTCACATTCTAAATATAGCATTGCAATGATATTCAAAAACAGTTAAGCCCCTTGCAGTTCTATTTGATTTATACAATTAGCATTGGCTCTAATATCCTTTCCTAGTTTTTTTTTAACCAATTGTCAGGTTACAACTAAGAGAAGAAAAGGAGTTGCCTGCAGTAAATACCTAGTTTCTCCAAAACAGAGTACTACTAAAGGAAAGGAAGTAAAAAAAAAGAAGAAATAGCATTTAAAAAATATCCTTGATCTAAATTTAACCCCCCAAAATTGAAACATTTTTTCTTTTATTTTTTAGGACTACTGAAAATTAAGGTGTAAAGACAACTTATTGAGGAGCAAATTCTATAAATCCATGTTCAATTCAAAATGTCTTACTCAATCACCACTATACTGAAGACCTGGTACTAATTGTTAGGTGGTGGTGATGATGGCAACGAGGACATGAAAATGGCTATTTTGCAGTCCTGCCTCAGGGTCCTTAAAGTGTAGTAGCACGATTCTGACACAGACAAATACAGCCCCTTCTCAATGATAGTAACCTTGAGTAGGGCCCAGTAGGGAGCTGGGTAATATTTCTTATCCCCGAGTGCTGATGCCTGGTACTAGTGTAGATAAGACCCTTTAGGTAGCTTGAAACCAATGGAAGACCCAAGGTTCATTCAGCCCCAACTAGCCATGGTTTAGTCCAAAGGCTTAGTGTCTCTTCTGCTAGCCAGGGGTATGTGGTCAACATGAAGGTAATTCCAGTGGAGTCTTTTTAAAATCACTGTTAAAACAACAAACAAATGAATAAACAGAGTTGGCCTTAGTTCTGTTACAACCATGACTGGGAGTGATTTTTTACCACCTTATCCCTTTTTTATACCAATTCATCAAGAGTGAATAGAACTATAATATTATATAAAGTACCATATGGTCATTTCCAACACAGTTTTACAGCAATTTAACCAGGTGGAAAGATCTCATTTGTGATTCAGTAGATCTAGTGTTTCAGAGCTCAGGTTCTGAAATCAGAATCCTAGCTTTACTGCTTGCTACTGAGTATTCTTGGGAGAGCTACTTCAATCTATTTTACCCTGAGTTTCATCCTTTGAACGGTGAAGAAAGTAGGTGTAGCTACCTGATAAGGTGGTTTTGAGGAGTAAATTAGTTACTCCATGTGACGATTATAGCAGTGTGACGGGCCTCTGCAAATTGTTCAATAAATGTTAAGTTATTACTTAACTGACACATGGAATAGGCTAGTTGGGGGATATAACATTTGTGTGAACTTGTATTTGTTATTGATACTGAGGGAGGGCATGCTGTAGGTAGATGGGATGTGACTGGGCAAAGTAGAGGAACACAAAGTACAAGATGTATCCAGAGACCAGAAAAAGAGCATAGCTTGGTTGGCTGGACAAGAAGGTGAATTAACTGAGATATGAATTTGTAAGAAGATTAGCAGAGGGTCTTGAATGTCAAGCTGAGTAATCTGTATGTAATAGAGTCCAAAATTTTTGAGTGGGAGAGTAAAATTATCAGAGTTGTATAACTTTAATCTGGAAATTATTTGTGATTTTCATAATGAGGACTTTATGAGGTCCAAATTAAAATATATTGAAACACAACAAGGGGGTCAATTCTAATAGTGAGGCTCAAATGTCTACTCTTGAGTAGCTACATCAGATTTAAGATTATAAGGGTAAATTCCTCACCATGTTCCCAGATGGACAGATAGTATATCATGTGTATCGTATGTATCATATAACATGTTATATGAGATGTAATACATTTATGTATTACATTTTTCTGTGTAATTCTGGAGCAGGGCCTGGGAACCTGTGTTTATAAAAATCTGAGGTTTTTCTGATGATTATCATTAGGTTTGGAAGTTTTTGCAAATGTAAAATTTATAGGACTTGGCCAAGGTCTTATAGGTTGGATGGCGTGGTGGGATGAAAGAGAAGCAGCAACTCTATAAAGTAGTGACTTTAAAATATGA
This sequence comes from Mesoplodon bidens, assembly GCF_964165515.1. Lineage (NCBI taxonomy): Eukaryota > Metazoa > Chordata > Mammalia > Artiodactyla > Ziphiidae > Mesoplodon > Mesoplodon bidens. The sequence continues at coordinate 71,053,337 of NC_138160.1, forward strand.
ATGAGCTTAACAGTCATCTGGGAGCCTGTTAAAATGCAAACCAGAGATTCCCACTCAATAGGTCTGGAGTAGAAACCCAGGAATCTGGATTCTTATCAAGAGTTGTCTTGAGTTTGGCAGTTTTTAAACTTTAATGTTCAACATACCCACTTGGAGAACTTTTAAAACGTAGACTGCTGGGCCCCGTCCTTCCTCCCACCCCACCCCTCCTGTCTGCCCCCACGCCACCTCCCTGTCTTGGGCAGGCCCAAGAATTAGCATTTCTAACTAGTTCCCAGCTGATGCTGGGAACTTGGATAAGCTTCAAGAACTACCATTCCAATTGCTTCAATGTGATTGATTTTTAAAGCCCAAGTAATAGGGAGAATGACAGTGATCTTATCATGGAGAGTCTTTACCTTTTCTGTTAGGTTGATTGAAGGAAACCATATTTACATTCCAGGTTGCCTTTGTGAGAGAAAAAAATGGAAGATGCTTAAATACCCATTTGAAAAAAATAAATAACCACTTTCCTACTAGCTTAAATAAAAGGTGAAGAAAAATATTATTCTCCTATTATTGGATTAAATATCCCTGGCTATAGAGTAATAAAAATATCCTTTGGCTATAGAGTAGTAAACACCTCTATAGTTATTACTATTCTATTGTTGTAGAATTTGGAATTTAGACAATAAAAATAATTGAAGGGCTAACTTGTTTTCGGGATCTCTACTGTGTTCAATGTTCTAAGACATAGTTGGCAAACTATGTCTCACAGACCAAATCCATCCAATGTCTGTTTTTGTATGCCCTGCAAGCTCAGAATTATTTTTAAATTTTTAAATGTTTGAAAAAAATCAAAAGAAAAATAGTATTTCATGACACATGAAAATTATATGAAATTCAAATTTTGGTGTCCATAACTGTATTAATCAGGGCTCTCCAGAGAAACAGAACCAATAGAATATATATATATATATATATATATATATATATATATATATATATATATATATATATATATATATACACACACACATACCTATATATTATAATAGGATATAATAATATACATTTATTATAAGGAATTGACTCAGGTAATTATGGAGTCTGAGAAGTTCCATGATCAGGTGTCTGCAAACTGGAGACCCAGTAGAAACAATGCTGTAAATTGCAGTGTGAATACAGGAGAAGATCAACACCCCAGGCTCTAAGCAGTTAGGCAGAGAGAACAAATTCATCCTTACCTCTCCTTTTGTTCCATTCAGGCCTCCACAGATTGGAAAGGCCCACTCACATCGAGGAGGGCAATCTGCTTCACTCAGTCTACAAATTCAAATGTTATCTTATCCAGAAACATTCTCACAGGGACACCCAGAACAGTGTTTAACCAAATACCTGGGAATCCCCTGTCCTAGTCAAGTTGATACATGAAATTAACCATCACAATAATAAAGTTTTATTGGAACCCATCCATGCTTTTTCATTTATATGGTATCATCTGTGCTGCTTTCATGCTAAGTAGCAGAGTAGCCTGCAAAGCCAAAAATATTTATTATCTGACTCTTTACAGAAAAAAATTTACTGATGATATTCTGAGAGAGTGCTTTAAAATGTTTAATGTCAGTACAAATCACCTAGCATTCTTGCTAAAATGCAAAATTGGATTCAGGAGGCCAAGACCAAGATTCTCCGTTTCTAACATGCTCCTGGGTGAGGCCGATGCTGCTTCCCTGCAAACTCTATCCTAATTCTCAGTTTTTGCTCTTGTCAGTGTCCCTGACTACAATGCCCCAAACTCCTTCTGCCTATACAAATTTCTTTTAGGTCCATCTAACTTAAACCCTGTTACTTCTATGACTTCTCCTAACCATTCCAGCTGACTGTGATCTCTCCTTCCTCATTGCACTTAGTTTGCTTCACTCTTTTGGCTTTTTTATGTAATCTGGTTGCTTAGACTCCTGGAGATGTGACTCTCTTACCTCCCCTCAAAGACTTAAACTCTCTTGAAGTAGGGATCCTGTTTTTAGACATCTGTCACCTGTGATGCTCATAGAGTACTTTACATCTGACAGACATTCTAAAAATATTTATTGACTTAATTAGTGTCTCACACCTAGAAAAGACATTTTTTGTTAACAGGACATCATCACAATAAGTGAGGCAATATTCTTATCCATTCATGTTTTTAGAACTAATTTATTTTTTTCTTTGATAGATTTTGATACATTTCAGTGGTAAGGATCATGTTTCTCCCAAAATAGAGACAATTTTGAAGTAAAGTATACATCTTTGAATTGATATATTAAACCAGGTTATAAAACTGAAATTTTAAACTTGGTTCAAACCTTGAGATGAAAAGTACAACTTAATTATGAACTGAAAAACTGCTTATTGAGCAAATTGTCTGGAGGCTGGAGAATTAGAAATGCAATGTTAATTTCACTATTTTAATAATCTCATTTTCAGAATTTGCTTGAAGAGATATTGATAAATGACAATAGCCAATCATGTATGAAAGTTTACAGACTATGAAGATGTTTTATTTTGCCATTAAGAATCACACATTTCAAGCTTTTAAAGAGAATTATGTGAGTAGTTAAATAAGATGAGAAACTTCCGCAGTCATAAAAATTAATCAATTTATTTTGCTCTTTTTCTAATCACTTTAAAATTTCTACCTGGGTTATTTCAGTATATCCCAAGAATAAGAGTGGTATGATTATGAAGCTACTTTCAAGGAATCCTATCGAGATAAAAAGCAACTATAAATGTTTAGCATTTCAAGTCTTCAACACTCTTTACAAATCTTTTTCCCAAAAACAAATGTGATAATTTCACAATTCAATAGATTTTTAGACTTATTAAATACAAATAAATACCTTTTTCATAAATGTTGTGCCCAAGGAAAAATTCTAAAGCAATTTCATATGTAAAGCATTATATCATATTTGAGTGAAGTATTTGAGTTCTAAATCTTTTCAGGTGCCTATACATATTTTTCTTCTAATCAACACATTATTTGGGGCTTTTAAACTTATTTCTACTAGTTTTCTCATGTTATGGCGAGCAGCATCTGAAGGAAAAAAGCAATCAGCTGATTTGATACATCACAGTTCATCCACATGGTGGAGCTATGTGGCTAGATCCTGGAGACACCAGTTTTATTATACTCACCGTTTTGAAATAAGTCATGGTAAATCCAACCAACCAAATTTTTTGTTCCTGCATACAGTTTTCTCTGGTACTATTAATTTAGTTCCTTTTTATCTCTTACTTAGCATAGGGCAGTCTTGTTCCATCCCACTCTTCCGTAGCAGTGGTTCTCCAACTTTGGCTGTACATTAGAATCACCTGGGCTGTTTTTAAAAGCCCTTATCTTTGGGGCCCTACCTGAGACTAATTGAACAGGAATCTTTGCAGGGTGAGGTTTGAGCACTGGCAAGTTTCAGGGTTCCACAAGTGATTCAATCTTGAAATCAAGATTGTAAACCAGTGCTCCATACTACTACTATAAATATCTTTCTAAATTATAAATTTAATCACATCATTCCTCATTAAAATCATTCATTGGCTCCTCAACAACTTTAGGATAAAATCAACTTCCTTAACAAGGCAAACAAGCCCCATCAAAGACTGACCATTGCCTTCCTAAGTGTCATCACCGTCTCCCACCTTCCAACACACAAAGACGTAGCTTGCAGAATTACTTGCAGGCTTCTAAAATCACCAGGTTTTTCACTCCTTGAGGCTTGGGCTTATATCCCTAGCAACTAATACAGTAAGCACTAATTAATATTCATTGAATGACTAAATGAGTACTGTAAAATGGCTTCATCTTGCTTAAGACAGGGATGTTTATTTCTGTCAAACAGCTTCCAAGTGTTTGCTTATTTTTCGTTGCTTGGGCTGCAGAATGTGGCACTGGATTAACCAACAAATGTTAAGTATATTCTAAAGTAGACACTGTGTTCTGCCAACTTATTCGATCCAAAGGGAACATTTGAAAGCTTCCCTAGGAATAGCTGCTTCTACATTGTACTTCTTTTCCATCTAAATTTTTCAACTCTAACATTTGTGTTTAAGTCAACAGCAAAATGGACTGCTTGTCTGTGGGTGATGATGCTTTTCAGTTATTCTTTTTAAATTAGTAGATCGTTGGACTCATGGCTAGTCATTTAGAATCTTTGGTCTTATGATACTTCTCACCCCAGAAGGGCCAAGAACCTAACTGAACTAGAGTTTCAAGTTTGGATGTTCTTGAAGAGAAGAGGTGTGGTTTGGGGGAAGACCACCTTATCTACTGGGCATGGTAGGGCACAGTGCCTGGTGGCCACAATGCTTTTAGTGGTCCATGAACACGTTTTAATGTCTCTTAAATCAGAATTAAAAACAGAATTTCAGGTCAAAAATGTTTTAATGTGAGATAGTAATATACTCATCTTTATGCCAGCAGAGTGATAAAATACAATTTGTAATTATTTTTATGGAGGAAAGGGCACACAAAGGCAAAAGTGCCTGGGGCCCCAGAATGTCATGTAGCCCTGATTTCAGGGAAACTAGAGAAGGGGTCTCCAGCCCTAAACTGTCTCCCCATTCGTGCCTGCCAGCTGACATAAATGCTTATAGTGGCTACCAGGGAAGCTTGGCCTTTTTCAAGCCATCAATATCTATCCCAATACAATTTTGTTTTGAGGGGAAGAGGTGGAGGTCAATGCTGGCACTCATTATGCCAGACAACTATAAAATGTCCCTCTAGTCATTCCCTTAACCTGCATTTTTACTACTATGGCATATACCTTTCTTTTGGATAAAAGTGAGGCATTTGGCATGTAGAAACCACTTTTTTTTGAACTGACACATCTTGATGTTACTCTGATAAAAAGGTGCCAATACTAGCAATAGGTGCAAACAGTCATAAAAAAAATATAGTCCTGTCAGGTTTACTCAGCCTTCAAAAGCAGTGTTCTAAAATGGCCTCTAGTGAAAGAGGTTGCCAAAGTTTTCAAGTTTATGAAAATAAATGTTTTTGAAAGTGTTCATCATTGCAAAGAGCTCATGTTTAGCTGAGCACCTTTGATATCAAAATCTGTGATTAGAATATGGATGCTATTTGTGTGCAATACCAAACAAGTGGTTTTGCTTTTCTAATGTAAATTCAAATATGCTGTTGAATCAATTAACTAGTGTGTCTGTGACATTGGATAGGCTTAATATAGTTTTTTATTAAAGATAAATAATAAAACTCTACTGCCCTTATTGGCCTTATCAAGCAATCGCTCTTTAGTAATAGGAATATTTTAGGGTTCATGATCCTTGATAACTACAATGTGTTTAGAATATATTTCTTGGCTATATAGAACATTGTTATTATTTTTAACCTCCTGTATCATGCTCAAAAATATGAGGAGGCTCTTAGCTATTTAGGTTCTGACTTCCCAGATGGCATTCAAGTTACATACTTGAGTAACAGTTGAACTTTCTTTGCAAAAACTAAACCAATGATATTGGTAAGATTAGTTCATAATTTTAAAGATAGATCTAATCTATTGTTGTGGATATTTGTTTGCTTGGTTTGCCCAGCATCTTTCTCTTCTGGGATTTAAACTTGCCATTCAGCAAACGTTGCAAATTATAGTACACTGTGCCAAGGAGTGAGCACCTGATATATACTGTGCCAATCAGACTCCTTCCTAGTAATTTAAAATAAGTTAGAGAGATAGGCCATTTTATCTCAAGTGGTGAAGACGTGAGGATATGAATCCAGGAGTTGCCAGTGGTGGTAATTCGGCATGGACTGTGAATTCTAAGCAGAGGAAATAAAAGACAAGAATGAACCAGAGGGAAAAAAAAAAAAAAACAGAGAAAAGAAGGCAAGAAACTGAGTCCTGAGGAGGACATTCACATCTCTACTTCCAATACCTGATGTCCTTGAAAACCTTGGTTTTTGCAGTTCCTGGTCCATTGTTCCAATCTATGAGCTAATCCAATGTCCTCCAAATACATCCACAAGATACACCCCTCTTCTTTAACACCCTCCTTACCCTAAGCTTTAATCTACCCATATCTTTCAGTAGAATATTTTAAAATATTAACTAAGGATGAAACATCAGACATGTTGTTAACTGCTTGAAAAAAATTGAGGATAACAAGATTTTAGGATTAAATGAAATAATATATATATCAAACATTTGATCAGTAGCTGAAATATAATTCAATAAAATGTGAGTTATTATTTTTAAATTATTACTTTCCTGGTTACTTACACATTTTGAGAACTATAATAATAATATGATTATATTATTTTGGAACTCTTAGTTTCACCAGACAAAAAGCTGACTTGGATACATTTTCTACTTATTAGCATAAGTAGCCATTCAAATCATGGAAACCTACCTAGGGCTATCCCTAGGGTGTACAGAGTCCAGGGCAAATATTTTTTTGTTGGGCTTCTATGTGGCTAGTTTGATTTTAAAATGTATTATGAAATTCATAGGCCCATGTTGAGTCATAGTGACATACTGATAATAATTTAGGATAATCAGCGGAGAAGAGATTTTTTTTATTTGTTTACTGACCAATCCAGGCACATGAAAACTCTTCTTAATATCTGCCAAAGCCTGTGAAGGCTGTGAGAATTTACCCTCCTTGCAATCTAACATGTTAATTTGTTTCCATTTCAAGGGTGCTAGCAGAAGACAGGAGACTCCTGGGTTAGAGACAAAGGACTTACTGGTTCACAGCATAGAAAACAGCATGATCATCAGCATATTTGTCCTGGTTGTTTTGCCACATCCCACCAAATGATGCTATGGGCCCAGATGACACCTGCACATGCCGTGGGTCTCATTACAGGAGAGGACCCAAGGGCCAAGAGTGCAGAACTTTTCAAGCAAGTTGCAAATCATTGCAGCAAGCAGCAAACCACTCAGCCCTACCCTCCACCTCCATTCTTGCTGCAGTCATCTTGACCTACTTAGTATCTATGTGACTAGTTACAGAAACTGATCAGGAGCTGGATAACCTTGCAATCTAGCACACAGAGCAACAACATGCAGGATGGCTCAGGGCCCATGGGCAACGGCCTTTCCCAATAATATCCAGGCATTATTTCTTCCTGTTCAGGTTCAGGACCATCTCTTCATGTTCTGTATTGTCAAATGCTTCATTTGTGGCTAATTTCATATCTCTCCTTGAGAAAAAAGGCATTAACGTTGTTATGACTCACGGGTCATAGCTCTTCAGAACCTGCTTATATTGAAAAATATATCTCTTGCCTCTGCAGTACCGTAATACCATTTATTTAATTCTGGTTACATGATTACTCATGACTGCATTATCCACAGTGCCTTTCATTATTGCTGGCTTCTGAGGACTCTCTCAAATGTTGTCACTATACTTCGATGACCACAATATAAGCTTTACTCAGCCCATGCAGGAAAATGTGAACAACAATTTATTTTCCACTCATGTTAAATTTACCATTTAGAATGTTATAAACACAGAACAACATGTCTTCCAAACATGTCTTCTCTTGAACTCTTTATGCCACAGTCACTGCATTCCTAGAGTGTGATCTCTTTCAATTTTGACTGCCTGTCTTCCTTCCATACACTGCCATCAGCAAATAGGTAAGGGGCTTGGGGGAGGGGAAAGCAGAAGAGTAGTCCAATTTGTGCAAGGAAATTCAATTCAGAAAAGCATGGCATCCATCATCAAAAAATCCACAAATAATAAATGCTGGAGAGGGTGTGGAAAAATGGGAACCCTCCTACACTGTTGGTGGGAATGTAAACTGGTACAGCCACTATGGAGAACAGCATGGCAGTTCCTTGAAAAACTAAAAACAGAGCCACCATATGATCCAGCAATCCCACTCCTGGGCATATAGCCAGAGGAAACTGTAATTCAAAAAGATACATGCACCCCAATGTTCTTTGCAGCACCATTTACAATAGCCAGGACATGGAAGCAACCTAAATGTCCATCAACAGAAGAATGGGTAAAGAAGATGTGGTACAATATATACAATGGAATATTACTTAGCCATAAAAAAGAATGAAATAATGCCATTTGCAGCAACATGGATGGACCTAGAGATCATCATACTAAGTGGAGTAAGCCAGAGAAAGACAAATATCATATACTGCTTATATGTGGAATCTAAAAAAAGGGTACAAATGAACTTATCTACAAAGTAGAAATAGAGTTACAGATGTAGAAAACAAAGCTATGGTTACCAGGGGGTAAGCGGGGGAGGGATAAATTGGAAGATAGGGATTGACATTTACACACCACTATTAGATAACTAATAAGGACCTACTCTATAGCACAGGGAACTCTACTCGGTATGCCATAGTGGCCTATTTGGGAAAAGAATCTAAGAAAGAGCGGATATATGTATTTGTATAACTGATTCACTTTGCTACACATCTGAAACTAACACAACATTGTAAATCAACTATACCCCAATAAAAATTTTTTAAAAAGAGCATGGCATTACATTGATCAAAAGCAAGAGCGATATCCATCTAAATCCCTTGGATAGATAAGTACAACCACCTCCATAGATGTGTCAGACATGTAGCATGGAGTCTGCAGAGGGGACAGGTGACTGCACTAGGGGCCAGTAGCCAGAGGTGCACAGGGTAAAGGGCACCCTTGGATGCTAGACCAGACATGGCATTGTGGTCAGAGCAGAGATGAGTGGGAGCTCATTCACAATCCCACACACACATAGCTCAAGTCCACAGTTTGCCAGTGGATGCTTGGTAGCCCAGTCTTGAACTCGTCTTATATCTGTTGATAGAGTCAACCAACATCTGCTGTTTGTCACTGCCATTCTGACAACCCAAACTCATGTGATCCTGCAAAAAGAAATGCTGTACTGACCATTGGGAGTTATCCACTCACCAGACCACTCTCTTGAAACAGTGACCAACTCTGGGGTGCAGGGCAACTGAATCAGCGTGAAGCCCAGAGCTCCTCAGGGCATTTGGTTGACTTTACACCTTGGGAAGAAGGTTGGAGAGTTCCCCAAAGAAGAGAAATGGGGATTGAAGCCCCTTGTGGTTCATGATTTGAGCTCAGAGAGCACTGTCTTACTGTTTCAATGTTCCTCTCACTCCTGTTTAAATGCTCATATTTAATATTTGTGTTTTCTAATTTTACATGTGTGGCTCGACTGATTTGTAGTTGCTAATTAAAATAATACTGTGGTTAATGAGTGGAAGTTGGCTATAATAGATGTATTATTTCATTAAACCATTAGACTAACTTGTATTTTTATAATAGTTTGCTGTGATTGTGCCCATTACTTTATTTGCTCCTCACAATAATCATAGGGCACATGATGAGCTGCTTCTGACAGATGAGGAAACTAAGGAAATTACTTAAGGTTGTCCAAGGTTACATGTTTGGTGTCACAGTCATGAGCAGAACTGGGCTTGCTGGACCTCCTCATCTTATGCTCTTGCTCTTTTAGTAACTACCACTTGCTTTCCCCAGGCACACCTGTCATGAGTAAGTTAGTATTTATTCTGAGTCTTTTTCAGTGTTCACTACATCAAAGAAGATAACATGTCATTTTTCTTTCTTTCTTGATGCCTTTGCTGCTTCAAGGGAATATAGTTTTAATATTCAATAGTGAATATTAAATACACCTATTAAACATGATATATGACAAGAAATCTATATCCTGCATTAAGAATTTTATTGTTACTCAACATTCTGATATGTATGTCAATGCAATGAACACAGTGGATCCTCCTGCCAGTCACCTATTAACTACCTAAATCTCATAGCTTCTCAGGGCTGCAGGTAGGAGGACCTTGCTGCATGTCAGATTTGATGCCCTCATGCCCCTTTCTTAATTCTGCATAAAGAACAAAGAGTGTTAGTATCCTTATGGGCTTGGTGACTGATAAGCAGAGCTCTGCTCTACAGTTTCAAAAGAAGTGATGCTGTCACAGCTGCCCTCCGGGTTCCAGCACAGCTTCTTGTCACTGTATAAGATCCTAGGGAACTGATACATTCATGATGATCTCCTAGGTGTTCAGGCCGACTTTATACAGTTAGGGGGTGGTACAGCATAGTGGGGTACAGCAATAGATCTGGAATTGACGAAACTGAGCAGACTCTTACTTTATTTACTAATTGTGGGTTATGGTCAAGTCATGTGTTTAACATCCATTTGTACTCACATCAACATGTATTTTTCCAACAGAATTTCCCAAATGAAAACCATTTCGCTTTCTTCTTGAAATGACTTGAAACATTGGCTTCTTTGGCATCAAAATCTCCAAGGTTCTAACAGTGGTTTTAGGATAGCCCATGTTCGTCAGCAGAAGGTTGGGACAGAAGTAAGATCAGTGAGTTCTGGGAACAAAAGTTCAACGTTCTACACTATTTCTTTCTAGTTATTTTTTCCCCTCCCCTTTTTGATGATAAAAGTTCAGTTTTAAAAACATTTTTTTCATTAATAATTAGTGATGTTGAGCATCTTCCTCAAACCAGTCAGAATGGCCATCATCAAGAAGTCTACAAACAATACTTGCTGGAGAGGATGTGGAGAAAAGGGAAACCTCCTACACTATTGGTGGGAATGCAAGCTGATCGAGCCAATATGGAGAACAGTATGGAGGTTCCTTAAAAAACTAAAAATAGAGCTACCATATGATCCAGCAATCCCACTCCTGGGCATATAGCCAGAGGAAACTGTAATTCAAAAAGATACATGCACCCCAATGTTCCTTGCAGCACCATTTACAATAGCCAGGACATGGAAGCAACCTAAATGTCTATCAACAGAGGACTGGATAAAGAAGATGTGGTACATATATACAATGGAATATTATTCAGCCATAAAAGAGAATGAAATAATGCCATTTGCAGCAACATGGATGGACCTAGAGCCTGTCATACTGAATGAAGTCAGACAGAGAAAGACAAATATCATATGACATCACTCTTTTGTGGAATCTAAAAAAAGGGTACAAATGAACTTATCTACAAAGCAGAAATAGAGTTACAGACGTAGAAAACAAACCTATGGTTACCGGGGGTAAGCAGGGGAGGGATAAATTGGAAGATTGGAATTGACATATACACACTATCTATATAAAACAGATAACTAATAAGGACCTATTGTATAGCACAGAGAACTCTACTTAATACTCTGTAATGGCCTATATGGGAAAAGAATAAAAAACAGAGTGCATATATGTATATGTATAACCGATTCACTTTGCTGTACACCTGAAACTAACACAACACTGTAAATTAACCATACTCCAATAAAAATTAAAAAAAAAACATTTTTTTCCATGATACCTAATGTAGTATATAGGAAGAAGAGGCATGGCCGGCAATGATGTACATTAGAAAAAACAGATGCGAGACTTTACTTTGACATTTTTTTTTAATCATGTTGATGCACTTTAGGTCCCCCTCAGGAAAATGATGCTACTTGCTAATGTCCCTTGCAGAAGATGTGTGTGAGAGAAGTGGTGCATGCCAATCATCTTTACGATCCTACTTTTTCCTTACTTCTATATCACAACCTAAGTGATTAAGTCAATCTGAATTTATTAAATGGTTAACAAAAACTAAAAGTAATGGAGAAAGAATTGTAAATGAGTATGTTAGATATGGCTTTCCCTTAGTCCAAAGGGAAAGCACCCAAGAATTTTCACCTTTCTTGAGGGTCCTCTTGGTAAGGTATCCCAGTTCCCAACCTCATTCTATCCCCAGATTTTTAAGAGTTTCTCCTTGGCAATCTCTCCAATCACTGTTAGAAACTCTGTATATTATCCACAAGGGCTAGTTTTACTCCAGAATCTGTTTCCTTCACTTCCAGAAGGAAACAGATTCTGGAGTATTCTTCCCAGTGTGAGTTAGAATAATTCCATGGTAGCTCAGGAAGGAAGTTCCAATTTGGCATTCACAACCCACATCTCATAGAAAGGTCCAAGCTTTGTCTCTAAGAGTCTCCTAAATGGTGTGAGTTGAAGATGGGCATCTTCACTCAATGTTCAGTGAGTAGCTGTTGAATCATACATACACACACACACACACACACACTCTCTCTCTCTCTCTCTCTCTCTCTCACTCAGTCACATATGCACATAACCTTGTCCAAAGGCAAATATTAATGTTCATGGATAGGAAAGACCAAACCCATAAAGAGGAAGAGGATTGATTTCCTTCCCTATAATTTTTCCCATTATCCAAAATTTTTCTTAGCATTAATTCTTTTCATTTACCTCTCATTTTCATTTAACTCTCATTTCCAAATTGTGTCTCCAAAAGCTACTAGAGATTGGTAAGTAACTGATTCATGTTTCTTATGGCTGCTTCCTTAGCTGTGTATGACAAAATCAAAACACAGACATTATTGCTTGTAAATAATGTACCATTCCTCTCTCTGGTCTGGGGGCTGGGTGGCAGGTAGATGTAGTGAAGAGGCAAGAAGTGGGAAAAGAGGTTTCATATTTTCTAGTTAATAACTGTAGAACCGAATTGTTTTGGCTAATGAACTTACAGGGATAATGTTTGAAGTAATAGCCAAATAAAATTTGTTTTTTAGGAATACTGGAAACTAAAAACTCTTTGGGTACTTAACAGTATAAGGTAAGCACTAAACTCGATACTGAATTTTAGCTATGCAACTGTAACTCTTTTAACACAAATGTAGTTAAGGGGCAGAACCAATTATTTGCATTTTGTTAAAACATAAACTTCTCTTAAATGATAAATTTAATTATTGAAATAACAATGAAGAAGTAATGTCATTTGAGACTAGAAGAACTCAGAGAGTGTCTGTGAATCTGCTATATTGAAGAGTATTTTCTGGGACTTCCCTGGTGGTCCAGTGGTTAAGAATCCACCTTCCATTGGTAGTCTGATAGGGATTGCGTTGAGTAGTATAGTCATTTTCACAATGTTGATTCTTCCAATCCAAGAACATGGTATATCTCTCCATCTGTTTGTATCATCTTTAATTTTTTCATCAGTGTCTTATAGTTTTCTGCATACAGGTCTTTTGTCTCCTTAGGTAGGTTTATTCCTAGGTATTCTATTCTTTTTGTTGCAATGGTAAATGGGAGTGTTTCCTTAATTTCTCTTTCAGATTTTTCATCATTAGTGTATAGGAATGCAAGAGATTTCTGGGCATTAATTTTGTATCCTGATACTCTACCAAATTCATTGATTAGCTCTAGTAGTTTTCTGGTAGCATCTTTAGGATTCTCTATGTATAGTATCATGTCATCTGCAAACAGTGACAGTTTTACTTCTTTTCCAATTTGGATTCCTTTTATTTATTTTTCTTCTCTGATTGCTGTGGCTAAAACTTCCAAAACTATGTTGAATAATAGTGGTGATAGTGGGCAACCTTTGACAGATGAATGGATAAAGAAGATGTGGCACATATATACAATGGAATATTACTCAGCCATAAAAAGAAACAAAATTGAGTTATTTGTAGTGAGGTAGATGGACCTAGAGTCTGTCATACAGAGTGAAGTCAGAAAGAGAAAACCAAATACCATATGCTAACACATATATATGGAATCTAAAAAGAAAAAAAAAATGGTTCTAATGAACCTAGCGGCAGGACAGGAATAGAGATGCAGATGCAGATGCAGAGAATGGACTTGAGGACATGGGGAGGGGGAAAGGTAAGCTGGGACGAAGTGAGAGAGTGGCATGGACATATATACACTACCAAATGTAAAACAGGTTGCTAGTGGGAAGCAGCTGCATAGCACAGGGAGATCAGCTTGGTGCTTTGTGACCACCTAGAGGGGTGGGATAGGGAGAATGAGAGGGAGGTACAATAGGGAGGGGATATGGGGATATATGTATACATATAGCTGATACACTGTTATACAGCAAAAACTAACACAACATTGTAAAGCAATTATACTCCAATAAAGATGTTAAAAAAAAAAAAAAAGAATCCGCCTTCCAATGCAGGGGACACAGGTTCGATCCCAGGTCAGGAAACTAAGATCCCACATGCTGCTGGGCAACTAAGCCTGCATGCTGCAACTACAGAGCCCATGCACTCTGGAGCCCTCCGGCCACAACTACAGAGCCCACGTGTTTGGGAGCTCGCGCGCCAGAGCTAGAGAGCCCAGGCACGGCAACCAAGAGCCCAAACACCACAATGAAAGATCCTGCATGCAGCAACTAAGACCCGATGCAGTCAAAAATAAATAAATAAATAAATAAATAAATAAATTTAAAAAGAAGAATATTTTCTATTTTTCATGTGAATTTCCCTTATATAGAAACATTGCTGTTAATTTAATTTTTGACATGCAAAATCATAGAAAGAGCAAGGGATTGACTAGCTAGCTGACAAATATCAGGGCAAAAAACAAGAGATGTAATTATAGCTCCAGGTGATGTTTAATTTTCCCATGGCAAGTAACACAAATTCCTGAAATCAGGGCCAAATGAAATCTAAATTTTATACTTGGCCTGGGAGATATAAAGTTCCTTTGATATTATATCATCCTTTAAACCTTTTAGAAATGTAACATAAAATAGTAACTGAACTTAAAACTTTCACCTTAACTCTCTTATTCTGGGTGAAGGTCAGATATAAAGGTTGATTTTTTTTTACTGAGTTATTGATTTCCGAAATTTATATTTCCATCACTCTCTCAGTGTTTGGGATAACTGTGTACATATTTTATCATCTCTTTTCTTTTTTTTTTTTTTTCAGTATGCAGGCCTCTCACTGTTGTGGCCTCTCCCGTTGCAGAACACAGGCTCCTGATGCGCAGGCTCAGCAGCCATGGCTCATGGGCCCAGCCACTCCGCGACATGTGGGATCTTCCTGGACCAGGGCACGAATCCGTGTCCCCTGCATCGGCAGGTGGACTCTCAACCACTGCACCACCAGGGAAGCTCTATCATCTCTTTTCTTGCACTAATATATTTTTGTGTGAAAAACTCTTGCCCTTTCGCTGATATATATCATGACTGCCTAAAATTTTGTGTGTTTTTCACACAAGCTTCTCAAATTTTAACTCTCTGTCCCGGACGTTTATATATTCCAGGCAGATCCTCTTTTAAATGGTTTTGTCCTGTTTATGGGATGGGATGGTTTGGGTTTCTGGTGCAAAGTAAATAACACAGAGATATATCTTGTAAAAATGAACAACAGACCAAAATCAAATATCTATTCAAGCCTATCCTCCGTGCTATTAATTAATCTAGCCAGTTAATATATGTTAAGCACTTATAAAAGTGGTATGTAGCCAGAGCCCAAGAACTGCTAGGCTCAAGCAGCTGTAATCCCTCACCCCCGACATAACTGTAAAATAATATTTTTGAACCACTGCAGTGGTTTTTGACTTAAGCATTATCTGGTGATGTTCAAAATTCTCCAGGTTAGGCTTCACCCCAACTGATTAAATTAAAAATTTGGCTGGTAGGACTATGACATCAATTTTTTGCCAACACTTTATTTCAAAATAAAATATGTCAAGCCTACATAATATCCACTAGAATAGTAAATTAACATCCACATTCCCTTGCAACGTTTGCTTTAGCTCTCTAGGTAAGTATTAATATATATATATTTTTTACTCTTGAAACATTTGAGAGTAACTTACTCTCAAATTATGAAATTTTACCTCCAAACGTTTTCTCATGTAACTTGAAGAATAGGACTTTTTTTTTTTTTTGCGGTACGCGGGCCTCTCACTGTTGTGGCCTCTCCCGTTGTGGAGCACAGGCTCCGGACGCGCAGGCTCAGCGGCCATGGCTCACGGGCCTAGCCGCTCCGCGGCATGTGGGATCTTCCCGGACTGGGGTACGAACGCATGTCCCCTGCGTCGGCAGGTGGACTCTCAACCACTGCGCCACCAGGGAAGCCTGGACATTTTTCTATATAAGCACAACACAGTGATTACAATCTGGAAATTTAACAATGATATATCATTTTCTGATATATGGTCCATATTCAAAATTCTCCACTTATCCCAATTAAGTCCTTTATAGCATTTTTTTTCTTTTTAAATCAGGCTCCAGTCAAAGATCTCACATTATATTAATTTGCCTTGTCTTTTTTTTCTCCTTTAATCGAGAACAGTTCTCCAGCCTGTCACTGACCTTCATGAAATTCGGTATGTCCTTCAACTTGGATTTGTATGGTTTATCTTCATGATTAGATCTGGTTAAACATTTTGGGCAAGAAGACTATTTCCCTATATGAGGTCATGCGATGTTGCTTATCCTATGATTGGTGATATTAGCTCTGATCCCTTGGTTGGAAGTTTCTACAATAAAATGTACCCTTTTTACTTTGTGATTTATAACTTGATAAATGGGGTGACACTTTGAGACTGGATCAACATCCTGTTTCCCAAAAACCTGATGGTTTTAGCACCCATTGCTAATTCTCGCCTGAATCAGTTATTACAATGGTGTTGGTAAAACTGATGATTTTCAAAATGCTTATTATGCCTTGTATATTTATAAGTTGGTATTCTACAGAAATCTAAAGAACTGCTTTCCTTAAGAAACAAGTGAGATCCTCAGGACTGGAGATGGAAGGTGCAGAGACAGATGATTTATTTTTTCCTCTGGTAGTTTAAGTTTCTCTTTATCTCACCTCAGTTTGCGGTCACTTCTTCAAATCTCACTTTTCGGGGTTTTGGAGAAATTTTCTTTTCCTAAGAGAATCTTTGCTAGGAAAAGTATTTTTCAACCTTCTTGCATTGAAATTCATAAGAATACAAAATTCCTCTGGTGTTATTATTATTTTTTAAATAGAAACCTGATCCTATTCTATGTATTCGTCCTTGGTCACTTTTGAAGTGTAGAAGCAACTCCTTGGCATGGGATACTAGGCTTCTACTTGCCTCTTCTGCCTCAGTTTCCAGCCCCCAGGCTCCAGCCATCTGGAATTACTTCTTGTCATAGATGCCTCTCTGGCTTGACAGACTGTTGTCTTCACCTGAAATGATGTGACCTCACATTTTTGGCCAGTGAACTTCTACCCAGTCTCCCAAATGCAGCTCCTCCATGAACCCTCTTTTTTGACATTCCCTTCACCAAGCAGAGCTAATCATTCCTCCCTTTTTACCCCTTTACAATTGACCCTTCAATAGATGTCCTTCTATTAGAGCACTTACACTGGGTTTATTTCTTTTTTCCATGGTCCCTGCCCTTTGCGATTGTGGGCTCTTTGAGGTAAGAAACTTTCTTAATCATGTTATTTCTCTAGTTTTGAGTCCAGAGCTTTAAACATAGCAGTGCTTCATAAAGAATGAACGCTCACAAACCCAATTATTAATTCCATAGTGGTGAGAACCTAGGTAGTGTTCAATACATTTCAGTTCTCTAAAATAATGTTTCTTGAGCTTTAGTCATGTTTGTGGCCATATCTGATATCCCATATTATAATATTTTAGTTTAAAATTATTATTTTTAAAACTGAAATGCTTGCTTTCAACCCTATCTAAAGCAACATTAACTATGGCGTGGTTTTGACGTGATAGTTTATTTTTTCTAATGTACATTATAATGTATTCATAACAATTAAAGATTTTCTTTTTGGCTGTGTCACACAGCTTTCAGGATCCTAGTTCCCTGACCAGGGATTGTACTTGGGCCACGGCAGTGAAAGTGCCAAGTCCTCACCACTGGACCACCAGGGAATTCCCACAATTAAAGATTTTTAAACAGCCTGTCTCTATAGCACCTAACATCAACTTTTCTGCCTGCAATGGTATACATAGTATTCTTTGGGGAAATTTCTTGGGTATAAAGCTTAGGCAAGTCTTAAAAACACACAGCACAGCACATTTTGTAGCTATGAAGTAGATTTTATGACATTTGAGTTTAGAAAACCAACAAAAATTTCTAGGCCAAATGAGTTTCCTATTCTTGATACTTAAAGTTAGATTCAAGAGATATATTGCCTAACCAACATTTTTACGGGGCCATCACATTTTTATTAGCTTCATCCACTCTTCCTAATATCACAACAGTTGCTCTAGTGGTAGGAAAAATCATCCAGATTTACCAGATCAGTCGATCAAATCATTGCACATACACTTATACACATATGTGTATGTTAGGTGATGTACAGAATACTTAAAAGCATAAACTCAACACTTGCCTTCAAGGAATGTGGCGTTTAATTGGCTATATTAGTATATTAAAGATATTTAATCAGATGATTACATACTAAGTGTAGTACAGAAGAAGAATACAGGATTTTATAATAAGACACAGAAGTATTTCCACCTAGGTAAGTCAAGGAAGCCTGATGGAGTTGACATTTGATCTGAGAATTAAAAGGATGGATAAGATTTAGATAGGCAACTCTGAGATAAAGTTCCACAATAGAAAAAAGTGTGTCCAGTGGATTGTGAATAGACTCATTTGATTGATTCATTTATTCACTCAATCATTTAATTATGCATTAAACAACTACATATTGAGCACTAGGTGTGTGCCAGGTGTTCAAGCAGACTCTGAGATAAAATGGTAAAGAAAATGGGTACAGTATCTGCCATCTTGGAGTTATAGTAGGGCGTGGTGAGGGGAATAGGAAATAAGGCTGGAGCTTGACCACAGGGACTTGCTGTATTAAAGACTTTTGTCTTTATTGTAAGAGCAACAGGAAACAACAGAAGGATTTTAAGCTGGATGGTGACATGATCAGATTTGTGTTTGGAAAATAATTCTGGCTGTAGTATGGAGAATGATGGATTGGTTGGCAACTATAGTGGCTACAGGCCTTTGGAGACTAATAGAATAAAATCAAGAGATGATGGTATTCTAGACCAAGACTACTGTGGTAGAGCTAGAGAGAAACAGAAGGAGGAGTGTATTTAGGAAGTAAGACCAACATGATTTGATGATGAATTGGATATGTGGGATGGGCAAGAAGAAATGTTAAGGACAAACTGGTTTCTGGCTGGCACAACCAAATGGATGCTAGGACTATCCACTGATATGGAACATTGGAACAGAAAAATATTTAGGAGAAATCACGAGTTCAGGTTCCACTTAAGGTGTCTTTGAGACATCCAGGAGATTACTTAATAGATGTATATATTTATAGGTTTGGAAATCCAAGGAGATGTAAATTTGTGAGTTAACTGGTATGTCATCTTGGTTTCTCTGAGAATCAGATGCTGATTTGGAGTTACAAAAAAAGATTTATTGATCAGAGACGTGGAGGGTTGATAATGCCTATGAAAGGTAAAGGAGTGAAGAAAAAAAAAATGGTCATGGAACACTTTCACATCATGATGTTGATCTGACACCAGGCAGGACAGAGGAAGAATTGGGCAGTGAGAGCCTTAGGATGACAAAGTCCTAGCTAACTCAATGCTGAGCCCCAGATTAAAGATTGACCACTAGAAGAGTCCCTCATAGGGCAGAAGGCCCTCATCACAGGCTGGGTGCTCCCCAAGAAAAGCATGGCCTTGGCTCAGATACCGTGGTGAGTTCTGAAAGGGCTGCAGCTGGAGGCTCTCACCTAACAGTCCTCCTCACTGCTGAATGACAGGCTCTTTCTTGAACAGAGATCTGAGTGTCGCACCTTCCTGAATTTCACATCTAGCATAGGTGCTGGCTGGAGACATGTATGTGGTAAAGATGCCCTATCAAGAAAACTGAATGTGAGAAGATAAAGAAGGGTTTATTGAAGAATGATTGTATCTAGGTGAAAAGTGGAAAAGTTAGGTGAAAACCATGTTCTGAAGTATCATAATGACAAATAAGAGGTTTGACTGATGCATTTATACATTTATGTATTTTTCAAATTGTTCAAGAGTAATTAAGTCTGTTTCTACAAATATGTTCAGTATAATAATAAAATAAAATTTAAAATTTAATGAAGAAAACAGGACAAAGAGAATAATGAGAGTAGGTGAAAACAATGCAGCATGAGTAAGTTCTTTCAAAAATCACATCATAAAATTATATACACTGAGTAGAAGTGAAAACATGGCTCTGAAACTTCTAGTTGCCAACAAACAGGAAAATATAATCAGCTATGATTCACAGTGTACATGAGACAAAAACAAATCAATTGCTTAAGAGAAACCCATTTTTTTTTCTGATACCAAGATGAGGAAGGACCTATGGGTCTTCATAAAAAGCACACTACATAAGGAACTGAGCAACATCTTCACAATAATTTTTACAACAAACACAGTAAGGAGTTACATAACTCTGATTCTTAAATTTCCCTCCAGGATGACTAACACAATTCTATGTGGGGGCCTAATGACTAATTCAGAAAGAGATTTAACAGAATTTAGAGGGGAAAAAATAGACTGAATGTCCTAGAGACAATCCAAAATGGATTAGGATTGAAATAATCTCATAAAAATCTGAGGACCCTGGTCAGAAGAATAAGCCACTCTACTTCCCATAGAATTGCCTTGAGGGGCTATCAGTGAACCAAACCAATAATCTAATCAAGAAGTAGATTTTGTTTCTTTGAGTTACACAAACAAGAACAGCTTGCCCTAAACATTGCCTGCCTTTGACCATGGTTGCAGAAATATCAGCATTAAAAAAAAGTAAAGCAGTGAGCTAAATATTTATCTTTTTTAAAAGAAGATATTTAAAAAGAAACCCCCCCTACTCTCAATAAAGTGTTCGTAGGACATCTAACCTATGGTATTTTTAGCTTCACTTCATGAACTCCTCATATGAAACCATCTATGTTTAAGATTTTCTCCTGATTAAATTTTTTTCTGTAGTGGTTTTAAATTGTGTCAACAAATTCTGTGATTCTCCCTTCAGGATGTAGAGCTTAATTCCTCTTCTTATTTAGTGACTCCCTTCTAATGAATACAATACAGCCCAAGTGATGATTTGTTTTAGGGAATATTCTTCTTAAATATATTTAGTAAATATGATGTGTTCTCTTTAAATTTTAGTCAATAGATATATCCCTCCTAGCAGTATATTAAGAAATATTTAAACCTTTGAAAGCAGAGAGTAACAACTGATTTGATCTCCTTATATTTTGATATATTGAATACATTCTTAAATAAAATCATTAATATAATTCTGTGAATGTCATTTTATGAGCCAGAATGGCATAGTAAGTCCAACTCTGCACCTTTGGCTGTGTAACCTTGGGAACGTTACTCAACGGAACTGTGCCTCTGTTTTCTTCTCTAAAAATGGGGATAATAATAGAATATAACTTATAGGATAGTTGTGAAGAGTATATAAATTAATTTATATTAAGTACTCAAAATAGTGCCTGACATATTGTAAGTCCTCCATAAATGTTCGGGGGGAAAAAAGATTGATTCAGTAGATGTATAAAAAATTCATTTTCATTAAATATATTCTAAAAGAATATTTCTTAAAGCAAGTTTTTGGTAAATTTGATCGATTGAACAGTCAACTTAGCCAGTCAGGAATTGGTTACTCAGTAACTGATTTTTATCATTTAATTTTCTATTAATTTCTATGCTATCTGTTGATAATGATTATTTATGTATTTATTGTTTGTGATTGTGCTTTAAAATTTTATTTCTCCAAAAATCATGCCGTAGATGCCATACATGATTAAATATGTAACCACTATTTTAAAAGGCAGTAATCAGTATAAAAAGTCCTTGAAGATTTCAAGAACTGGTATTCAGAGCATATATGATTAGAAGTTTGATTCATCGACCAACCAGAGAAGGTTTCTCTGTTATTTTACATCCCTAACTGAAAAATGAAATATTAAGAACATTTTATTATATTATTTTCACACTTAAATATAAAGTTGCAGAAATAGATGCGGAAGGTATGAGTTATAAGTAAAGTACAGGAGTTTGCTGAAGAAAAAATACACACCCTGAGTCTGCTAGATGACAAGTAATCCAGAGTCACA
Organism: Mesoplodon bidens; assembly: GCF_964165515.1. Taxonomy (NCBI): domain Eukaryota; kingdom Metazoa; phylum Chordata; class Mammalia; order Artiodactyla; family Ziphiidae; genus Mesoplodon; species Mesoplodon bidens. Next base: position 71,075,199 of record NC_138160.1, read on the forward strand.
AGAACATCTTCCTCTTTGCAGTACTGTACAATGTTTCCTAATTGCATTTAATGGAAATTTTTTATCAGATCATTCTTTAAACTAAGGGAATGAGAATACAAATCTCTGCCTTGTTTGATTTTGTTGGTAGCCCAGTGCACACTGGACATTAATTAATAGTTAATAGCTGAACAATTCAGGCAGCCTGTTTTGGATCCAAAAATATTCTTAAAGATGGGAAAGCCATATTAACTACAGTAAGCTGTAATATCCAGCTGGTTCTGCTGATCCCAAATCACAGGATTTTTGCCTTGCAAGGGGCTCTGTAAATCATCTAGCCCGGACCTTCAATTGAGGCTATTTAAGGGAAGTTTTTAGAGACTTCAAAGGCTTCATAAGACCGTATATTTGCTAGGACTACTTATTACAGCTAAATCCTCCAAGGCTTTTGAATGTACCCATGTACTGAAGAAATTATTCAGCTAGTTGAAGGTCACTTATTAAAATGTGGCTCTGGGCTACTTGGAGAGAAAGAAAAGTATAAAAGGCAAGGAGAGGCTAGAGGAAACTCTCATGTCAGGTAACTGCGGCTGCTGCCCAGGCTGTGGTTGGGTGTGCGAGGATGATTTTAGACACAATACACAGGCTTCCAGTTCACCAGCAGACAAGGCATACTTGATTGTCACACATGAACGTGATGCTACTACAGTCTTCCAAGTTATGGAATTGTTTTATCATTTTCTTTAGCCTTTTTTCCCCCAAAGGAAACACTGGGTTTGAGAAACTTCATCTAAAGAAACTGATGACAATATCATGGATATGTACTGTTACATAATACTTGGAAAACTGAGACCCAAAGGGTCTAGTCTTGCATTGGTGTAGCATTTCAAGAACATCCTAAACAGGGATTCCAATCTTCTTACACATCCCTTCTCCCCTCCAGCCTCTTATGCTCCCTGAGTTTACTGTCCATCCTACTGTGCTTTCCTACAAGGAGCCCACCAGACACTTCACTACCTCCCACCACTGTCAGCCTCCTGTGAAAGGTAGTTTGTCTTTTACTATTTCCCTCAAGACTTGACTGAGTGGATTTAGACCTCTTTCTCTTGGAGAGCAGGGAGCAGGGGAAGCTAAACGGGATATGACCAAATGCATTTTCACTGGGGATTGGCGTGGGGCACGAGATGGTTAAGGAAAGGGTACACATTTCACTCAAAAATGCTTGTCCCACTGGAGGTTACGTAAACTATCAAACATTATGTAACCACATATTCTGACTCTTTGATTAGCTCTGTTTTATGCATTGGTGACTGATGTTTGAACCAATCAAACAAACCACAAAGGTAATTCAACCCTTTGCAACTTGTCAATGCCCTGATAGGTCAAGCACAGAGTTGATGCCTTATGATGGATGGTTATCAGAACAAAATTCCTAAATTTTATTTGTGGTTTGTGCCTAACATTAAAACGATAAGATTATACTCATATTAGGAATATTATGGGTAGGAGGAAGACATCATCACAAAGGGCTGTACACTTGCATCAGATTATGAATTAAAATAAAGGCAGACAACTTTGTAGCTTGTCTTGCACATGGCTCTCTCTTTGGTTCTGTGATATTAAAGCTACATTTTGGGGAGCAGAAACAGGTCAGATTTAGACAGACACTTTTGAATGTTACCTGCCTCTTTTCTTCTCTCTCTCTATTGGCATGCGTAGCTCCTACATTACATGGGAATTGGGTATTTATTACATTTGCAACTAATTTCTCAGATTTTCAGGAAGGGAATCCTGTATTTAGTACTGGGTTACTGGGAAGATAACCTTTATCTAGAAAAAAAAGTGAATTAAAATTAGTACAGTCGATAGAAATTTATTATTTTCCTGTTCATAATCATTTAAAAATAAATTTGGATTTCTCTCTCGGAGACCTCAAGTATATCTAAGACGCTCAAAGATGATGAGAAAAACATGTAAAAAGGGAGTTCCAGAAGATAATTTGGAGATGTCTACAGGAGGAAACTTTGAGGGCACCTCTGTGTTTTGTGAGACTGCCTATAAGAGCAGTCAAGAAACTGATGGATGAATTTTGGTTCTGACTGGGCTGACAAAGATTTGGAGACAACTTGCTTCTGTTTTTGTAAATTGGATAGGTTACTATTACATTTGGGGATGTAGGTTTGCACAGAAGGTCACTCTTGAGAGCCTAAGATAAACAACTTTTAAGTTAGTATGGTTATCTGGGGAGGTCTTCTAAGGTACTCTGTATAGTAGCAACATTAAGGGACCACTGTCTAGCACTTTATTTATTTATTTATTTATTTTTTTGCGGTACGCGGCCCTCTCACTGTTGCGGCCTCTCCCTTTGCGGAGCACAGGCTCCGGACGAGCAAGCCCAGCGGCCATGGCTCACGGGCCCAGCCGCTCCGCGGCATGTGGGATCTTCCCACACCGGGGACACGAACCCGCATCCCCTGCATTGGCAGGCAGATTCCCAACCACTGCGCCACCAGGGAAGCCCGGGACCACTGTCTATTATCATTCAAGAAGACACAAGTATATATATGTTATATGGCAGTAAGTACAGTATGAGATGAAGTTCCAGGTTCATAAAAGAATAAAGGAAGCTGACTGACTGAATAGTGTCTTTTACCAAGCTGTACCCATGACTACATCTGGTTCACATAAGCAACTTTTGGTTTTTATGGTTCTTTCAGATTAATTTTTTTTTTTTTTGGTAATCCTGTAGGTGGGCTACTTGCATAATTATTTACTATGGCTACAGCTTTTTTTTATAGCACCACTGACTTCAGAATTTGGTAAACATTGCTTGCCCTCTGCCATACTAAGTTTTGTACATTCAATTCAATTTAATGGATGTTTGCAGAACACAACAATAAATGCTAGAAAACCAGAGTAAAACAAAAACAAAAAGCAGTAGAGGAATTGATTATTTGGCATCTTAGAGATGCACAGGTGATAACAGAACTGTGCTTTTAACTGTATTCATCCAAAGTAGTTACTGTGTATTATCATTTTTTAGAGTTTTGGTTTTTGTTTGTTTCGTAGAACCAGTTTGGGTCTTTGAGTGTGTTGCTAAGGGGTCCAAGAGGAAGCCAATATTGGATTTATAATAATAGTTACCTTCATGACGTATGGTTCTTTTACCAGCACATATCAGCTTTCTTTTTATTTACTCACGATGCTCTCGTTTGGCTAGCTGGCTTGTTTCATAACTCAGCCTGACCTCAGGACCCAAGGAATCTCAGTCCTTCTTATATTGGTTTTTAGAGTCTACTCCCATAAAGTCCCTTCACTGATTACACTGCCTGCCAGGGACTCTGCCTCTCAGAAAGATCACAGGGCTCCATACTGACCCAGAAAGCCCTGGGACTCTGATCTGCCAAGCCCTGTCCTGTCCGGGCCTGACACATGATATTCTCTTCTGCATTCACAAGTCTGACTTGGAAATTGGTGTTTTTGCATGATTGAATGTGTGAATGTGGTAGCCACTAGCACATGTACATATAGCAGCTTCAGAGGACTGATTCTGTTTTTCGTTTCCCAGAAGTCACTACCATGCAGATTTTCTGAGAAACATTTGTGTGTAGCAGGATAATGTACCGCTTTCTGTCCTTTTTGTTTCCTGTTCTTATGCCATGCTGTGATGTTGCCCTTCTTGAGAGGCAATGATGCCAGATACTGGGATGGACAGGCCAAACACAAGGATTAGAAGAAAGTGGTTTCCCTGGCAACAATAACCATGCGAGGGGAGCCACACTACTTATCCACTACGCATGTCTCTTTTCCTCTGCTTTAAATAACACAGAGGATCTGAATGCTATGTATCTGATTCTGAATCATTTCCAGTGGATGGAACTACAGCAAACCAGCACAGTTTAAAAAGGATTTGGATATTTGACCAGTGTGCCATATACTTTTTCTATGTTAATAGACACCTCCCAAAGTATCTCCTTTCTATTAGTGGGTCATTGCTTTTGCACTTTTCATGACATGAAGCTGAGAAATAGTTTTCTCTTTCAAAGACAAAGCAGGTAAAGAATTTGCAAAAATACCAGATATTTAAAAAATTATAAGAAAACTCTAATTATATCTCTTAACATTTCAAAATTATCCTTTCTACACCAGTGGCCAAAAACAATCTGTAGATGATATGATAAGAAAGGCAAGAAAGTCACTCTAAGTTAATAACTTCATTCTAGATCTTTATAGTGCTTTTTTTAAAAAAGTCTTTAAATTATTCTTTTCTGAATTCTGCATTTATTTTATTGGTATCTTGACATTAGTTTATTAACATTTTGATGTGATTATTAGTCATTGCTGATTAAATATTAATTAAATGGGAAGAAGTGTGCTGAATAATGCTCTCCATATTTGCTGGTCAGCACTTTACATTTATCTATCTATCTATCTATCTATATATCATCCCACACAACCAGGTATAATTTTGGTATCAGAGTATTGCACACAGCCTAAAGTCAAAAAACTGTCATTATATCTAAAAACAACTAACTATTGTTGAAAGAAATGATCACTTTTTAAAATACTACTTCTCAAATGCTGACCCATCTTTGAAAAATCAGTCATTATCCATTACTTTCTTAAATTTTCTGACTTACTATTAATAACTGGTAAAATCTGAAGTACTGAATAGTTATACATTCCTGAAAAAAAAGTCTAATTTGAGCTAAACTGGGTAAAAGTATAGGACAATACTACCAATGCTTGGGTTATATTTCTATACTATATAGAAATATAACCCAAGTCACAAACACAAGCTACATGTGAAATTTTAAACTTTCTAATAGTTGCTCTTATAAAAAGGAAGAACAGGTGAGATTAATGTTAATAATATATTATTTAAGCAAACATCTAAAATATTACCATTTCTATATAAAACCAATATAAAAGTTACTAGTGAGATTTTACATTATATTTTTTCATACTCAGTCTTCAACATCTGACTTGTATTTTACATTTAAGCACATCTCAGTTTGGCCCAGCTGTATTTCTAGTGTTCAACAGCCACATGTGGCTAGTGGTTACCATATGGGACAGCACAGGTCTAGAACATAAAATATCACCCAAGTCATTTGAGGTTCAGTTCCTTAAAAGTTAAAATGCTGATCCTATAAGTAAGATTAAAAAAATCTATCTCTTGAGCAGTTTGGAAAAGTTAATAGATTGACAATGTTTTCTGGATTCAAATACTAGGTGCTCCTGAAAAAATGTTTAAATAATCAATAATCATAAGAACTTTTCCAAGGTTCTTCCCAGAGACATTAATTAAGTTGGTGATAATATGATTTCAGAGACTAGAAAGCACTGACAAATTTAGCTAATTCTGTTAATCCCATAAAATATTCTTGGAAAAAAATTCTTTGCAGATTTAGTATATCAGTGTGTTGTATGAGAATAATTGAACTGAGAATATCTTACAGAAACCAGCTCTTTGCTGAATTTCATTATAAACAAAATTTTGGGGATGTAAATATACACTGCGGACTGAGTGACTAAACTGAGGAAACCATGAGTTTTTCTAAAGGAGGTTTCATTCCAAGTCTCCTAAATTAGAGATATACTTGCCTTCTTCTGAATGACATTACAGACAAGAAATAGAGAAAGAAAGGGTATGAATGGTTTATCTCTGCCAATGGGCTGAGTGAAGAAAATGTCCTTTTCTCCCAATTTGCTGTAATATTTAGAAATCATATTTAGAAAGACTGGCTAGCAGGAATTACAAGTAAATTTTTAATAATTTCCATGGATATCATAATTACAAAGATATTTGGAATAAATAAGGAACTATTATGTGAGCTCACAAACTCATTTATAAGCTTTCTCTTTTCAAAAAAATTCGAGACAAGTGTTTCATTTGGCGATTCTGCCTCTTACCATTTATTAATTCTATCAACAGCCCAATGAGGTTTCTGAGAACCTATTCTCATTAGACAACTTGAACAAGTCCAAATTGTCAACAATTAACAGTAACCAATTTGTGAATTCAAGTGAAAAGTTATCTATTATAAAATGGATCAGACTAATAGAAGAACTAGATTTCTACAGGGATGAAAGTGGCTTGTGAGATATAAAAGCAAGCAGCAACAAATAATTGGTGGTACATTACCGGTATACAATCATTTATTTAATTTACTGAGCCAATAGATGTTTTTTAGAACTCCTACTATAAGCAAATTGCTTGTCTTGGATGAAGTAGGAACTCAAAGACAAATCGGATGTGAATTCTACATTTAAGGATTTATAATGTAGTGGGTGGAAAAAGACCATAAATAGCTATAATGGAGGCCCAAGAATTTTGAGAGATCTGAAGAAGGGAGATCAGCTTCAAGGGTAGGAGCTGGTATTGTCAGGTAAGTAGACAGAGCAACTTCCCGGGGAAGTAGATTTGAGCTGGGCCTTGATGAATGGAACGAATTTAGTCTTACAAAAAAGGAGGAGGCATTTAGGTAGAGAAAATGCTAGCAAAGGCAAGACTCTTACGGGAACACAGGAAAAATTTGATCTAGAAGTGGTGATATATGTCTATGCATTTTCAAAGATCCTGTTCTGCATGGAAAAAAGTTTTACCACATTAAGCTTTAGCCAGCAAAAGGAAAATAATTTATTTATATCAAATGGGAAAGGAGCTTAGTTAAAATAATATGAATTAGAATTTGATGTTATTATCAGTAACAAATACAGGCAATATTTTATCCAGTAAATTTTGGCTTTATATTTTGTTGCTGATATTTTGTTTTTATGCTATCTATATCAGATCTATAGATAATTTTCTTAGAGATTTCTTATATTACTTATAAGTTTAGCTTGAACTCGCTCTACCCCTCTCCGAAAATTTGGTGAGTATTCAATTGGTCTTATTCTAATTATTCTATGGCTTGATTATACCTAATTTAAAACTTGTGAGCTTTTTGCATCTTTACTGCATCTTGTCTAGACAGCAGGCAGGTAGGTATTGATTTATTTTTATAATTCATCTTCCTTGCTGATATCATGGCCCTAATATTTGGGATTCTTTTTTGCTCCCCCAATAATGTCATTTTCCCTGCAATAGGCTAAGACACTTCTTGCCACAGCACACTTTTTTTCTTTTCTCTTTTTTTTTCCTTCCTCCGTCCCTCCCTCCCTTTCTATTGAAATATAGTTGATTTGCAATATTATATTAGTTTCAGGTGTACAGCACAGTGATTCAGTATTTTTACAGATTATACTCCATAAAAGTTAATACAAGATAACAGCTATGATTCCCTGTACTGTACAATATATCCTTGTTGCTTATCTATCTTATACATAGTAGTTCGTATCTCTTAATCCTATAAACCTAACTTGCCCCTCTCCCCTTCCCTTTCACCTTTGGTAACCACTAGTTTGTTTCTATATCTGTGAATCTGTTTCTGTTTTGCTATATACATTCATTTGTATTATATTTTAGATTCCACATATAAGTGATATAATAGTTGTCTTTCTCTGTCTGACTTATTTCACTGAGCATAATATTCTCTAGGACCATTGATGTTGCTACAAATGGCAGAATTTCATTCTTTTTTATGGCTGAATAATATCCCATAGTATTTATGTATATATATGTGTGTGTGCATATATATATTTATATACCACATCTTTTTTATCCATTTGTCTATTGATGGACACTTGATGGACACTTCCATATCCTGGCTTTTGTAAGTAGTGTTGCTATGAACATTGAGGTGCATGTATCTTTTCAAATCATGTATGTTTTCATTTTTTCTGGATATATACCCAGGAGTAGAACTGCTGGGTCATATGGTTGTTCTATTTTTAGTTTTTTGAGAAACCTCCATATTGTTTTCCACAGTGGCTGCCTCAATTTACATTCCCACCAACAGTACAAGGGCTCCCTTTTCTCAATATCCTCTCCAATGTTTGTGATTTGTAGACTTTTTGATGATAGCCATTCTGACAGGTGTGAGATGACATCTCATTGTTGTATCGATTTGAATTTCTCTGATAACTAGCAACAGTGAGCATATTTTCCTGTAACTGGGAACCTAGCCATCATTGTGATGTGTTTCCAGCTGTTAGCCAGCTGTAAGTCTTCTTTGGAAAAATGTCTATTTAGGTCTTCTGCCCATTTTTTGATTAGGCTTTTTTGTTGTTGTTATTGAGTTGTATGAGCTGTTTATATATTTTGGATATTAGTCCCTTGTTGGTCATATCATTTGCAAATATTTTCTCCCATCCAGTAGGTTGTCTTTTCATTTCGTGGATGATTTCCTTTGTTGTGCAAAAGCTTTTAATTTTAATTAGGTCCCATTTGTTTATTTTTGCTTTTATTTATTTTGCCTTAGGAGACAGATCCAAAAAATATTGCTACAATTTATATCTAAGAGTGTTCTTCCTATGTTCTCTTCTATGAGTTTTATGGTCTCAGGACAGACACTGTTTTTAGATTGTTGAGATATGTATTGGTAACGGATGCCTTTTGTGCCCCCATGTCACATCCCCTCAGCCTGCCTCTGACTTAAACAACAAGCTATGGTGGATAGTTTCTATGCATAGCACCACGGCCCCACCTCAAGTGACTACCAGGTCTCTCTGCTTTTATAGTTTAGGATTTTTGCAAGCAAAGGACCATTCAGCCAGGAGCAGGGCAGTATGGAATTGCAGGGGAGTTAACACCTCTGGGAGCAACCCTCAACTAGTGGAGAATGGGAGGTGATGGACAAGCCTCAGCCATCATCTTCCCTCCATCATATGTGGAGGGAAGTTCTAAGGTCATGGGGGCTCAGAGGGTCCCTAACTGTACAGAGCCACAGCTGTCCACATCATTAATAGCTCACTACCGCACGCTTTACTGGCTTTGTCTTTTTCCCTGTCTCACTCTCCAGCCCCCTCACTCCTGCTTCTGGGTATCATCTCCCAAATAAACCATCTGCACCCAAGTCCTTGTTTTGGGCTCAGTTTTGTGAAAGAACCAAATATCACCATTCCCATAAAAAAGTAGGTACTTTTTAAAGAAAATCAAGGTTGAGTAACAAAATGACTAAAGAACTTAGCCCCTCAGAAGAAAGCTGAGATGAGAAAGTCTGAGTCCCACTGCATGAATGGATTGTAACTAAAGGGCTAATTTATAAATCAGTTGTTTTAAACCTGGAATATATTTCCTAATGGAAACACATCACAATGATGGCTCGGTTCCCAGTTAACAGAAATGAATTAAGCTTGTGAATAACTTAAAATATTAAGTACTAGATATAATTTAATTTATCCTGTTTTCTGGAATCACACTGTACTAGTTAGCTGAGGCTACTATAACAAAATACCAAAGACTGTGTGACTTAAACAACAGAAACGTATTTTCTCACTGTTTTTGGGGCCAGAGTCCAAGACCAAGGTGTCGGCATTGTTGGTGTCTTCTGAGGCCTCTCTCCTTGGCTCATAGGGGCTTTCCCCCGTGTATTCACATGTTCTTCCCTCTGTACATGTCTGCGTCCAAATCTCCTTTTCCTATAAGGAAACCAGGCATATTAGATTAGGGCTCCAAATGATCTCATTTGATTTAAGTATCTCTTTTACAACCCCATCTCCAAATATATCCACATTCTGAGGTACTTGGGGTTAGGATTTCAACACATGAATTTGGGGAGAGGGACACAATTCAGCCCATAACACATATTTATCTTTAAGTTTTTAGTTACAAAGTATTTGATACATGTAAATAAATAAAATAAACACCAATGAAATCACAATTCAGCTTAGCAATTAGAGCGTTATAGATACCTTTGCAACCACCTACGTTCTTCTTCTCCTATCTTCCTCTTTCCCCCCAAGAAGTAAATACTATCCTGAATTTTGTTTACCAACTACTTGCTTTTTAACAGATTTATCACATATAAATGTATAATTAAGCAATACATTGTGCTTTTTTGAGCTTTATAAAAATAGCATCATTTGGTATATAGTTTTATATGACTTTTCCCTCTAAACAGTATGTGTCTAAGATTTATCCATACTGAAGCAAGTACGTATGGTTCATTCATTTCACTACTGCATAATATTCCACTAAGCGACTATACATATATATATCCATTCATTCTCCTATTGAGAGCATTTAACTTGTTTCCAGGTCTTTTGTTATTAATTATGCTGCTCTTGTTGTATGTATTTCTTTCATATGTGTAAGACAGATGCTCTGTACCCAGGAGTGGAATTGCTGGGTTATAAGGAATGTGATTACTCACCAGAACAAGATAGCTATCAAATTGTTTTCAGAGTGGTAGTGCCAGTTTATGTTCACACCAACAGTGTCTAAGATCCCTTTGATGATTTGTACTGTGGCCAATACATGACATTGTCAGGCTTGTAAATTTATGCCAATGATGTTATGATGTCAAATGATAGCAAATTATTTATAATTTACATTTTCCTAACAACTAATAATTGTTATGAACCTCTTTTATTATGTTTACATATACATGATTTCTCTTCTATGAAATACCTGTTTTCTTTTTTGGCCCATTTTTCTTCTAAATCTTCTTTTGTCTTCTTTTTATTTACAAGAGTTTTTCTGTACCTATTTTCTAATCCTTTTCTGCCTACTTGTTGAAAATATCTTATTTCAGTTTGTAGTATCTTTTTATTTCCTTTATGTGTATTTTGATGAACAGAGATTCTTAATTTTAATGTAGTTAAACTTAGTAGTCTCTTCTTTTATAATTATTATTTTTTGTGCATTGCTTGAAAAAGTCTTCCCTATCCTGAGGTCATAGTTTTCTCCTAAACTTTTTGTCTTATAGATATTTCTTTTTATGTCTTAAGAAATCCTTTCCTATGATGTCACAAATATATTTTCTCTAAAATGTTTATGGTTTATCCTTCACACTTATGTTTATTTCTTCAGTAATGGAATTTTGCATATGGCATAAGGTAGAAACCTAATTGCATTTTCCTTCTACATGGATAATCAATTATTCTATCAATGTTAGAATAAAGCCACCACTAAGTTTTTGTACCTATTGCTAAGTATTCCTGTTAAATCTGAAACTTTAGAAAGAGGAGGAGGTATATATGCAGTCATAAGCATAAAAATATATCAACAGTCAGAAGCCATTCAGTCTTTTTGTTAGCTGAACAGCTAGTGGAGGTTATGAAAAAGAAGGAAGAATGATTTCCACTGCAGAGAACTTTCAATGCTATATTGAAAGGGAGAAGGTAGAAGAAAGGAAAAAACAAAAAGGAAATGGGTGTCCAGTTAGGGTGAAGACAGTGAGATGTATCCTAAATAGGAATCATTTATAATGTACAGGATATTCATAATCCTGAATGTGGAATCAGAAACATATACATTTTAAAGTTAAGATCAGATGGTTTCTAAGAAGCCTTTATTTATTGTCCACTTTAATTCCTTCATCTTGTCAGATATACATGGAAGAAACAGAGATATGAACTGACTACCCAAAAGATACACTGTGGGTTGGGGCAAAGCTGTGATTATAGTTTAGGTTAGACTTGTGAGGGTCGTAGCCCTATAGCCAAATAAAAATGACAGGGATATACATTATTTGTTTTTATCCATCAACACAGTTTGAAAACTTTTCTGACTTTTCTTTATTTGCTAAATGTATAGAAATGTAAACCCTAGCATAATGTAAAAGATACATTTTGAAAATTTTATTCTATATGCCTCTACCAAGAAGGAACTTTAAGCCTAAAGATAATTTCTATCATATTCTTAGCATGAGTGGATTTCGTCTTTTAAAGCTTATCAGTTGGCTTCAGTGTGGAAAACATAAGCAATAAAATATTTCTCTCTTGATAAACAAGTTGAACATTCTCACCGCTGGTTAGCATGAATAGTTTTGTTTGGCTACTGACAGATAACAGCTTGAGGATAGCATAAAAGAGTAACCCAAAAACACACATGTTTAACTTCACTAGACTTCTTTTATAGCTGATAAAATGTTACAAAGCTCACAAGCTATGATCCATGTATTTATGACTTGAGGTTCTATAACTTTATTTTCTCTTGTGGACAAAACACACAATAGCCATAATAATTTGTCTTATAGATAGAATTTTCATTCTTTGACAAAGATGTACCATTGTGGGTTATAGCACTTGACTGCCCGGAAATTATTTCTCAGCCTACTATCTACAAAAGCAACTTTTACTTTATAGATATGCATCAGGAACTTGGAACTCCGGAAGGAGTTTCTTCCTTTCTTCTTTAAAACAAAATTGTTCTGCAAATAGCTAGTGAGTCACCATCTTCTTAGGTTTATGAAGTACTGTTCAAGTTACTTCTTAATTTTTTGCATCCTTAAAACTTGACTCTATCTTAACATTGTTGCTATATCAAAAGATGGACCAAAACCACAAAGTGAGAGCAGATCATTCTATAGGAAAGTGAAATACAGATTAGAGCAAAGGGAATGTTATTGGTAAGAATTTATCTTTAAATAAAGATTATAATAAGAGCTTTAAATACAAATTTAAAATAGTCTTATAGGTGCCTGGCAAGATGGCAGAGTAGGAAGACCTTGAGCTCACCTCCTCTCAGAGTCACACCAAAATTACAACTATTTACAGAGCAACTGTTGATGAACGATACTGGAATCTAGCAGAAAAGATCTTCTATTATACAACTAAAGATATAAAGAAGGAAACACAATGATGAGACAGGTAGGAGTTAAGACCCATACCCTCGAGTGGGCGATACACAAACAGGAGGACAATCAGAACTGCAGATGTTCTCCCCAAGGAGCAATGGGTCTCTGCAGCCCAGGGGTGCTTCACCAGGATGACAAGCCCCCAGAACGTTTGGCTTTGAAGGCCAGATGGACATACTTTTGGAGACCCAGAGGACTGTGGGAAATAGAGAAATCTCACATGCTCCAGGATCCAAGGTAGAAGCAGTAATTTGAAAGGATCCTGGGTCAGACCTACCTTTTCATCATGGAGAGCCTCCCAGACAGGCAGGAGGCAACTGGAGCTCACCCTGGGGACATGACACTGGTGGCAGCTATTTTGGGGAGCTTTTTCTACCATGTGGACACTCTTGCTGGTAAGCATCATTTTGGAATCCTCCCTCTGGGTTATTAATACTAGGACCCAAATCTGCCCACCAGCCTGTTGGCACCAGTACTCAGATGCCTCAGACCAAGCAGCTAGAAACACAGGACCATCTACCAACAGTCCTTCTGCCTTAAGACTCCCTGAGCCCACAGCTGCCCCAGGACGTAGCCCTGTTCACCAGAGGGACCAAGACACAGCAGCGCATACCAGTGCAACAGCACTAGCCCCGGGACCCCCAGGGCCCTGCAGCCAGAGACCTCAGGACCCAGCTCTGCCCACCAGTGGGCAGGCACCACCCCTAGGACCCCCTGCTCCCTGGCTGTATCCACCAGTGAGCTGGCACTAGCCTCAGGACCAGCCTCACCCACCGGTGGACAGAAATTAGCCCTGCGACCCCCTGGGCCCCAGCCCCACCAACAAGCAGGTGGACACCAGCCCCAGGACAACTGCAACCCCACAGCCTGTCACGACAGGACTCAGCCCATCCACCAGCAGGGTGGCATCAACCCTGGGACCACCTAGGCTCCAGTCCTGCTCACCATCAGGCCAACACCAACTCTGAGATACCTTGGACCCCTCAGCCAGCCATCCCAGGATTCAGCCTCAACCCCTAACAGGCTGACACAAGCTTTGGGACACCCTGCACCCTGCAGCCAGCCATGTCAGGAATAGGCCTCACCCACAAGAGGGCCAACACCAGCTCCAGGATCCCCAGGGCCTGCAGCCAGAGACCCTAGGATCCAGCTTTGCCTACCAGTGGGCTGGCACTAACACCAGGACTTGGCTTCACCCATTGGTGGGCAGGTACCAGGCCCAGGATCTCCTGGGCCCTGACACCACCCATCAGCAGGTAGACAGCGAACCCAGGACAACCACAGCCCTTCACCCTCCCTTGTCAGGACCCAGCCAACCCACCAGCAATCTGGCACCAGACCCAGGATGCCATGGGTCCTGGCCCCATCAAACAGCAGGCCAACACTAGCTTTGAGATACCTTTGACCCCTCAGCCAGCTGCCTAGGATCCCTCCCTATTTACCAGTGGGCCAGTACCAGCTTTGGGACACCTTAGAACCTGTAGCTAGTCATATTAGGAATTGACCCCATGCACCAGCAGGCCAACATTAGATCTGGGAATCCTGGCCTCACAACCACCCACCCCAGAACCTGGTTCTGCCTACCAGTGGGCCAGCACTAGTCCTGGGTTCCCCCAGGGTTCCATAGCCAGCTACCTCATGACCTATCCCTGCCAACCAGTGGCCAGTAGCCTCTGCACAAGGCAGGGCTGGCTACCAACTGGACCAGGGGCCAGCCATGCCTACCAGCCTGCAAACAGTAGTCAGCCAGCCACAACAGAGGGACCCACACAGTCCAAATAGGGAGTACCACTAGAGAATATAGCTCTGATGACCAGAGGAGAATGCACTGCTAAGATGCATAGGATGTCTCCTACAAAAGGCCACTTCTCCAAGTTGGGAAATGTAAACAACCTACAAGATACATAGGAATAAAGTCAGGAAATTAGGTAAAAAGAGATGACAGAGGAACATGTTTCAAAGGAAGGAATAAGACAAACCCCCAGAAGAACTACATAAAATGGAGATGGTAATGATCATAAAGATTATCAGGGACTCAGAGAAGGATGAACACAGTGAGAAGTTTAACAAAAAGTTAGAAAATATAAAGAAGAACCAAAAAGAGCTGAAGAATACAAAATTGAAATGAAAAACCACACTAGAAGGAATCAATATAGATTATAAGATACAGAGGAATAAGAATGGATCATTAAGCTGGAAGGCAGAGTAGTAGAAATCACTGAAGCTGAACAGAAAAAAAAGAAAAAAACAACAAAAAGAAATTAGGACAGTTTAAGAAATCTCTGGGACATCAAGCATACTAACATTCACATTATAGGGATCCCAGAAGAGAGAAAGAAAGGGGCAGAGAACATATTTGAACATAACAGCTGAAAACTTCCCTAACCTGCAAAAGAAAACAGATATCCAGGTCCAGGAACCACAGAGAGTCCCACACAGGATCAACCCAAAGAGGACCAAACCAAGACACACTGTAATTAAAATGGCAAACGTTAAAGAGAGGATATTAAAAACAGCAAGGAAAAGCAACAAATTACATACAAGGGAACTCTCATAAGGCTATGATCTGACCTTTTCAGCAGAAACTCTGCAGGCTAGAAGTGGATGGCACAATATATTTAAAACAATGAAAGGGAAAAATCTAAAACCAAGAATACTCTACCTGGAAAGGCTTTCATTCAGATTTGATGGAGAGATCAAAAGTTTTACAGACAAGCAAAATCTAAGAGTTCAGCACCACCAAACCAGCTTTATGAGAAATATTACAGGAACTTTTGTAAGTGAAAATGGAAAGGACACAACTACAAATGTGAAAATTACAAAAGGAAAAAGCTCATCAGTAAAGGCAAATGTACAGTAAAGGTAGTAAATCAACCACATATAAAGTTAGTAGGAAGGTTAAAAGACAATGGTAGTAAAATCATCTATAGCTGCAATAAGTAGTTAAGGGAAACACAAATGTATAAAATATGATGTCAAAAACAGCAATCATGGGTGAGGGGAGTAAAAATGTAGGTCTGTTGAAATGAGTTTGAAATTAAGAGATAATCAACTTAAAATAATCACACACACACACACACACATATACACACACACACACAGATTGCTATATATAAACCTTATGGTAACTACAAACCAAAAATCTATAAAAGATACACACACAAAAAAGAGAAAATAATCCAAACATAAACTAAAGATAGTCATCAAATCAGAAGGGAAGAGAACAAAAGAAGAACAAAAAGAACTACAAGACAACCCCCAAATAATTAACAAATTGGCAATAAGTACATACCTATCAATAATTACTTTAAATGTAAATGGACTAGACACTGCAATCAAAAGTCATACGGTGCTCTTTCCTGGCTGGAACCATGGAGGGTGCAGAAGAGAAGAAAAAGAAGGTTCCTGCTGTGCCAGAAACCCTTAAGAAAAAGTGAAAGATGGGACTTCCCTGGTGGTCCAGTGGTTAAGAATGCCTTCCAATGCAGGGGACACAGGTTCAATCCCTGGTTGGGGAACTAAGATCCTACATGCCACAGGGCAACTAAGCCTGCACACTCTACAGCTTGTGCACCACAACTAGAGAGCCCATGTGTTGCAACTACTGAGCCCATGTACTCTGGAGCCCGCATGCCACAACTAGAGAGCCTGCACACTGCAACTACTGAGCCTGGGCACTCTGGAGCCCATGCGCCACAACTAGAGAGAAGACTGTGTGCCACAGTGAAAGATCTCACATGCCGCAATGGAGATCCCACATGCTGTAACTAAGACCCGATCCAGCCAAATAAATAAATGGATAAATAAATGAATAAATATTTTTTTTTAAAAAAGAAAAAGAGAAAGAATTTCATAGAGCTTAAGATCAAGAGCCTAAGAAAGAAATCTTCCCAAAAGATGCTTTGAAAGGCAAGGAGGAAGCTTATCTATGAAAAAGCTAAGCACTATCAAAAGGAATACAGGCAGACTGAAATCTGAACGGCTAGGATGGCAAGAAAAGCCGGCAACTTCCAGGTACCCACAGAACCCAAATTGGCATTTGTCCTCAGTATCAGACGTATCAGTGGTGTGAGCCCAAAGGTTTGAAAGGTGTTGCAGCTCCTTCACCTCTGTCAGATCTTCAATTGCACCTTTGTAAAGCTCAACAAGGCTTCAAGTAACATGCTGAGAATTGTGGAACCATACATTGCATGGGGGTACTCAAAACTGAAGTCAGTAAATGAATTGATCTACAAGCATGGTTTTGGTAAAATCAACAAGAAGCAAATTGCCCTGATGTATAATGTGTTGATTGCTTGATCTCTTGGCAAACGTGGCATCATCTGCATGGAGGATCTGATTCATGAGATCTATACTGTTGGAAAACTATTCGAAGAAGTAAACAACTTCTGTGGCCCTTCAAATTGTCTTCTCCATGAGGCAGAATGAAGAAAAAGACTACCCATTTTGTAGAAGGTGGAGATGCTGGCAACAGGAAAGACCAGATCAACAGGCTTATTAGAAGGATGAACTAAGGTATCTACCATGATTATTTTTGTAATCTAGTCAGTTAATAAACAGTGACTGTTTTCAAATTGAAAAAACATTTCACAGAATGGCTGAATGGATACAAAAACATGATCCATATATATGCTGCCTACAAGAGACTCACTTCACATCTAAAAATACACACAGGCTGAAAGTAGTGGATGGAAAAGGTATCCCATGCAAATGAAAATGAAAAGAAAACCAGGGTAGCAATATTTATATTAGACAAAATGACTTTAAAACAAAGACTGTAACAAGAGATAAAGAAGGATATTACCTAATGATCAAGTGATGAATCCCAGAAGAAAACATAACAATTTAAAATATACATGCACACAACATAAGAGCACCTAAATACATAAAGCATATATTAACAGACACAAGGGAGAAATTGACAGCAACACAATAATAGTAAGGGCCTTTAACAGCCCCACTTAAATCAATGGACAAATCATCCAGATAGAAAATTAATAAGGAAACACTGGCCTCAAATAACACATTAGACCAAATGGATTTTATACACATATATAGACCATTCTATCAAAAAGCAGTAGAGTACACGTTCATTTCAAGTGCACATGGAACATTCTCCAGGATAGATTACATGTTAGGCAACAAAACAAACTCTCACTAAATTTAAGAAAACTGAAATTATATCGAGTGTCTTTTCTGACCACAAGTCTATGAGACTAGAAATCAACTACAGTGAAAAAACTGCAAAAAACACAAACATGTGGAGCTAAACAATATGCTACTAAACAACCAATGGATTACTGAAGAAATTTAAAAAGACATTTAAAAATACCTGGAGACAAATGAAAATGGAAGTACAAAGATCCAAATCCATGGGAAGCAGCAAAAGCAGTTCTAAGAGGGAAGTGTATAGAAATATAAGCCTAAGAAATCTCAAGTAAACAAACTAACCTCACAACTAAAGGAACCAGAAAAAAGAAAACACAAAACCCAAAGTTAGAAGATATAGAAGAAATCTAAGTGTCCATTAACCGATGAATGGATAAAGAAGATGTGGAATATGGAATGGAATACTACTCAGCCATTAAAAAGAATGAAATTTTGTCATTTGCAGCAGCATGGATGGACTTGAAAGGTATTATGCTAAGTGAAATAAGTCAGAGAGAGAAAGACAAATACTGTATGATATCACTTATATGTAGAATCTAAAAAAACACAACCAACTAGTGAATATAACAAAAAAGAAACAGGCTCACAGATATAGAGATCAAATTAGTGGTTACCAGTGGGGAGAGGCAAGAGGGAAGGGGCAATACAGGAGGGTAAGGGATTAAGAGGTACAAACTATTATGTATAAAATAAACTACAAGGATACATTGTACAATACATGAAATATAGACAATATTTTATAACTACAAATAGAGCAAAATCTTTAAAAATTTTGAATCATTACATTGTTCACATGTAACTTATCTAATATTGTATATTAACTATACTTCAATTAAAAAATAGGATTAAAAAAGGGGGTCCTTGTTTGTGGAAGGTTCAGTGCTCCAATAAAATGCAATACAACTTTGATTAAAAGATCTGAAATGTACCTTGTCCCCATTGGCCACAAATTGAGCTTTGAGGTTAGAGTCACAATATTTCCCTGGCAAATCATTCAAATACCTAGTCACCATTTGAAAGAAAAACTGTTCCAAATGTAATGTTATACATTATGGTAATATTAAACCTTCCTCTGTTAAAAACAAAACAAAACAAAAAACCCAAAGTTAGTAGAACAACAACAACAATAAGATTAAAG
Source organism: Mesoplodon bidens (assembly GCF_964165515.1). NCBI lineage: Eukaryota > Metazoa > Chordata > Mammalia > Artiodactyla > Ziphiidae > Mesoplodon > Mesoplodon bidens. The sequence continues at coordinate 71,094,171 of NC_138160.1, forward strand.
ATCAAGGCAGAAATAAATGAAATAGAGACTAAAAAAAATTAGAAAAGATCAATGAAACTAAGATCTGGTTCTTCAAAAAGATAAGCAAAATTTATAAATCTTCAGTCAGTCTAAGCAAGAAAAAGGAGAGCCCATATCAATAAAATTAGAAATGAAAAAGAAGTTACAACTGATGCTCAAGAAATACAAAGGATTATAAGAGATTACTATGAACAATTATATGCCAATAAAATGGACAACCTAGAAGACATGAACAAATTCCTAGAAATGTATAATCTCTCAAGACTGAACCAGGAAGAAATAGAAAATACAAACAGACTAACTACCAGTAATGAAAATGTCAGTAAAAAAACAAACAAAAAACCCTCCCAACAAACATAAATCCAGGAAGAGCTTCACAGGTGAATTATACCAAACATTTGAGAGGAGTTAACACCTATCCTTCTCAAACTATTTCAAAGAATAGCAGAGGAAGGAATGTTTCTTAACTCATTCTATGAGGCCAGCATCACCTGATACCAAAATCAGACAAAGATATCACAAAAAAGGAAAGGACAGGCTAATATCACTGATGAATATAGACTCAAAAATACTCAACAAAATATTAGCAAACTGAATTCAACAATATATTAAAAGGATCATACATCATGATTAAGTGGGATTTATCCCAGGGATGCAAGGATGATTCAATATCCACAAATCAATGTGATACACCACATTAACAAAATGAAGAATAAAAATCATATGATCATCTCAACAGATGCAGAAAAAAACATCTGACAAAATTCAACATTCATTTATGATAAAACCCTCCAGAAAGTGGGTATAGAGGGAACACACCCAACATAATAAAGGCCATTATGATAAGCCCATAGCTAACATCATACTCAAGATGAAAACCTGAAAGCATTTTCTCTAAGATTGGGAGCAAGACAAGGATGCACACTCTCACCACTGTAATTCAACATAGTACAGGAAGTCCTAGTCACAGCAATAAGACGAGAAAAAGAAATAAAAGGAATCCAAATTGGAAGGGAAGAAGTAAAACACTCACTGTTTGCAGAAGACATGATACTATACATAGAAAATCCTAAAGTTGCCACCAAAAACTATGAGAGTTTGTCAATGAATTTGATTTAGTTGCAGGATACACAATTAATATACAGAAATCTGTTGCATTTCTATACACTAACAATGAACTAGAAGAAAGATAAATTAAGAAAATAATCCAGTTTACTATCACATCAAAAAGAATTAAAGAACCTAGAAATAAATCTAAGGAAGTAAAAAACCTGTACTCAGAAAACTATGAGACACTGATGAAAGAAACTGAATATGATACAAACGGATGGAAAATTACACTGTATTCATGGATTAGAAGAATTACTATTGTTAAAATAACCATACTACCCGAGGTGATCTACAAATTTAATGCAATCCTTATCAAAATACCAATGTCTTTTTTCACAGAACTAGAACAAATAATTTAAAATTTTATATGGAAACACAAAAGAGCCCAAATAGCTACAACAATCTTGAGAAAAAAGAATAGAGCTGGAGGAATCCTGTCCCTGACTTCAGACTATACCACAAAGCTACAGTAATCAAAACAGTATGGTATTGGCACAAAAGCAGACATATAGCTCAATGGAACAGAATTGAGAGCCTGTAAATGAACTCATACACTTATGGTCAATTAATCTATGACAAAGGAGGCATGAATATACAGTAAGGAAATGACAGTCTATTCAATAAATGGTGCTGGGAAAACTGGAGAGTTACATGTAAAAGAATGAAATTGGAACATTTTCTTACACATATACAAAAATAAACTCAAAGTGGATTAAAGACCTAAATATAATACCAGAAACTTTAAAACTCCTAGAATTCAACATAGGCAGAAGAGTCTTTGACATGAACTGTAGCAATATTTTTTTGGGATCTGTCTCCTAAGGCAAAATATATAAAAGCAAAAATACACAAATGGGACCTAATGAAACTTAAAAGCTTTTGCACAGCATAGGAAACTATCCACAAAATGAAAAGACAACCTACTGTATGGGAGAAAATATTTGCAAATGATATGACCAACAAGCAGTTAATAGCCAAAATATATAAACAGCCCATACAACTCAACATCAAAAAAACAAACAACTTGATTAAAAAAATGGGTGGAAGAACTGAATAGACATTTTTCCAAAGAAGACATACATATGGCCAACTGGCACATGAAAAGATGTGCAACATTGCTAATTATTAGAGAAATGTCAATCAAAACCACAATAAGATACCGTGTCACATCTGTCAGAATGGCCATCACCAAACAGACCATAAATAACAACTGTTGGTGGGGATGTGAAGAAAAGGGAACTCTTGTACACTGCTGATGGGAATGTAAATTGGTGCTTCTGCTATGGAAAACTTTATGGAAGTTTCTCAAAAAACTAAAGATAGAACTACCATATAACCCAGCAATTCCACTCCTAGATATATATCCAAAAAAAAACCTAAAACACTGATTTGAAAACATACATGCACTCCAATGTTCATAGCAGTATTACTTACAATTGCCAAGATATGGAAGCAAGCTGATTGTCCATCAACAGACAAATGGATAAAGAAGATGTGGTACATATATACAATGGAATATTACTTAGCCATAAAAAAGAATGAAAATTTTGCCATTTTTAACAATATGGATGAATTTGGAGTGCATTATGCTAAATGAAATAAGTCAGAGAAAGACAAATACTATATGTTATCACTTATATGTGGAATATAAAAAATAAAACAAATGAATATAATGAAACAGAAACAGACTCACAGATATAAATTAGTGATTACAGTGGGGAAAGGGAAGGGGGAGGGGCAAGATAGGGACTAAGAGGTACAAACTACTATGTGTAAAATAAATAAGCTACAAGGATATATTGTACCACACAGGGAATATAGCCAATATTTTATAATAGCTTTAAATGAAGCATAACTTATAAAAATTTTGAATCACTATGTTGCACACCTAAAACTATTATAATACTGTAAATCAACTATAATTCAATAAAAACTAAAATAAAATGCAAAAAAAGAAGTCTTGTAATCCTACTTAAAATTTTTTTGCTCTCACTAAATTAAAAAAAAAGTCCTAAACTTCATTGAAGTATAATTTACATACAATAAATGAATTCATTTTAAGTGAACAGTTTGGTGACTTTTGACAAATAAGTACAACCATGTAACCACCACAATCAAGATACAGAACATTTCCAACATCCCCAAAAGATTCCCTTGTGTTTTTCCTTAGTTTGTCCCTCCCCTCCTCACTAGACCCAGACAACCAGTGATCTTTCTATCACTATAGATTAAATTTGTCTCTTTTAGTGTTTCATATATATGAATCAAAAGGTTTATACTCTTTAGTATCTAAAGTCTTTCACTCAGCGTAATGTTTTTGATATTTATTCAGTTGTTGAATGTAGCAGACGTTCAGTCCTTGTTATTGCTAAGGAGTATCCCATTGTATGGATATCATAATTTATTTATCCATTTACCTGGGGATGGACAGTGGGTTGTTCTGATTTGGAGCTATTAAAACTGTGTACAAGCCCCTGTGTCCTTGCCTTTTAAAGTAAAAGGCTGACCCAAGAATTAATGATTGGGAAACGTGAAGATGTAGAAGCAAAGAATAGCTGTTGGGCTGTCACAATTTAGACCATAAATACGCCACAGAGCAGAATCACCGAACTCACACTTCCCTGAGAGATATAAAGGCCTGACACACATTCCTAAATTGTTTTAACAGGAAGCAGACCCCCACCAGATGAAAACTGCTGACTGCAAGAACACAGACCCTAGACTGGTTGGAAGCAGAAGGTTGATGATGCTGATTCCCAATTATGTCACTACCAACTAATCAGAAGAATGTCTTCAAGCCGATCATGTCCAGCTCCTTGAACCACTACTATCACACTCCCCTCACTACCTGCTTCAGGATGGGGACACACAGTCTTGAGGACATTAGCCTGCTGTGGCCCCCTTTGCCTGGCAAAGCAATAAAAGCTATCCTTTTCTGCTTCACCCAAAACTCTGTCTCCAAGATTCAATTTGGTGCCAGTGTACAGAGGCCGGGTTTGGCAACACTATTATGAATAAATCTATGAAACTGCATAAACAAATCTTTGTGTGGACCTGTTTTTATTGCTGTTGGGTGAATACCTAAGGATAGAATTGCTGGGTCATATGGTAAATGGATGTTTAACTTTATAAGAAACTGCCTAAGTGTTTCCTACAGTGATTGTACCACTGTACATCCCCACCAAAAATGTATGAGAATTCCTATTCCATATATTTGCTTATACTTAGTATTATTAGTTTAAAATTATTTTACCTATTCTGATGGGCTTGTGCTATGTCTCATTGTGGTTTTAATTTGCATTTCACTAATAACTAAGAGCATTTTTTATTTCCTTATTTGCTATCTATTTTCTTTTATGAAATTTCTGTTAAAATATTTGCCTAATTTTAACTAGATTGCATATGTTCTTATTATTCAGTTTTAAGAGTTCTTTACATTCTGGATATAGTCCTTAGTTGGAGATACTTATTACAAATATTTTCTCTGTGTTTGTGGTATTTTATTTTTTTATTGGTGTCTGTCATTGAGCAGAAGTTTAAATGTTGATAATGTCCAATATACCTTTTTTTTTGTCTTTTATGGTTTGTACTTTTTTGCCCTAAGAAATTTTCAACAAGCTTAAGGTTGCAAAGCTTTTTCTTACATTTTCTTCCAGAAGTTTCATCATTTAGAGTTCATATTTAGTACTATGGTTCATTTCAAACTATTGTTGTGTATCACATGAGATGAGGATCAAGACTCAGTTTTTCTCTATATAGTTGTCTAGTTGTTCCAATACTATTTGTTGAAAAGACTATCTTTTCCTCATTGAATTACCTTCATGCTGTGTAGAAAATTAATTGAGGTTATATTATGTGAGTCAATTATTGTACTCCATTTTGTTCCATTGATTTATTTCTCTATCCTTATGCCAAATATCACATTGTCTTGATTACTGCAGCTTTATAATAAGTCTTGAAACCAGATAGTATAAGTTCTTCAACACTGTTCTTTTTTTAAAAATTCTTTTGGCTATTTTTAGTTCTTTGCATTTCAATATGAATTTTATATGAGTCTGTCAATTTTCAACAAAAGCCTGGGGGGTTCTGATTGGAACTGCATTAAATCTATTGATCAATGCTGACCAATGGGATACCATGTTTCTTAGTCCATTCAGGGTACTATAAAAAAAATAGCACAAACTGGGTATCTTATAAACAGCAAAAATCTGTTTCTCACTGTTCTGGAGGTTGGAAGTTTGAGATCAAGGTGCCTGCATATTTAGGTTCTGTGTTTGTTGAGGGCCTGCATCTGGTTTATAAAAAGTAGTATTCTAGCTGTAACTTCACATGTCAGAACAGGCAAGGAATCTTTCTCAGGCTACTTTTATAAGGGCACTAATCTCATTCATAAGGGCAGAGCCTTCATGACCTAATCACCTTGAAAGGCCCCACTTCTTAATACCATCACATTAGGGGATAGTTTTCAACCTATGCATTGGGGGAAACACAAACATTCAGATCATAGTACCATCCAAGACAAAATATGAGGCACATACATAATTTAAATTTTTCTGGTAGCAACACCAAAAAAGTAAAAAAAAAAAACCTGACTGGTACCATGGCTCTAGACAACTCCAGACCAAAAATCTTTTATCTATATAACTCAAAAATCAAAAGGAGATCCTGACAATTTACAATTAGACCCTACTAAGAAGTCCTCTGGTCCAGCTTAAGTCACCAATTTGTGTTGGGACAATCACTGTAGCCCCAGGGATGGGGCAGTATGTTGGGATCATTATGAGTCAGGGACCCACCCAGCTTTTGGCTAGGGAAGTGGATACTAATGGCAGTTCCCACTAGAAACATATGGATGGATTAGGAAAGGAGAAATTCCACAAAAGAAGGGGATATTTCTATTAGGATAATGTAATACGGGGCAGAGTATTAGTTTAACAAAACAGCTGCTGTACACTATGTCATGCAAGCATTTCTAGAAACTGGGATTTTTGGGGTTCCTCTTTTTTTTAAAAAAGGAAGCTTTAGGGGCAAAGTGGTGTTGATTTGAAGGGTTATCCACTTTCCCTTTAGACTTAAGAGATTTGACTTCCTCAACTATGCAAGATATAGAATTAGAAGCACTTTCAATTCTACAGCCAAACTCATTCCCATAGAGGTAGAAGATCCGGTTCAGTTCTCAATGAACAAATACTCAAGCCAAAGATTATTTAAATAACAGCAATCATATTTCAGATACACCACATGAACTGTTTTGTCCTCATAAGCTACCCATTTCTAGAAATAATTCTCAATTTGAATTCGCGTTTTAAAAATGCCACAAGACCTTATAATGCTACAACAGGATTTAGTTCTTCAGAGAAACTCGTATCACCCAAAGGATGCCAAGCTCCAGGTCAAAGAATATATGACTTTGAAGACTGAACTCTTAATTTAAAATTCCTCTTTAATTCATGTTAGATTACACCATAATACAAGAAAAGAGAGAGGCTGCGTATGTTGTCAAATTTAATGGCAAAAGTTACATAGATTTGGCTAATTAAATAATAAGTGGATTCTGACTTATATTGAGGTGAATGTCAGAATTCATCAGTGTGAGTGTTATTTGACAGGGGTGATAAATCCTGTTCTCTAGGGTTGATATTTTTCATTACCCTTGCGCATCCTAGGGCATTTCAAATATACTGAGAGGGCTGAATTAGCAGCGCCTGATTTACTGATACCTTTAGGGTGGCCACTCTAATTAGCACATATCTGAGATCTTTAAAGAGCTTAAACTGGATTCATGCAAAATGAAAAGAGATGGCAAAGATAACAGTACATGATTATATGCATATATAGAATATTATAGATGCTTCATATGAAAGGAGATGCTGATGGAGGCTGGAGTGGGATAAGAAAGCAAAATGGTTATATTGAGAGAGTTTCTAAGAATGAGGAAAATTGAGACAAACTATTTTCAGGTCTTACAATTCACTGCCAAAACCTCAAATAACTGAATTTCAACTAGCCAATGATAACATTTTACAGTAAATCATTGATTTGGAACCTAAATTGTCCAAGGAAGTGAACATACAGAGATATTTTATATTTATGGAGTTCTGATCATTCTTTTAGTTCCCCCTTTCCTCCCTCTATGATATTTTCCTACTGTCATCACCTCCACTTTCCTCCAGACCCCACAGCCTGAATCTGTTGTGATAGACCATACACTAGCCTGCAGGAAATGTTATAAGCTCATTTATTCTTAATACAAAAATGCAGAAGTATAAGATAAGAGAAGAAGAAATACCATGTTATTAGTGTTGGGGCCCTCTGCTCATGTAACCTTGGCCTTTATGAAGTCACAGGGACAATCCAGTAAAGACTAACTAGTCTGATTTACAGAATCCAAGGAAACCTACTGATCTCATGGTGTCCAATGGAATCATGGTAAATATGATGTAACACATCACGCTGAGCTCTCAGAAATTTCACAAAACTTTATATATTCTCTTTCCCCACTGAAACAGTTTTCACTTTGCCACACTGTTTAGCCTTCTTCTCAACATTATCAAGAATGGAGGAAGAAGCTTGCAAGTAAGAACTTCACTTGCAATTGGGAGGTGATTGTCTTTATTAGCCCCATTTGCTGAAGACTTGCAGATGGTGACCTCTTATAATTCTAGCCAATCCACACTTAAAGGCTAAAGGACTCCAGTAACTGGGGTCCAGTGATACCATTCAGGTCATATGTGTTTTGCCTATTATCCAGCACAAATAAATAAGGTGAAGACCAAGAATATATTGGTACTCTATAGCAGATATGTTACATCATAAAGAATATAGGTTGTTAATGAAAATGCAGCATGTTTAAATGCCAGCAGTAATTGACATTATCTGTAAAGGGCAAAGGACTGAGGGCATTATTTAGAGTATAAGAATGGAGAGGAATTTAGGCCAGAGTAATAAGGGGATGTGAGCTACTCACTGTAAGACCTTTGTCCGTGGCCTGGGCACACAAGATTGCTTACCTCAATTCAAGTTGTATAGACCAATTTTTAAAGTCTTTCCAAAAATCCTACCAAGGGCTAAGGCTTAGATGTTTTGTTTTACTACTCAATATTTGTTGAACTCTATTTTGGAGTTAACTCAAATATATATTAACTTTCCCAAGTTATTGAGGAGCAATACAGTGAAGCAGAAATCAAGATAATTTTCTTATCAATTTTATCAACGAGAGCAGAAGCAGCAGTGGCAGCAACAAACAAACTTTTTGTGTGTGTTTGGCACTGTGGATGAAGAGAAGCATATACTTTAGCCCCTTAATGGGTTTATAGTTAATTTCTAAATATCCTTTGTAAAAGGAAGTATTTGAGTAAATTAGAAGCAAAACAAAAAAAATTACTATCTACTTATGAATGGTACTTTTAAAACTTTTACATATACCGTAGTCTTAAATAATTTTTAGCATCAGCATTTAGGATTACATTCCTAAGTATGCCTTTGAAAAATAAAAGAAAACAAGCTTCTGTAAACATTAGCTCAACCCAGCTTCTTCACGGACTCTTAACTTTCTTAATATTAGAGTCTAATAATTAAAAAACTACTAAGAGGCCTTTCACCTTTTAAAAGGTCACATTTATTATGAGTTTAATCCACTAGTGTACAAATTCTTATCAATTACTTAAAAGAAGAAATATATCATTAAAAATAACTAAGCAAAACTCAAGGAGCAATTTCAATATCTGTAAGAAACACAGTCGTTATTCTAGGCATGGGATGCTAATATATTACAGTTACTATTATACCTATGTAGAAATCCAATTTAAAGATATGCAAAGCACCAGTATATTTAAAAGTTTTGTAAGATATATGTAGTATGGAAAGTAGTCTACAAAAAATCAGATGCATAATATGATCTCAATTTTGGTAGGCTGTATGTATATACTTATGAAGAGATATACATTGAAATGTAAAGTTTGTGGTAGGCTTACAGATGAACATTATAAATTCTTTATACTTTGTTTTCCAAAATTTCCACAATAAACAATTATTATGTTAAAAGTCGTTAAAGATAAAATTGTTCAGGTATTATGAGTACATGTGGGTTGATTAGCTGATAAATGATTCAAGAAAATTGTGGGTGGAGTCTGAACTCTGTGCACTAGGCTATCCGCTGTTCATTATGAAATGTGGCACTAGCAGTACATGGGAATTTTCAGTCATAGTTGCACTTCCAAATCATAATATATTATTTCATAGTGTCATAAACAAAGAATAACAGCAAAAGATGTATACAGAAATATTAAGAATATAAGTATCAGCAAGGAATTCAATAGGACTTAAAACCAGTATTTTTTAAAGCTATTAAGTATATACGTAGGTGATGACAGACAGAGTTGGCTATAACTGATAGTGTATTTTCATTTTGAAATTTAAAATCAGATAATCTGAGCATCATATAACTATGTAAGCAAAATTTCCTACTTATTTCTTGTCATGGGTTCCTAGTGTAATTACAGAATAGTTTTAGTTCTCTTCTTTGTCAAAAGATGAACATCCTGAGAAAATAAAAACAGGTATTTAAAAACTCTAAGACAGATCAACAAAGCAGAGAAATCATGTACTACTATCTGTAGCAACTTCCTAAATTGCCACTTACTCATCTGTCTTTAGCTGGTGAAAAACTGTGCTAGGTGAATGGTGACAAATGAGTGGCTTCTGAATCTACTGTAAGCAAAACAGTGAAACTGCTATGGGTTTAACATGTATTTGCAAGCATGATTTAAGGTAATTCAAAACTTATTGCTCGCAAGAAGTATATGAGTTATGAGAAATATGTCTTTTATATTTTGCTGTGGTTGATCAGTAAAATATTGTAGGTTGCAAGAGAGAGCGTTGGAATATTAACTTACTGTTTGTAATTTTGAAAACTGGAGAAAAATACTTTTAGAGAAAAATATCCTTTGCAATAGATATTTTTGGAAGTATGTGGGGAAAGTCTCTTCAACATATACTGCTGAGACTGGCTGGCTGGGGAGCCTGGCAGCAGGTGTGTGTCCCTGTGGGAAAAATCACAGCCCAGTCCTTGGGTGCCTGTGAGGGTCTGCACTTGCTCAGAAGTACTGTCATCTCCAGAGGACATGACAGGTCAAAGAAGAGACGGTGGGAAAAAGGAAAACTTTTAATATTTTACTTCATTTCATGGTACACTTTTCCTGCATTTTGCATAAGGGACCCCATGTTTTCATTTTGCTCTTGGCCCCCAAAATTATGTAGCTCATCCTGGTGTCAGGAAACACAATACAAAGGGTCTATAATTTATGATTGTGAACAGAGCATAAACAAATTTCATCTTATTTGGGACCATGGGTTTACTCAGATAATGCTTTATTTCCAAGTTCAGAGACTTGTAACTATTTTCTATTTTTCTTTTCAGGATAGAGAAAGGCTGCTTATAGCAAAGCTTCTGAATAAACAAAAGGTTTATTAGATTCTTTTTTTTATTGTGCAAGATTCCTGGTCCATATCACACTGTGATTTGCAGTTTCCTACAAATTAAAGCTGTACAAAAGGCTCAAAGGAGATTTTTGAATAATAAAAATGAAGGAACCATACTTAAATATGGTAAAGATTATTTGTGCAAAATTAACAGCAAATATCACTCTAAAGGGTGAAAAGCTAAAAATTAAAATTAGTGATAATATACATCATCATTATAATACAACTTGTTTTGGGGGTTGTAGAGAATGGAGTAAATCAGAAAAGTGAGTCAGAATAGAGATCCTAGTATATATGGGATCAGTATATATGGCACTTGAATATCTCAAAGATAAGTTTATCAATTCTTTGGGGGAGGGGTACATTTTAAATAAGTGGCAGCATAGGCTATCTATTTGGAAGAAAATAGAATCATCCCTTAACTTTTGTAAAAAGCAGAAAATAATTCCAGACGCAGTTAAAACTTGAATTTGAGAACAATACAAATTTAAAAAAAAAACTTAGGAGAGTACAGGCTGAGGTACTGGTAACATTTTAATCAAGACAAACCATTATAGAAAAGTAATAAACACTTAACCATACAAAATGTTTTAAAGTAGCAAGATATCAAAACCAAAGTAAATAAAAATGAAAATATTAGAAGATATTTTCAAATTAAAGATTTATCTACAATATACAAAGAGCTCATAAATTATTAACAAAATAATTTAAAATGGAAAAACAAAGGCTATTGAAGGCAGTTCACCAAAAAGTAAATTCAAAATTGCTAATAAACAAATGAACATACACTCAACCACTTTTATGAAAGGAAATGTAAAATACTGTAAAAATAGCTTATTATTTCATATCTGTTTGGCCAAATTTACAAAGAGAGGTGACATCTACCGGTAAATGGGATTCAGGGGAAAGGGTATTCTACCTGCTGGTAGAAATATGAATTATTTTGAGGAAAACTTGATCAATAGCTATTAAACTTGAAAATAGTCCTTGCCCTTTGGCCCCCAAATCCCATCCCTATGCCATAGGGAAAAAAAGCACTACACATGCAAGGAAATATATAGAGAGGCTCAAATATATACAAAATATATAATATTTAGTGACCAAGAAAGTACATAAAAGAAATGTCTATCAACAGGAGAATGGATGAATAATTTCTGAGCATATTTATTATAGAATATTATGTAGCTATTATAAATACTGAGGTAGGCCTATACCAGTTGACCTGGACGGTTTCTGTGATGTGTATAAAAAAGCAGATGCAGGGTGGTGCAGTGGTTAAGAATCCACCTACCAGTGCAGGGGACATGGGCTCAACTGCTGGTCCAGGAAGATCCCACATGCTGCGGAGCAACTAAGCCCATGCGCCACAACTACTGAGCGTGCGCTCTAGAGTCTACAAGCCACAACTACTGAGCCTGAGAGCTACAACTACTGTGCCTGTGTGCCACAACTACTGAAACCTGTGCACCTAGAGTCCATGCTCTGCAACAAGAGAAGCCACTGCAATGAGAAGCCTGTGCACTGCAATGAAGAGTAGCCCCCACTCGCCACAAGGAGAGAAAGCCCACATGCAGCAACGAAGACCCAATGCAGCCAAAAAATAAATAAATTAATTAATTTTTAAAAAAGAAAAAAAAGCAGATGCACAGAAAAATGTGTCTATTACCTCCTTAACATATATAATGCACATAAACCTATCATATATATGATTATATGGCATTTGTTTATTGAGAACGTGATTTTTAAAATTATAGTCCTTTCTCTTGCCACTTTTATTCAACATAGTTTTAGAAGTCCTAATCATGGCAATCAAAGAAGAAAAAGAAATAAAAGGGGCTTCCCTGATGGCACAGTGGTTGAGAGTCCGCCTGCTGATGCAGGGGACACGGGTTCGTGCCCCGGTCCGGGAGGATGCCACATGCTGTGGAGCAGCTGGGCCCGTGAGCCGTGGCCGCTGAGGCTGCGCGTCCAGAGCCTGTGCTCCACAACGGGAGAGGCCACAGCAGTGAGAGGCCAGTGTACCGCAAAAAAAAAAAAAAAGAGAGAAAGAAATAAAAGGAATCCAAACTAGAAACGAAGTAAAACTGTCACTGTTTGCAGATAAAATGATACTATATGTAGAAAATCCTAAAGATTCTGCCAGAAAACTATTAGAGCTTATCAATGAATTCAGTAAAGTGGCAGGATACAAAATTGATACACAGAAATCTGTTGCATTTCTATACACTAACAACGAAAGATCATAAAGAGAAATTAACGAAACAATCTCATTTACCATCACATCAAAAAGAATAAAATGCCTAGGAATAAACCTACCTAAGGAGGCAAAAGACCTGTACTCAGAAAACTATAAGATGCTGATGAAAGAAACCGAAGATGACACAAACAGATGGAAATATATACCATGTTCTTGGATTAGAAGAATCAATATTGTCAAAATGACTGTACTACCCAAGGTAATCTACAGATTCAATTCAATTCCTATCAAATTACCAATGTCATTTTTTGCAGATCTAGAACAAAAAAATCTTAAAATTTGTATGTAAGCACAAAAGACCCTGAATAGCCACAGCAATCTTGAGAAAGAAAAATGGAGTTGGAGGAATCAGGCTCCCTTCTTCAGACTGTACTATAAAGCTACAGTAATCAAAACAGTATGGTACTGGCACATAAACAGACACATAGATCAGTGGAACAGGATAGGAAGCCCAGAAATAAATACATGCACCTCTGGTCAATTAATCTATGAAAAAGGAGGCAAGACTATACAATGCAGAAGAGACAGTCTCTTCAATAAGAGGTACTGGGAAAACTGGACAGCTACATGCACAAGAATGAAATTAGAAATTCTCTAAACCATACACAAAAACAAACTCAAAATGGATTAAAGACCTAAATATAAGACCGGATACTATAAAACTCTTAGAGGAAAACACAGGCAAAACACTCTTTGACATAAATCGCAGCAATATCTTTTCGGATCCACCTCTGAGAGTAATGAAAATAAAACCAAAAATAAACAAATAGGACACAATTAAACTTAAAAGCTTTTGCACAGTAAAGGAAACCATAAACAAAATGAAAAGACAACTTGCAGAATGAGAGAACATATTTGCAGATGATGCAACCAACAAGGGATTAATTTCCCAAACATACAATCTGCTCATGCAGCTCAATATCAGAAAAACAAACAACCCAATAAAAAAATGGGCAGAAGATCTAAACAGCCATTTCTCCAAAGAAGACATACAGGTGGCCAAAAAACACATGAAAAAATGCTCAACATTGCTAATTACTAGAGAAATGCAAATCAAACTACAATGAGATATCACTTCACACAGGTCAGAAAATGGTCATCATCAAAAAGTCTACAAATAATAAATGCTGGAGAGGGTGTGGAGAAAAGGGATCCCTCCTACACTGTTGGTGGGAATGGAATTTGGTAGAGCCACTGCAGAGAACAGTATGGAGGTTCCTTAAGGAACTAAAAATAGAGCTACCATGTGATCCAGCAAGCCCACTCCTGGGCATAGATCCAGAGATAACTATAATTCAAAAACATATATGCACCCCAATGTTCACTGAAGCACTATTTACAATAGCCAAGACACGGAAGCAACCTAAATGCCCATCAACAGATGAATGAATAAAGAAGAGGTGGTAAATATATACAATGGAATATTACTCAGCTATAAAAAGAATGAAATAATGCCATTTGTAGCAACATGGATGGACCTCCAGATTATCATACTAAGTGAAGTAAGCCAGAGAAAGACAAATATCATATGATATCACTTATATGTGGAATCTAAAAAAATGATACAAATGAACTTATTTACAAAATAGAAACAGACTCACAGACTTTGAAAATAAACTTATGGTTACCACAGAGGAAATGTGTGTGGGGGGAATAAATTAGGAGGTTGGTATTAACATATACACATAATATATATAAAATATCAGAAAGGACCTATGTATGGCACAGGGAACTCTATTCAATACTCTAATAACCCATATAGGAAAAAAATGTGAAAAAGAATAGATATATGTATATGTATAACTAAATAACTTTGCTATACATCTGAAACTAACACAACACTGTTAATCAAATACACTCTAATATAAAAAGAGAATTAAAAATAAAGTTAAATAATAAAAATTATAGTCTTTTCTAAAAATTACAAAATTATTAAACCTTGTCAAAATTAAAACAATATAGATATGCATAAGGTGAAATATGAAAATTTCTTTTGAACCCTTCCCCATGGCACTGTTAAGAGTTTGATGTGCATTCTTCCAGAACTTTTTCTGTATACACACACAGATTTTTTCTTTAAATATAGAATAGTATCAAATTTTTTGTGATTTTATTTAACTTGCTTGCCTTTTTCCTCCCAAATAACACCATATCTTAGAGATTTTTTCCCCAATCCAATATCTATGCATCTAACTTACTCTTCAAGGGCTATTTCATAAAATGAATGTACTATAACTTATCGAATCATATTCATATTTCTGAATACGTTGTCTCCAATTTTTGCTATTACAAATATTGCTGTGAACAACATTCTTTCTCTAAGAACTGTTTCTGCCCTCCCGCCAAAGATACCCAGAAAGTAAGTAGGGCTTATTTCTTGTTGCAAAAAAAGGGAGACCATGCATAATGGAGAACCATGAGGGATCTCAGTAAGAGGATGTTAGAAAACACACAATTGGGGTTTTGGTTTGGCCATTTTTGGTAAGGTTCCAGGAAGCTGCCTTTTTTATTTTGTTTTGTTTTGCTTTAGTCTCACTCTATCACAGTCACCAAGTGATCTTGTCCAATGTTAGTGTTCTAGGAGATTTTTTAATGTCCAAGAGAAGAACAGCTCCTTCTAGCTTTGGGTGCCAGGTAAGTAACTAGCACCATCAAGACCTCGCTGTGTAAGACCAGTTCCTAGGTGTTAGGGACTGCTTTTCTCTTTCTCAAAATCAATCCTTTGGAAATATTCATACAGTGTCAGGATCAAGGTGTATGTGTATTTTAAATTTTAAAGCTATTTCCAAAAGGTTGTACCAACATATATCCTACCAACAAAGGAGAGGTGGTGAAAGGAGAGATGGAAACCCCAGTGGGAAATTTCTTCTAATGAGTAACTTTGCTCAGTGCTGATGCATATAGCCAGGATGCTCTCTCATCTGCTATTTCTGTGAAGGGAAAGTAAGTGGGAGGAAATCCAGAAAAAGTCTTTACTACCTAGAACCTGAATCAAAGCTTTTTATCTCTGTCTTCAGTCTTGGGTCTGCAGGTCACTAAAATGCAAAGAGCAGAACCTCGTGGTTTTTTCATACCTTTGTCTTTTATTGATATTTTCTACAAAATGGGGAAGAAAATATTTTGTTATAAATAATTTTATTTGAAGTGGAGCCTCGGTCTGCCTTTTTCTTTTTCCTGAGGAAACAGACCTGATGATTTTACAACTATCTGGCATTTGGTAGTTTCTTATCACTTTTAGTTTTTAATTGATGATGTCTTGCTTGATATTTCAGAGACCAAGCAAGACGAAAGGGTTGTTTCTGGCAGAGAACAATGAATGGAAAGAAAGAGCATGAGATGGGCATTGAAGAGCAGCATAGAGAGCTATCATAGGCCCATTAAGTAGTCCATAAGTGTGAATTTAGCTGAATTAATTCCCTTACTGCATACATTTGTTGGTAAAGAAATGTAACATGTTGGCTTGTACTGTATAAGGATTCCTGAATTCCCTCAGCATTGGAAGGTCAATTGAAAGGGAAAAAAAAAGAAAATATTTTATTAAATGTGATTTTGATGCTATCTGGTCTCTTGAAAAACACCATTCTCTACAGGGGCATGGAGATCTTAGCTTATTTGAGAGTCATCCTAACCATAGTTTTAACATATCAGGGGTTATTTTGCTTAATTCTTTGATGTGTCAACAATTTTTCTTTTCTTTCTTCTTTTTTTTAAATGAATTAATAGTCTTCATATCAGTGCAGTTATAGCAAAGCAATCACTTATATTCAAGGCTTCTGAATGTTTAAAAATTAATTTTTTCCGCTCTTAATTATCATTTGTCTCCTCTTCTTTTTACTTGGTCATTTGTTTAATCTCTCCATAATGGTAATAAAGACCTCAAAAATAAGATGGGTTGAGGACCAAGCTTGTTTTATTTAAAATACATTCCTAAGATAACACTAACTGATTTTCAAGGCTTGCCTTACTCTGATCTTATCCAATCCATTTGTTTTAGAAAACCTGGATCAGAGATGTCTCTTGCTCCATTCAGATCCTAATTAAGTAATTAGTTATTCCCACAAACAACTGGCTCACAAACTCATAATTTTAAGAGGCATAAATAATCAAAAGATTTTTCTTTTTTTTAACAAATTTTTTATTTTTAACTTGACTTAATTTTTTAAATTATAGTACGTAACATAAAATTTACCACTTTAAGCATACAATTTGACAGTCTTAATATCTAAAGAATTAATTTTAGGTAATAATTTGATAGTATATACATTGGGTCTTGGCTCTTTGCCTCTTCTTTGTTTGGTTGTTTCAAATTTTCTGTAAGTTAAGATTCATCATCAGTGTTATGTGGGTCTACCAAAAAGAATCTTGTCCACAGCCCAACTCAGAGGAAATGATTTGTTGACTACTTTAAAAGAAGGTGAGCTGGTGGGATTCTTTCTTTTATGAATATGATTAAGAGTGATACCACCCCAATATAACTGTTCATATTTAGGGCACCAAGAAGTGGTTTTCTATAAACTCTAATAGAAATGTTATAAAGTAGGAAGTAGACATAATT
This sequence comes from Mesoplodon bidens, assembly GCF_964165515.1. Classification (NCBI taxonomy): domain Eukaryota; kingdom Metazoa; phylum Chordata; class Mammalia; order Artiodactyla; family Ziphiidae; genus Mesoplodon; species Mesoplodon bidens. The sequence continues at coordinate 71,111,594 of NC_138160.1, forward strand.
TCCCCAAACAGAAGCCAGGACTTGCAGAATAGTCCATGCCTCTGTTTCCTCTCACTGTTATAGTTGGTGTAAATTGTCTTTGGGAGGAAAGGTCAAGGCCTTGTAGTCTCCTATTCTAAGCTTAGTGCAAATTTTTCAAATCAAGTGTAGAGATAGTTTTTCATGAAAATTAGTCTCAAAGCCAGATATTCCAAGTTTCTTGGCATAGTATTTCATCTATTTCCTGTTCATTTCAACACACGACCTCTATTCTGTAGTCAAGACAGTTTCTCTGTCCCACACTTTACTTATTCATCTATTTAATTCCTCACTTTTTTCCAGAAAATGTATTTTTTTTAGTTTTAGGGGTTTTTGTTTTTCCATTATATTGAAAACTTAAAGTGCCTTTGTAGTATCTCTTGTCATCATCAGTGAAAACAAGCCCTTTGATGTACTCTTGCAGGGAGTATACATGACTAAATATCCCTTTTGAGGCAGTTTGTGTCCTCTTTTGCTTCTTCAGGATCTGGGCTTTAGGGGTTCTGTGGGGCTGACGTTTGTGTAATTACCTTGATATTTCCAGTGTCCTTGGGCCTCTGGTCAGTCTCCTTCAGGCATTGATAATCTGATTTCCTTTTTATAATAAAGGACATGGAATTCCCTGGCAGTCCAGTGGTTGGGAATTCATGATTCCACTGCAGGGGGTGGGGGTTCAATCCCTGGTCAGGGAACTAGGGTCCCCCATGCTGTGCAGTGTGGCCTGCACTGTTGCTAAGGATATAAATCAGGACAGCCACTATTGAAAACATTACGGAGGGTTCTGAAAACATAAAAAAAATAAAATATCTTTGTGGGAATTCTTTTCTGCAAAGCCGTAGGGCCAGGACCTTGTCACTGACCACTAGTTGAAAAACACAAAACTAGACTGCTGTAAGGTTAATTAAAGGGGGACTGGTGGTTAGAGTGGATGTCTGGGTCTGAATCAGTGCTGGGCCTGCAAGGCTGGTCTGGAAACACACCTGAGGACTGGTCAGTCTTTCAGGCTTACATCATATCTTCTCTTTGCTCTGCATTTCTACATCATTCTCCACTCTACAGATTGGAGTCCTTAAACAGCAAAGGAAACCATAAACAAAACAAAAAGACAACCCACAGAATGGGAGAACATATTTACAAACGATGCAACCAACAAGGGATTAGTCTTCAAAATCTACAAACAGGGCTTCCCTGGTGGCGCAGTGGTTGAGAGTCCGCCTGCCGATGCAGGGGACACGGGTTCGTGCCCCGGTCCGGGAAGATCCCACATGCCGCAGAGCGGCTGGGCCCGTGAGCCATGGCCGCTGAGCCTGTGCGTCCGGAGCCTGCGCTCCGCAAGGGGAGAGGCCACAACAGTGAGAGGCCCGCATAACGCAAAAAAAAAAAAAAAAAAAAAAAAAAAAAAAAAAATCTACAAACAGCTCATGCGGCTCAATATCGAGAAAAAGCAAACAACCCAATCAAAAAATGGGCAGAAGACCTAAATAGACATTTTTCCAAAGAAGACATACAGATGGCCAAGATGCATGTGAAAAGATGCTCAACATCGCTAATTATTAGAGAAATGCAAATCAAAACTACAATTAGGTATCACCTCACACCAGTCAGAATGGCCATCATCAAAAAAGATACAAACAATTAATGCTGGAGAGGGTGTGGAGAAAAGGGAACCCTCCTACACTGTTGATGGGAATGTAAATGGATACAGCCACTATGGAGAACAGTATGGAGGTTCCTTAAGAAACTAAAAATAGAGCTACCATATAATCCAGCAATCCTACTCCTGGGCATATATCTGGAGAAAAACATGGTTTGAAAGGATACATACACCCCAGTGCTCATTGCAGTGCTATTTACAATAGTCAAGACATGGAAGCAACCTAAATGTCCATCCACAGATGAATGGATAAAGAAGATGTGGTACATGTATACAATGAAATATTACTCAGCCATTAAAAAGAATGAAATAATGCCATCTGCAGCAACATGGATGGACCTGGAGATTATCATACTAAGTGAAATAAGACACAGAAGGACAAATATATGATATCACTTGCATGCGGAGTCTTAGAAAACATGATACAAATGAACTTACAAAACAGAAACAGACCCACAAACTTAGAGAAGGAACTTATGTTTACCAGGGGAAGGGTGGGGGGGATAGATTGGGAGTTTGGGATTGACATTTGCACACTTCTATATTTAAAATACATAACCAACAAGGACCTGCTGCATAGCACAGGAAATGCTGCTCAATATTCTGTAATAACCTAAATGGGAAAAAAAATGAAAAAGAATAGATACATTTATATGTATAACTGAATCACTTTGCTGTATACCTGAAACTAACACAACATTGTTAACCAACTATGCTCCAATATAAAATAAACTTTTTTTTAATTTTAAAAAAAAGAAAAATAGGTTAAAGAAAGATAGAAGGATAAGAAATAAATATGTGATGAAATACATGTGATAAATGTAAAATCTAGGTAGTAGGTATGCATGTGTTCACTGTAAAATTCTTTCATTGTTCCTCTATATTTGAAAATGTCCATAATAAACTGCTAAGAGGATTTAAAAAAAAACAAGTCAGTGCTCTCTCACAACCTTGCTTGGCTCATGGCCTAGTTTATGGCACCTTTACATGGCCTATAGGCTGCCAAGTAGTTCTGTTTTTAATTTCAGCTTCCCCAAAATGAGTGGCTGATTAGACTTCTCTTTTCACAGACCCAAGGAACTGAAAAAATTATAGTGCAAAATCACAAACTTAGATGTATGCATTGTGTTCACAATCTCTGGGCACATTGATATGCTCTGAATAACTGTGAGATCATTTCTGCTTGGGGTGAGAGTACAAAGGAGGTAATCCTATATGACAATTTTTGCAGTTTAAATTCGTCTTCATGTGGCTTGTTTGGGGTTCAGACTAACTTTAGTGTTCCTTTCATTGATTGAGGTGCTTCCTGCAACCCTAAGAGATGATAGGAAACTCACCCAATACCAGAGGCTCTCTTCTTCACCCACTTGTTCCAGAATGTCTGTGAGTCTTGGTACTGAATAGTGTTAAGAGTTAATGTTATTTTAAAAGGGTTAAAAAATGTTAAAATGTGTTCACAATCCTCAGAGCAAGATATTTTCTTCTTTATATGTTAAAAAAATCAAAAGGAATTGGCTTTACTAAATAAGAGGAAGATGGCTTTAAGTGGTGTGGTCTGACAGTAATTTGTATTAGAGTCTAGAAGAGCACATTTGTAATGTCTTGTGGTAGTACATTTATCTCTTGGTGACAGAAGGAATAATTGCTTTAGAGAGCATATCAGTAGCTGTTTAAAAATTTAACTCTTTATTTCCTCACACCTAAGGTTACAAAATTGAGAAGAGAAAAATATTATGAGAAATACAACCTAGGTAGAACAGTTATAAAATTTTGGTTACCAGTAAAATATATACATTGTCCATTTTCAAGGAATGGTGAAAAGTCTGGAAAAATAATGCAAATACTTTTCATTATAGATAGGTATATATTATTTACTTACAGGTATTACTATCATGCCCTATTATCATTTCTGCCTGTTTTGCCTCTGGAACCTGGTTTTCAAGTTAAAGATACATATCTAAAGCGGTTTTTACTCAAAGATGAACTGTGTCTGGTAAGTTGTTAATTAGACTTTGCTGTCCTATGTTCTCAAATTTGGCAGCTCTAATGGCTTCTTGACTACTAGCTCCTTTTTATCCATACTTTATGTAAAGTCTGTTCATTCTTCAGGTCCTTGATTTCCCCTGAAAAGATCTGTTGATATTTATGTCTCTCCTGGTGTCCAGCCAACTCCCCAAGGACAGGAATGACATCTTATTGGACCCCATCACAAGGCACACTGCTTGGGTACAGGCAAAGAGACATCTCAAGGTAGGGGGATCACATAATTTATTTTTTAAGTGGATCACTTCTGAGAGTGAAAGAGATTAATAATTATGCTGAAAAAGCAGGTGTAAACTGTCCCAATCAAACTAGGATGCATGATTACTCTTCTTCAAGGCAGCCAGGGGGGAAACAAAGGCGGCATACTACTGGAATCAAATTTTTTAAAGTGAATTGAGTATATTTTGGCAGACAAAGATTTAACCAGTAAAATATCTTTTTAATTATTTTTATTATAACCTATTGTAACCCAAAGTTAAACATTAAATATGACATTGTCTCCTCAAAGTGACCCACAACGTTTAAAAAGAAAGAAGATTGTATAGTCTATATACTATATAAATACACATATATACACACACACAATGCATACATATAATGTATATATATATATAGTATATACGGTATTCCTTGATCTGTTTGTATTTTTTTATCCTTAAGTCTGTTGGTTTTGCACAATGTAGGAATATACAATTTTGAGACAGATTGATTTCCTAAAAGGACCAGTCATTGAAGGAGGGGTCAGATTTCCAAACTAAAATTAACCAATATTCAGCTTGTGGCTGGCACATAGTAGGCATTCAATAAATATTTGATGAATGAATAAATAAATCAGTAATGAATTCTAGCTTAGATTTCCCCCCCACCCCCCGTAAGACCTGTGGCAAGCCAGTATTTTCATTTGGTTCATGCTGTTTCTTCAATTTATCGAGGTCACTTTGAATTCTTATCTTTTCTTTTGAAGTGTTAGCAACCCCTTCTAACTTGGTGTCATCTGAAAAATACTACCTGTGTGAAAAGTGTGACTGAGTTAAGATAGGAGTGTCATGTTGGATATTTTCTTAAACTAGAACACAGTTGGAAATTATTACACAACCAAAAGCATACTTCATTTCAGTCTTATCATGCCCGCCTTGTCCACATTTGACTGATTTTTCCTTTTATCATCCATAACCGATCAATCAGCTTCTTCACTAAATAGAAAGTAAGATGCACAATGGAGCCTCATGAAAATTAGAGTACAAGAAAGGTAATAGGGAAGGAGTGAGGGCATGATAAAAATACCCTGTAAGCATACTTTATAAATTATACTCTAGTGCATACCTGCTGTATTTGCCTCAATAGGCAAGTCTTGACATATAATGTATAGAAACAATCTACTACAGATAGTCCCATAGGGCAGACGTAAATTCTCTAATACATTCACATGTCCTCTTTCAAAAATTTGGTAGAAAAATATCTTTTTGCTGAGAGCTTAATTCTCAAGTTCCACAACCAATTCACTATTTTGTTATCAATTAAGTTTTTACTTAAATCAAGAAATAATAATAATCTCTCATTATGTTAAATTCAAAATGCTTAGTCTTCTAAAATGCACAGAGCAAAATTTTTAGGTTTTTTTTTAATAAAGATGAATAGTATGAAATAAGCCAATCAGTGACTATATATGCAATATGAAGGAAATAACTGAGATAATTATCCCAGTAATTTAAAATAAATTCTCTTTTGCCTATTTATTTATTTGATAAATGAGGTAAAATTTGCCTCACTTGAGTTTATATTTGTGGACCCATGTGACCATGGAAACTACTAAAAGCCACTGCTCAAAAATTAGTGGATTGTACCTACATTTTGATCTTTTCTTTCTTATTCTTAAATTTAAAGAAGACTTTTACACTTTCTTCCTTTTATAGAAAAAATACAAAGCATTGTTTACTAACATATCAAATAATTAAAAATTTTAATTTTGTACTATATGCCTTTTTTCATTTGAGGAAACTATGACAATGTAGGTAAAAGATCAATATTTCCATGGAATAAGTTTCTAAGAGAATTCCTTTTGTTTACATAACAAAGGAAAAAACATCCTTCTAATGATAAAGACCCCACGACTAAAACATGTTTAAAATTCCAGGAGCGTGATGTGTTTTAATAGCTCAGGACTGCAGTCGCAACACTCCCTTTGATCCATAAGTGGCAGTATGTGTTTGTATGAGGAGGTACAGTTGGCAGTGTGAATTCCCAATGTTGATGATGATCTGTATGTCACAGGCTTCATCTCCAACAATGCTATATGCAAATTAGTGATAGCTTCATGCCAGGGTAGAATACCATTCACAGACTAATTGCTAGCATTCTTCCTGGTCATTCTACACATGGAATGAAAATAATAACTATTTAGGGACTTATTTCTATAAATTAGCAGAATAAAAGCATTATGTTGTACACATTTTTCACATTATTTTTATCACAATTAGAGATGTTCTTTTGGTTACATATTTAATATTATATAAAATGGGATTTTAATACACTTTCAATATTTAATCTACTCTGCATTTTTTAAATGCTTAGTGATTTAACATAGTTTAGTATATGAGAACTATTGAAAATAAAATAAATTCGGTTGCAAATTATTTGAAAGTCTTTAAATGCCATAAATAAAATATATGATGATTAGATGTGTGAGAAATTACTCTCAGTTGCTGTGGTAGTACATGGAGCACAAATGTTTAAATTAATTTTTGCTTCACCTAAAAGTGTTTGCTGTTTCTGAGCTTTTCTTTTTGATTGCTAAGAGGAATAGTACACGTGGAACTAAGCACAAATAATGGAAGGGATAATTGTTTCTAATGACAAGAGCTTAAAATTCTTAGGAAGAGAAATTCAGCAACAGATTTTGAAAGTCTATGAAGTGAGGAAAAAGGCACTAATACGTGAATTAGAAACCTAGGAAATTTCTATTATAGCATCTGTGGGCTTTCCTCATTCCATTTAAATTTTCTCTCATTTTAGAATTGTAGTGATATGTACTCCTCCTTTTCAGTTTCACATGCAAAAAAAGTAAGGCAACTGCTTCCTCCATACGTAAAATGATTTGTAAATGCATTCTGTGAATAAAACACATTAAATGCCATTTGCATATAGTACGTTAACACATGTGAAAAATGGTTCACACAGTACATTAGGAAAGGAATAAACAGAAATGACTTTTAAATGCCTGCCATATTTATAACAATTTAAAAGATAACAGAGCAATGAATTTCAGGTGCATTGGACTTAATTCCATGACAGTGTTTGCTTTAGAAGACCTTATTTATTAATTTTTTTTTGAAACTCTCCCTTGCCAATTGCAGTGTTAAGCTGCCAAGATTTTCAGAGCTGACCAGGAGGTGGAGAGCTCATGCAAATGAGCTCTTCTCTGCTGGCAGCCTACAATGACTGATTCAAAAGAGCACTTTAACCCAGAAGATGAGTCTGAGCTGAATATCACCAGCCAGAAACCACTCCAGTGTCCCATGTTAGGTGGGAGGTTGCTTTCCAAATAATATTTTACCTTCCAAAATTCACTGGCTCTGTTTCCAATGATGGAAGAGTTCATTTCCTCCATTTTTTAAAAGTGGAAATCCACATACACTTAAAACCTCTCAATATTTAAATAAAATTTCTAGGCACTGTTTCTATGTCCCTCAACTTATATAACACCCATTAAGAGGAATATATATGTACATCTTTACTTCCAGGCTGTCTGAATTATATATGGCTAAGTTTCAGTGTTTAATAATATACTGAATCTGAAAGAAATGTTGAAAAATATACAATGTGTGTAAGTCTCAAAGTTTATTAGGTTTCCTAGTGTGAACTGGCACATGATGTAATTTTCAAGAACAGTATAACGGGGGTATGTTGAACTGCGAGATTCAAGTCCATCAGTATATTATAACATCGTCATTTTACCTCAGACTCTGGTTTCATATACACTTCCGCCTTTGGTAATTTACATAAACATGCATAGTCTATGAATTATGCATAAACCTTATTTTAAATGCAGAGCTTTCAACTCTCACAGTGCACTAGTATACACACCCATTTGATTGGCTCTGCCCTGTTTTCATTACTCGCAATTTCTTGGAACACAAAAGAGGTTGAAAAGGCTGACAGGAATGGACAGTATTTTTTCGTGTGTGTAGGGGAAATATTTGTTTCCTTTTCAAGGCAATTGGTGTTGCAAAGTTTTGCCTGTGATTATTGTTCCTAGTTGTTATTTTTATCGAAGGAAGAATGCATTAAAGGTCTGAACCTACAAAACAGCAATCACAATCAGTTACTTTATTTACTTCTTTATTTTTAAAGGATGCTGCAGAAATTGTTCTCTATTTGAATAAATCTGAGCACATGGCTATAATAAAGAAGCAACCATTAGATTTTTTTGGATACCCAAATTATACTTGAAATAAGTGGGTAATCCTAAATCATTGATGGAACAGTTAGACATCCAGAAAATATAAAAATTTTAGTATTATAATTGTGTTTTTATCCAAGTAGAATTGAATATTCTGATTAATGGACACACATAGTGAGTCCTCTGCATTTGAGACACTGTGTGATTACTCTGTTTTCATATGAACTCAGCATGAAATAATCTATCCAATGATATAAGGAAAGAGATTATAGATGGTTTTACTACAATGGTAGTACATTAAATAAAAAACAATAGAGTGGCATGTAAACAGAATTTTAATAAAATATTTTATCTCTGTTTACTAATCACCCTGTCGTTTAATATTTTTAATATTATTAGTAAAATAATAATGCTATGTTTTAAAAAATGGTGGGAACTTTCCATTCTCTCTTTTTCAAAATTATCTTCTCATTGCTGTCTTTCATTCCTTTCTTCACTTTCTCCTTGTACACCTCCAGAACTTTGTTCCTTTTTCTCTTCTCTGCTTTTTTTCTCCTCTTTGCATAACTTTTCTTTTACTTCCAATTTTAACACTTTGGTAGACATTATTCATCAAAATATGCCTGCTATTATCTTCTCTTTTATTAATTCTTTCTTTTAGCTTATTTCTCTTAACATCTAATTAAGCTTTCATGAGAATTTCTTTCTCTTGATAAATTTTCTATTAATGCTACAGGAAAATGGATATTTGGTTTAAGTGAAAAAGGAGAAATCTGTGCTGCTAGATTTACTTGCGGGAGTATTACCTTTGAGGACCATACAATTTTGATTTCATTCTGTTGCAGGGAATTACCAAGTTCTTCCTTTGTGGGTTTACATTAGAGAGGGACACTTGAAGATTAATGACCAAAAGGAAACTCTGAGGTCATTTATCATGATTTTATGCATAGCTTTAAAGTAGGGAGCATCTATTCCACAGCAAGAAAGACTTAAATACCAGGAAAAGAGGAGTGAAGCTGAAAACTTAGGTTCACATTTAGTGACTAGAACTCAAAGGGGCCAGCAGCACACTCAAAGTAGTACACTTTACCTAAGAGAAGATGAAGCAATTTGCTTCAGCATTCACTCTGAAAAAGAAAACTACACCTGGCAGAACTTTCTCTGCTGGTTTAGAAAAAAAGACACAGAACAGCCTCCCAAGGCAATAGAAATAAAAACAAAAATAAACAAATGGGACCTAATCAAACTTACAAGCTTTTGCACAGCAAAGGAAACCATAAACAAAATGAAAAGACAACCTATGGAATGGGAGAAAATATTTGCAGACAATGCAACTGACAAGGGCTTAATTTCCAAAATATATGAAGAGCTCATACACCTCAACAACAACAAAAAAACACAATCCAAAAATAGGCAGTACACCAAAATAGACATTTCTCCAAAGAAGAAATACAAATGGCCAAGAGGCACATGAAAAGATGCTCAACATCTCTAATTATTAGAGAAATGCAAACCAAAACTACAATGAGGTATCACCTCACACCAATCAGAATGACCATCATAAAAAATGTCAACAAATAACAAATGCTGGAGAGGATGTGGAGAAAAGGGAACCCTCCTACACTGTTGGTGGAAATGTAAGTTGGTGCAACCACTGTGGAAAACAGTATGGAGGTTCCTCAGAAAACTAAAATAGAATTACCACATGATACAGCAATACCACTCCTGGGCATATATCCACACAAAACTGTAATTCAAAAAGATACATGCACCTCAATGTTCACAGCAGCACTGTTCACAACAGCCAAGACAGGGATACAACCTAAATCAGCAGATGAATGGATAAAGAAGACATGCATATATACAATGGAATACTACTCAGCCATAAAAAAGAATGAAATAATGCCACTTGCAGCAACATGGGTGTAGCTAGAGATTATCATATTAAGTGAAGTAAGTCAGAAGAAGAAAGACAAATACCACTTATATGTGGAATGTAAAATATGACACAAATGAACCTATCTATGAAACAGAAACAGAATCATGGACATAGAGAACAGACTGGTGGTTGCCAAGGGGGAGGGGGTTGGGGGAGGGTTGGAGTGGGAGGTTGCGGTTAGCAGATGTAAGCTTTTACATGTGGAATGGATAGATGATGGGGTCCTGCTGTGTAACACAGAGAACAATTTTCAGTGTCCTGTGATGGATCATAATGGAAAAGAGTATTTTAAAAAAGGGAATGCATAGCACAGGGAGATCAGCTCGGTGCTTTGTGACCACCTAGAGGGGTGGGATAGGGAGGGTGGGAGGGAGGGAGACTCAAGAGGGAAGAGATATGGGAACATATGTATATGTATAACTGATTCACTTTGTTATAAAGCAGAAACTAACACACGATTGTAAAGCAATTATACTCCAATAAAGATGTTTAAAAAAAAAATTCACTGAGCATGAACTGGGGAAAGTGGGGCAGGGTCTACATAAAAAAAAAGGGAATGTATGTATATGTATGAACTACTTTTCTGCACAGTAGTAATTGACACAACTTTGTAAATCAACTGTACTTCAATAAAAAAAGAAAAAAAGACACAGAAAAGTTGGAGAAGCATAACCAGAACTAGCCAACAATGTTACCTTGCTTTAAGAGAATTATTCAACTTAAGTTTAAAATTAAAACTAAGATCTATCTATCTATCTACCCACCCACCTACCTGCCTAACTACCTACCTACCTATCTAATCTTTGGTAATCATATTTGGTAGTAAACAATACATTTCTATTTAAATAATAACATCTTTGCCTTTTTATGTCTGTTTTTCTTTGGTTTTACTAAATGAGTGTGAAGGCTTTTATTCCAAACTATTTAACAGAAAAAACACTCAGATGGCATTTAGTGGTCTAATCACAGCCAAAACTTTTTCATGAGGTTTGGACTCCCTAAAACTATGTACATTTGAGTAAAATGCTCTTATCAGTCACTCAGCAATAAGCCTAGTGAAAAGAGGATTCTGTAAGTCGGGGGCAGCTTTCCTACAGTGGGGCCCTTGGCCTTGCTTACAGTGGTCATTTGGCATACACTAGAACAGATACCTCTAACTAAAACATCCGGAAGAGAATCCTTTAACTTGGGATTTTAGGACAACAACAAAAGAAGCTAAATGAGAATGATTAAATCTCTATCATGAAATGAAACTGTCTATAGCCTGAGATACATTAAGCAAAGACATCAACTTTTAATCAAGTTCAACTTAATTGTATTTTGTTATATTGTTCCATATTAAAAACCGTAAGCACCCATATCCTACTCTAACACAACTCTTTCCTGTCCTCAGTCTCACCCTCAACCCCACTAAATCTGCCCTCATGTTCTTAGACACATCATTTCTTGATCCCTGTTTCCTCATTATTTATCCTTGTTTGGGTTTTACTTACTTTTCCCTACCTGGAACCACATGGCTTAATGTCTTCCCCGCTCTCTTTCATCAAAATCTCAGTTATTTGTTGTTCTTATTGTTTATCACATCTGCTCAGTAAAACCACGACTTTTAATCAATTCTTCAATTAGTCTTCTATGCTATTACTGACATAGAAGTACTGCTAAATGTATCAAACAACCATATTTCAGTTCACATTTAGGTCAGTTCAAATTCAGGGTGTCTAAGCTCATCTGTCCTTAGTGAAGCTCAATAGTCTTTACCTTTCATGATTGTTTCCTTTCATACTTCTCTGACACGTTTTTTCTTGGATTCTGTAAGTTCATCTCTTTCCATCCCTTACATATTAGTACCCATCTGGGTTCCATCATTGCCCCTATTTGATGGTTCTTTTCACATGGTTTCTGTGGAAGTTCCCATCAACCTTTATGGTTTTAACTTCTGAATCTGTACTAAAAACTTTAATTTCTGTATCGTTCACTCTACCCCTACCTATGAAGAACTTCAGAGTCATTAACTCTCAATACAAATTAAGAATGAGCCTGTTAAAAGGCAAGTCAGGGACTTCCCTGGTGGCGCAGTGGTTGAGAGTCCGCCTGCCGATGCAGGGGACACGGGTTCGTGCTGCGGTCTGGGAAGATCCCACATGCCGCCGAGCGGCTGGACCCGTGAGCCATGGCCGCTGAGCCTGTGCGTCCGGAGCCTGTGCTCCGCAGCGGGAGAGGCCACAACAGTGAGAGGCCCGCGTACCGCAAAAAAAAAAAAAAAAAAAAGTCAAGTCAGATCATGACACAATTCTGTCAAGATGCCCCAGAGTCCCCATCTTTATTAAAAGTAAATCCAGAATCACTATCTGCCTCTGGGAATTTGCATTCCCCTTTTCTCTTCTGCTTTGAAACATCCTTATGCCACCCTCACTCCTTACTTTGTACAGTGTCCAACTGACACTTTTCAGTGAGAATTTTCCTGACCACCCTATTTAAAACCATACCTTTTCCCCAGCCTCCACACACACACACACACACACACACACACACACTACTCACATTTCATGGCTTTTGTTCTCCCTAGCATGTATTACCATCTCTACATTTTATTTATTTATTTTTAAATTTATTTATTTATTTATGGCTGTGTTGGGTCTTCATTGCTGCACACGAGCTTTCTCTAGTTGTGGCGAGTGGGAGCTACTCTTTGTTGCGGTGCGCAGACTTCTCATTGTGGTGGCTTCTCTTGTTGCGGCGCATGGGCTCTAGGTGTGTGGGCTTCAGTAATTAGGCACGTGGGCTCAGTAATTGTGGCTCATGGGCTCTAGAGCACAGGCTCAGTATTGGTGGTGCATGGGCTTAGCTGCTCCATGGCATGTGGGATCTTCCCGGACCAGGGATGGAACCCGTGCATTGGCAGGTGGATTCTTAACCACTGTACCACCAGGGAAGTCCCTATACATTTTATTTTATTATTTACCTTCTCTCTCATTTCCCCACTCTCCCAGTGGAGCATAAGCTCCATGAGAGCAGAAATTTTTGTCTATTTTGTTGACATGTCTCCAGAGCCTATTATAGTGCAAAATATTACAAAATATTTGAAGGAACGGAAGGATCATGGTTTTAGAATTGTAGCGAGTTCACTAATGACATTCAGAAGGTTGGGCTCATAGGAAGGGACATTTGACTTTCTTAAACCTCAGAGCTACTTGTAAGAAGGTATCTGGATAAAGGGAAGCTTACATGTGCCTCTCCTCTTTGGTAACTGCTGGCATGGGAGGAGGAATAAAAAGGAAAACATGGGGATTCACATTACACGGAAGACTACGCATTAAAAAATATTTGTAATAAGGAGGGAAAATAAAGGCTTTTTCTATTTCATTAGCTAAACTTGATTTCTTTTTTTTTTTTTTTTTTTTTGCGGTACGTGGGCCTCTCACTGTTGTGGCCTCTCCCGTTGTGGAGCACAGGCTCCGGATGCTCAGGCTCACCGGCCATGGCTCACGGGCCTAGCTGCTCCACGGCATGTGGGATCTTCCCAGACCGGGGCATGAACCCGTGTCCCCTGCATTGGCAGGCGGACTCTCAACCACTGCGCCACCGGGGAAGCCCTAAACTTGATTTCTTATTTCTGTTTTGGTCCAGAATCACTCTGTGACACCAGCCATGCTATCACCTCTATCTCTTCTTTTTCTTTCTTTCTCCCTTCCAGCTCTTATACATTCCCTCTTTTAACATTTTGCTCCTCTTTTCTTCTCTTCCAGTAATACTCTTACACAAATATATTTGTCCTACCATAAAAAATGACTGTTTCTGTGTATCACCCAATCTTTGCAGGAGATTGAGTTAATTATGCTAAGGATCCACGGGTATAATCAATTCAAAGATAGCCAAGAAAACATTCTGGCCATATCTGTAAGTCCAGTGCTATCTGAAATAAACCCATCAGTCAAATAAAAGAATTAAGTAAAGGAAGACCTCCAAATCTAAAGATAGTTTTACTTTAGCACATTCCCTAATTATTAAGGAATTTTTACTAACCTAGGAAGTTGGCTAGAATCTCTTTCAACTTAAAAACAAAGCATGGAAATTGATAGTTCATGTAACCACATAGCCACAAATAATTTTTTTTCCTGTGCTACGAATGTGTAATTCTTTCTTGAAATTTGTTGAGGTATTTGGCTCACTAAAATCCTGTGGAAACGAGTGCTGTGGATTTATGAGGCACTCCATAGAAATGTATTTCCTTTGTGTTTTAAATTAGTTGCATTTTAATGTCATGGAACATGCCTTTGGTCTTGTTTCCATTTGTGGTCTTGTATCCAGTGGGAATTTATAGGACTCAGATTTATTTAAATTATGCTGATGTATTTGATCTTTCAACATACAGTGCATGGTAAAAATGGGTGTCTGTCCATATCCATAAATGAAATATGAGGGAAAAGGCGTGCTGATAAATTCTCCACTAAATCAGGTTTAATTAGATATCAAAAAGGGATAAAGCCAGACAAAGTTTCCACTCTAAGTGTTACAGAGATCTAAGATCAGAAAAGGAAAATAGATATTCAAACGCATATTATAAAACATTTTCTTGACTTTTATAGATGACAACGCCAGAAAATACTTCTAATTCACCCAATTCACTTGTTGAGCAGAAACTTCTTCGTTAATGCTTCCAATTTCACTTTACAAATAGCTTAGGAAAACTTCTCTACCCAACAAAAAGTTTATTAGGCTTGTAAAATGTCATCATGCTTGCCCATGTTAGACCCTAAGAACTACAAATTAGTCCCCAAGGGGCCACACTGTCCCTCCATGCCATGTCCCTAGGCCAGAGCCCATGGTTTCAGCTTCAATCCCTTCAACATCTACCCCTCACTGCCAGCCCCAACACCAAACCTAGTCTTTTGTTTATCCCTGTGAATTATATTGACACTCTCTTGATGATATGCTTTATATTGGCTAAATTCAAACCTGGAATAATGGGCAATCTAGCTGCCTTAAAGCCTGTAACCACTGCCCCAATCCCCAAACAAGGGAGGCTGGGGAGAAAGTTTAGATTCTGTATTTAGATTTTTTGGTGTATATTTTTGGGATTTAAAAAAAATGTTTTTGGAGGGTTTATGCTCAACTCATGTTTTATTTCAGTGCCAATAACATTTAGGACAACATCAAGAAAAAAATTATTACTGACCCACATTTGGCATAACTATGTTTCTGCAGCTTTTGGAATTTGGGCAGATTTTGATACATTTTTGAAGCACTGTATGTAAATCAGTTCTTAGGTTTAGTGCCCTGGGGCTCGCTTGCTAATTAAAGGAAATTCAAGAGAAAACATTCATGACCGAAATAGTCTTTTCTAAAATAAATAATAACCTCCTGATTTGTTTTTTGCACATATTAAATATTAATTTCATACGAGTTTACTTAAAGTGAGATACAGTCTTACAAGTTTCATGGATCCATGTACTTATGCACAGAAGTATGTTTCCTTGTCACAAAGGCATACATTGTCTCTTTTTACTTACTCTATGTGTCTGTCCACTCTTCAACTGTTTTCTTCCAAAACACCTGCCAAAGAAGAGAGAAGTTCTATTAGAATAGTTTAGGCATGGGAAAGACATGTCAAATATGTGGAAGAATAAATGTCATGGGTCCCTCCCATTCCATTTGTCCCCCATGTTCACTCTTTACCCTGGTCTCACTTTTCCTTATACTTCATCTTTTGGTGAGGGGTTTAGAACATAACAGAAATGAGTAGAGTTAGATGTAACTGAGGTTGCTAAAATTATGCTCGTGGTTCTTCTCCATGTCTGTTTTCTAACTCTAAAAACAAAAATAGACTAAAATTTGGGGGTCAACAAATATGTTAAATGTCCTACTTTATTAAAAAGCATAGTAGCAGATGCAGTGTGTTATGATTGAATGCATTTTAACATATATTAAATACATAGTATTCAAAATGCTACCAAACTACTAAAAGAAATGATTGCAACAAAAATATAATGTCTACATCCCTTAGAGATTTATGTAGATAGTTCATTTTACCAATCCCATTATTTCCTGTGCTGGAGAAGTTTGAAAATCTCACTAAAACTTCAGAGTTTCTTGTAACTGATTGATACAGCACACTTTTTCTTAAGCTTCCCTTGTATCTCCACAATTCTTTTAAACTTTCACCAGTAGTTCTCAGGCTCTGCGATTTCCTCCTGTCCTTCTAATGCCCTAATTTGTCATTCAGTATGATAGCCATACTCATCTCCTAAGCCACCATGACAACTGCTCCTTTCCTCTATGTCAAATACATAAGTATTCTCAGTACAAAGCAGATTCCAAACTCTGGAGTTATAGTTCAGTGTTAGTTTTATTTTTTCAGAATGTTGGATCCATGCTTCAAATCCTATTTGGAAATAATTCCCTACCACCTCATTCTGTGCTATTGATTCTATCTCCTTCTGTCCCCTTTGGGATCATTTTCCACTAATCAACCTCTCAACACCCCTTTAGTCTTTTGTCCACTGATTCCATTTTTCCATTGCTGTCAACAGTTAGCAGACATTTGGTCCTGTTAAAATGTCCATAAGACATTTGGTCATGCCAAAAGGTGCTTGATATTTGCTCCTATCCAAAACCACGTGGCATAGACCCAATATGCTCATGGACATTTTGGATAGGACAAAATTTCAAGGATCTTTTGGCCTGAACCAAAATGTCTCATCCACCAAACGTCTTATGGACAGGACCAAATGTCCTGCAAGGCTACAAACATACTGAACACTTTTATTCTAAAAGCATTTCCTTTAAGTGTGTCCCCACAAATTAATCTACATGATCCTCACTCCTTCCTTTTCTTGTATATTAGATAAAGGTCTCAGCATTTTTGGTGCCCCCGCTTTTTGCTGCTTATTAGCCTGGGGACTCAACACTTAACTATTCTCTTCATTTAGTCCTTTCAAATGTGAAAGTATAACATCTCAGTTGTTTCCCTTCATTTCTTATCCATTACCAATTTGAGAATATCAAACATTTCTTCTTGGGAAATGCTCCTCTGTTGACTTTAATAAGAATAGGTAACACTATTTTTATATATCCATCGAGTGCTTTATATATGCTAGACACTGGTCTAAGGATTTTATACATATTCACTTGGATAATGTTCCATTAACTACCCTTATTTCACAGATGAAGAAACTGAGACAAAGAGGTTAATTACCTTCCCAAGATCACACAATGGCAGGATTTAAACTCAAGCTTGTTCTAGAGACCACTCTACAACTATCCTGTCTTTGTTTTTAGTTTCTGGGTTGTTTTCCATTTACTACTTTGGTGCTATCCTTTGTACATATTTTAAAGGATATCTATCTATCTATCATCTATCTATCTATATATAACATAATTACAAAATTTTCATCAATGCATTCTTGTAAGAATTGCAGATAATACAGGAAAATATGGAATGAAAAAGAAAAGTCCTCTAATATCTCCCTACCCCAATTCCAATGCCACCCCAAGAAGAAACAGTTTGTAATGTGTTCTTCCAGACTGCTTTCCATGCATTTACTTATAAGGATGGGTATACACATTTACTTCTTAAATTTAAAAAATGATTTCCAAAAAGGGGATCATAGTATATATTTTCCCATGAGTTAGCTTTCTTCACTTAATGAAGTGCTTGGGAATTAGGTAGATTGAGTTTTTCATTTCAGTACATACAGATCTGCATCATTACATTTAATGACAGCATAACAGTCCATAAGATAAAAATACCATGTTAATTGACTTTTAGGTTGTTTCCTATTTTTTTGATATTATAAATAATGATGTAATGAATATTCTTGTACAAATATCTTTGTGAACATGTGAACAAATCTTTCTGTAAAATAAATTTCTCTAGAATGAATTGTCAAATCAAAAGGGTATGATCACTTGTAATATTGATAAGTACTGACAAATTTTCTTCTAAAAAAGGTTGCACTACTTCAAGCTCCACCAACAGCATATCAGAAAGCTGATTTTTTTTTTTACAGTTTTTCCATCACTTGATGTTATCAGTAATAAATTTTGCCCATCTGATGGGAAAATTGTTTTATTTTCTTACTTTAGTTTGCAATTCCTTGCTTGCAAATGAATTTAACCATATTTCTTATGTTCCTTGCCTTTTCATATTTTTAGTCAATTTAAATAATTATTTCTTTTGTCATTCCCTTATTAATTTATAGGAGGTAAAAATTATTATTAATTCTTAGTATGTTTATTATATTTATTACAACTATTATTCCCACTAGCTCCCGGAATTAAAAGTTTAATCAATTTGTTATTATTATGTTTTTTTTCTAATAAAGATGTTAAAACTTCTAAATTTTCCTTTCCATTCCATCTTGTCTACATTTCACAGATTTGGTATGTAACTCCTTCTCATTGCTACTCAGTTCTGAATGTTATGTATTTTCAGTTTTGGTTTTTTTTTTTTTTTTTTTTTTGCAG
Source organism: Mesoplodon bidens (assembly GCF_964165515.1). Lineage (NCBI taxonomy): Eukaryota > Metazoa > Chordata > Mammalia > Artiodactyla > Ziphiidae > Mesoplodon > Mesoplodon bidens. Next base: position 71,130,113 of record NC_138160.1, read on the forward strand.
TACACGGGCCTCTCACTGTTGTGGCCTCTCCCGTTGTGGAGCGCAGGCTCAGGACACGCAGGCTCAGCGGCCATGGCTCACGGGCCCAGCCGCTCCGTGGCATGTGGGATCCTCCCTCACCGGTGCATGAACCCGTGTCCCCTGCATCGGCAGGCGGACTCTCAACCACTGCGCCACAAGGGAAGCCCTATTTTCAGTTTTAATTTCCTCCTTCATCTAACAGCTATTTAGAAGGCTGTTTAAATTTTTTTCCAATAAGATATATAAAATAATATGCACATAAACATATACATAGGTCTGTGTGTTTTACATATGTGTAGACATGTTTATTTGTTTATTTATACTTTATGATTTCATTATAATTCTTTGGGGGGGCATTCTAAAATTGGTTTTGCATTACTTAAGTTAAACGTTAATTTGATGCTTTGTTTCAGTAACAATAATCAGATTCTGAATATGTGTCTTCTCAGCATATCTACTAATCAAAATCAGCATTACGTTACACACATACCAATTGAAAGAGGCTTGGCAAAGAAGGAGGGTAGCTGTGGGCACTGGTGTACCTAGTATCTGACCGCAGAGCATATCATTTAAAAATATCTTTCCCCCCTATATTTAAGAAAATTATTTTCAGTAGTAACCATAAAATGAAATAAATATATTTCACGCATATTTATGTATATTTTTCACACCTATAATATTTGGCTTTACGAAAAAATATTATACCTCTTCATTTGCACACTGTTTCGGTTTTAAACATTTTAAGCACAAATAAACATGTGGTCACAGAATGACAATTGAGCTAACTCAAGTTCGTTTCTTTGTCTTTACAATCACTGCACTATCATTGTTTATTTTGAGTCTACTCTTTGAAGGCAGGAATATGTGCTATCTCAGGGGATGAAGACACCAACGGTGCTGGAAGCAAGTCAAAAATCTGTAACTTTAGGAAATTACTCTCCAAACAAATGCATGTAGCTGAATCCACATCTATATGGGAAGCAACTAGAACTGAGGTCCTCTGAATTAACTTCTAAGGAGAATACCATATTTGTTTAGAGGATAATACAATTGTGCTTACTTGAAGTTTAAATATAAAAACTCAGCCATAACTGCAATTGTTATTTAGAACATATACAAGATATTTGGGGGGGAAGTAACATTGTTTATCACTAACATTGTTTAGAATTGCTGGATCATGGTGATAATAAAAAGCAAACCCATTCTGAGTAGGTTTTATTACTGTTTTGAATTCTCTACAGACACTATACCCCTTATTTCCTACACCTTTGGAGATCTACTTACTCCCACCAGCAGCCTGCTATGCTACTGAGGGAAAGGGAAAAAACAAACACACAAACAATAACATAACAATAAGGGACTGAAGATTGATGTAGGTTTTTCAGTATAGGCTCCTATACCAGTCTGCTTTGAAATAAAGTAAAAGAGGCAAAAATCTGTGCTATATTCTTTGCAACATTTCAGCACATTTCAGAAAATTTTGACAGCATAGCTATTACAATAAATACAATAAGCCATATCTACCTGCACCTTCAAGTTAAACAACCAGTTAATTGTAAATATCAATATTTAACTCAGTAAGAAATTATATAAAAAAGGAAATATGCTACCTTGCATTTCTTACAGAAATAAAATTTTCTCCTAGACTCATTACTAGGTTTAATTTTTTTAATAGAATGTCTATTTCTAATATTTTCCATTGGTGAAGTGATAGTATAGAAACCTTGAGAAAGCCTGTGCTTTAGTGTCTTGAATAACCTAAAAATGAGGACTAGTAAAATTCACCAAGGTTTATTCCTTGCCTTCAAAACACCTGGAAATATTTTAAAAAGAAATGAAAGGATAAAAGCCTTCAAGGAAGAACCTATATGCTGCACCCAAATATAAAAATAAGAGTTGGTTATTTTTGGTGACTATGGAGATTTTGGAGGGGTGGGAATGAGCAGGATTGGGCTAGTCAGAGGTAAATGTTCCTTTGGCTTTGATGACTCACTGGTTTCCATCTTTCACATCCTGTAATACTTATTTATTCTGTTCTTCATTGTCACCCTGGGTGGCTGAAGTCCATAATATGAGTTACTCATGTAACAACTGCATGATGATTGTAGAGTCATTATACTTCCTTTACGCATTATTTCCAATTCTGCAATTGCATCATCCAAAGGCTCTTTGTCAGGCTGCAGCCTCCATTAGGGGAGTTGAGTACTTTATACAGTAGAATATGGAAAAATTATGAGACCTAAGCTGAATAGGTTGTATTGAAGAACACTTCTGCCATTGCATTATCTTACAAGCCCTGATGAGTTCTATGAAGTCACCATCTTGTCTTCCTGTGGCAAATTTAGTGGGATGTCTATTTAGATTCTTCCCTTTATATTATCAGAGAGACTTATCCCTCCAGTATCAGCTTGCTGAAAAAAAGATTATTTGCCTGTATGTCCAGAATGTTATAAATGATTTTAGATTAATTTTATTTGGTCTTAAATATTTGTCATTTTCCAAAATTATTTCCAGGTTGCTTTCTCATCCTTCAATTTTTTTCTTTCTGTTCAGTGCATCTGCAGATGGCTCTCAATTTCCAATCATATATTTATATGCATCTGAAAATAAACATCTCACTTGCAACTCCATCTTGATTGTTGCTCTTTTCTTTCTTCATTCCGTGATACCTTTGTATCACTAAGCCTGTTGTACCTACTTCTCCTATAATACCAGACATTTCTAATTGTCCACCTTAGCCACAACTCTGACAGAATCTGTGGTTTAATATCTGATAAATTTTTATAAATTATCTGTGTTATTAAAAAGTATATTTTAACAGTAATACTCAAAATATTTATTTCATCAAATCTAAATAAATGCCGCTGATTGTACAAATCATTATTTTATGTTCTACTAAGAAAGAAAACTCATTTTCAATAAAAATGACATGCCATTGATTGTAAAATGCATCAGATGCATCAGATTTCCAAGATGTCAAATGTGATCCATGTTAGACTTACAACATGGATGGGCCTTAAGGGTATTATGCTAAGTGAAATAAATCAGGCAGAGAAAAACAAATACCATATGATTTCACCCATATATGGAATATTTAAAAAAACAACCAAGCAAACAAAGAAACAAAATAAACAAATAAACCAAAATAAATGCATAGATACAGAGAACAGACTAGTGGTTGCCAGAAGGGAGGGTGGTAAGGGAGCAAAATGGGTAAAAGCGGTCAACTTTATGGTGATGAATGGAAACTAAACTTTTTGGTAGTGAGCATGGGGTGGGGCACACAGAATTCAAAATATAATGTTGTACACATGAAACTTATATAATGTTATAAACCACTGTTATAAACCTTAATAAAAAATCTTTCACTTGAAAAAAAAGTATATATTTGACATGCTTCTTTTTGTTATTCAAATATCCTAAATGATTCCAGTTTTCCTCTTTAAAATTAGTATGTTTCATCAATATGTACAAATTGCTAACAAATCAAGTTGACAGCCTTGTAACAAAAATGTATTCTCTCGCCATGTACCACTCTGCTTCTCAACCCACTTCCTCAGGAAGAACCACGTTGAGTCCTTTTAACTGGTCTATATTTCTAAGTGATATAAGTATAATATTTTTAAATTTACCAATTTTAGATGTTATTAACTTTCTATTATGATAGTTGAGGACTTAGTTTTTACATGACTTCCACACTACTCCCTATCCCAATGTAATTTTTGTCATAATTTTTATCAGCAATAGTCAATGTTTCCATCATGAGTATGCAAATATTATTTATTACTGCACCAATTTGCTTACTATGATTAAGTTTCATTTCTAGTAGAATATTTCCTCTTTTTTGTGGGAGGGGGCAGTAATAATTACTTCATTTCACTTTTGGTTTGTTTCTTATTTCTAGCTATCATTTTCTAACCACTTTTTCCAACAGATCTTTCAAACATCTATCAGGATTTTTTCAAAAGCACACATATGTCAAATAATCTAGCAGTTCTATTTAAAATTTTTTCTTCTATATACCTCCCTCTTTTATCCCCCTGTGCTTTGACTTGGTTTCTCTGTAGGTCTGGTGCAATACTGCCATCTGAACAGCTCCCTTCACTACCCTCTTGAGTAGGGATCCCTGTTTCCTCTTTCTTGGTTTAATTCTTCATTTTTCTTAAGAACATACTGGAGTAACTTAAGAAAGTATGAATAAAGGTTAATTTTTAAAAGAATTGTATTATGAAAATGTTCACATTAGCCTTCTAATTGCTTGATAGTTTACCTACATATAGAATTTTAGATTAAAACGTATTCACCCTCAGAATGTGAAAGGCAATCCTTCACTATTCTAACATTCAATATTGCTCTATAAGTCTGATGCCATTTTGATGTTTGGCACTTGTATGTCACATGTTTATTTCCTTTGGAGTAATTTAAGTTCATCTGTTGGTAACCAGTATTCTGAAATTTAAGAGAAAATGACTTAAAGTGGATTGCTTTTTACCCTTCTTGTTGGATCCTTTGTGAGCTCATTTGATTTACAGACTTATGACTTTTAGTTCCAGGAGATTTTCTTCTATTATTTCTTTGATTACTCCTTTACCTTTCTTTCCCCTAATCTCTCTGGAACTCTTATTATTTAGATGTTTCTGGATTAAGCTTATTTTCTAATTTCTTATTTATTTTACTTATTTTTGTATTCTGGTTCTACTTTTTCCATAACTAAGCATGAAGAATTTTTGCTAATTTTATTTCCTAATCCCTCTATTGATATTTTCACATTTTAATAGCAAAACTTTGATTTTTAGAGTCCTTTTTTATTCTCTAATTATGCTTTCTTCAGAGAAATCTAATCATGCGTGATGGATGCAATAGCATCTCTTATTAGTTTCTGGGTAATATAATATATATTCAATATTTCCTTATGTAGGGGTAGTCTAGCGTCACTCCCCTGCTTCTTTAGATCAACTGTATTGAATTCTAATTAAAAAATTGCAAAATAACAATTTTAAAGTATACAATTCAGCAGCTTTTAGTATGTTCACAGAGTTGTGCAACCAACACCACTACCAAGTTTCAGAACATTTCATCACCTAAAAAGGAACTCCATACTCATCAGCAAAAATTCCTGCCTCCAGGCCCTGAAAACCACTAATCTACCTTCTGTGTGTATGAAACTTCTTATTCTGGATATTTTAGTTGATGAACTCATACAGTATGTGACCTCTTGTGACTGACATGTTTCATTTAGCATAACGTTTTCAAGGTTCATTTCATTGTAGTATGTGTCAGTACTTTATTCACTTTTATGACTTAATAGTATTCCATTGTATGAATATATGACACTTTGTTTATCCATTCACCAGTTGTTGGACATTTGGGTCATTTCCACTTTTCGACTGTTATGGGTAATGCTGCTGTAAACACACATGTACATGTTTTTGGGTGGACATATATTTTCAAGTCTCTAGAATATATACCTAGGAGTAGAACTGCTAGATCATATGATAACTCTACGTTTAACATGTTTAGAAACTGAAAAAAATATTCTCCAAAGTGGCTGCACCATTTTATATTCCCACTAGCAATGTATACCATTTTTAAAAGGGGTTGTCTGTAGTTTAATGGTTGAGTTGTAAGATTTCCTTGTATGTTCTGGATACTAGACTCTGATCAGATATATGGTTTTCAATATTTTCTCCCATTCTGTGGGTTGTCTTTTCATTTTCTTGGTAGTGTCCTTTGAAGTACAATTTTTTTTAGTTTTGACGAAGTCCAGTTTTGTTTTTTTTTTTGGTTACTTGTACTTTACATGTCATATCTAAGAAATCATTGCCTAATTCAAGATTACTAAGATATACATTCATATTTTTCTCTGAGCATTCTTCTAGGTGTTGTAGGTCTTAAATTTAAGTCTTTGATTTATTTTGAGTTAGCTTTTGTATATGGTGTGAAGTAGGGGTCCAAATTCATTCTTTTGCATGTGTATATGCAGTTTCTCAGCAAATTATTAAAATTATTCTTTCCCGCCATTGACTTGTCTTAGCATTCTTGCCTAAACTCAATTGACCATAAATAGATGATTTTATTTCTGAAATCCTGTTTTGATTCCATTGATCTATATGTCTATTCTCAGCCTAATATGAGACAGTATTACTTCAGCTCTAAGTGAGTTTTGAAATTGGGAAATTTGAGTCCTCCAACTTTGTTCTTCCTTTTAAAGATTGTTTTGGCTATTCTGGGCCCTTGGCATTTCCATATGAATTTTAGAACCAGCTTGTCAATTTCTACAAAAGAGCCAAGTGGAATTTTGATGGAAATTGTACTAAATCTCTAGATCAATTTAGAGATTATTGCCATCTTAGCAATATTAAGTTGTCAAATCCATAAACATGAGATATCTTTCTGTTTGCTTAAGTCTTCATTAATTTATTTTTACAATACTTTGTAGCTTTCAGTGTACAAGTTTTGAACTTTTGTCAAATTTATTTCTAAGTATTTTGTTCTAGTTGATGCTATTGTAAATGGAATTATTTTCTCAATTTCATTTTCAGATTATTCATTACAAGTGTGTGGAATAAATAACAAAGTGACATCTTTGTTGTAAATATTAGTTTCTAAATTTCTTTTTTCTTAAGACAGATAACTAGAATGGTAATTACTAAGTCAATGGGTATGCATCTTCTACAGTAGTACTTGAAATTGGATGTATGCTAGCCAACATACACTACTATAAATTATAAGATATTTGCTAATGTTGTAATTGGCTAAAGAATGTTATCTCAGAGTTTCTTTTGAACTTTTAAAAAATTAGAAGTGAGATCAAGCTTCTTATATATTTATTTTAGTTTTTAGAAATTATGTTCTTTACTTAGTTATCTATAGTAATCTTATGCTCTCTAACTGTATATGTTAATTGATTTTAACTTTTTTCATTTTTTTTATTGAAGTATAGTTGATTTACAAAGTTGTGTTAGTTTCAGGTGTACAGCAAAGTGATTCAGTTATATATATATATATATATATATATATATATATTTATATAAAACTGAATATATACATACATGCACACACTCACACATATTCTTTTTCAGATTATTTTCCCATATAGGTTATTACAAAATATTGAGTATAGTTCTCTGTGCTATACAGTAAGTCCTTGTTGATTATTTATTTTATATATGGTAGTGTATATACGTTAATCACAAACTCCTAGTTTATCCCTCCCCCCTTTCCCCTTTGGTAACCATAAGTTTGTTTTCTATATCTGTGGGTGTGTTTCTATTTTGTATATAAGTTCATTTGTATCATTTTTTAGACTCCCCATATAAGTGATATCATATGATATTTGTCTTTCTCTGTCTGGCTTACTTCACTTAGTATGATAATCTCTAGGTCCATCCATGTTGCTGCAAATGGCAATATTTCATTCGTTTTTATGGCTGAGTAAAATTCCATTGTGTATGTACACCACATCTTCTTTATCCATTCATATGTCAATGGACATTTAGGTTGCAATCCCTATTAATTACCAATAGCATTTTTCACAGAACCAGAACAAAAAATTTTTAAATTTGTATGGAAACACAAAAGACTCCAAATAGCCAAAGCAATCTTAAGAAAAATGGAGCTGGAGGAATCAGGCTCCCAGACTTCAGTCTATATTACAAAGCTATGGTAGTCAAAGCAGTATGGCACTGGCACAAACGCAGACACATAGATCAGTGAAACAGGATAGAAAGCCCAGAAGTAAACCCACACACCTATGGTCAATTAATCTTTAATGCAGGAGGCAAGAATATAAAATGGAGAAAAGACAGTCTCTTCAATAAGTGGTGCTGGGAAAGCTAGAGAGCTACATGTAAAGAATGAAGTTAAAACATTCTCTAACACCATATACAAAAATAAACTCAAAATAGTTTTAATTTTGTAATAGCTTTTTAAGTTATCTTCCTTCTACTCTTGCCACCTACTGGGCTAGTCTCAGCTCAGCAATTAAAGATTCTATTAAAATGTAGCTCAGTGTCTACACTCCTTATCTTAAAACCCTCCACTGGTTTGTCTTTTCATTCAGAGCAAAGCCCTTACAATGACCTATATGATCTGACCCCATTTCCTCTCTGATCTTATTCCTACAATTTATTGTTATGACTCTATTCCTCATGTGTTCCATTCTAACTGTGCTGGTTTTCTTTCCATTCCTTCAAACCTCTCAAGCCTCCTGCACAACTCAAAGCCTCAGTTTCCTCTGCCTGGAATGTTCCTCCCCAGATCTCATGATTGCCCTCTCACCTCCTTTAAGTCTTAGATCAAATGTCACCCTCTCAGTGAGATCTTCCTTGAAATCCCAATTTAAAATTATAAGCACCCTTAATTTTCATTGAAATTGCATTAAACTTATAAAATAATTCTCAAAAACTGTAATTTTTAAAACAATATTCAGCTTTCCTATCTAGGAAAGAGGTATGCCTTTTCATTTATTCAAATCTCTAACATAATTTGTAAGGTTTTCTTCATAAATATCCTACTCATTTTTAAAGTTAATTCTTAGGTGTTTATTTCTTGTGGCAGTAGTTGTTTTTGATAAGATTTTACTCTATTTTTTTCATGTTATTTGTGTTCTATGGGAAAATCATTTATTTTTAAATATTTTATCTTCCAACTAGTTTTGAATTCAATTAATTCTAATTTTTAAGTGACTTTCTTATTTTCTTATATACATTCCAATGATATTCAAATAATACTTTGCTTCCTCTTTTCCACTACGATATTTCTTATTTTTATTTTATATTTTACTGTATTGTAAGAACTTCCAGAATAACATTGGAAGTAATTCGAGGTGCAGTGGGGTTCCACCTCTTATTAGAAAGCAGAAAGACATGAACAAATTTTAGTCCTGCTAGAAACTGTCAGATAAACCTAATATACAGCCTCTTCTTTAAAACCACTGAAGAGTATAGATAGAAAGAACACCAAAAGAACCCTTCCTAGGATCAAGGGATGGAGGATGCTTTTATACTTGGGACCAGCTACTGAGGTTAGGGTTGAACAGGCAGAGAAGTGATATTGCTATGAAAGGTCAGTCTTTGCTGGGATGACGTGAAATCAGTCAAAATTTTGACAAAACTATGGGCTGGCATGCTGCCTTTAAATCTAGTGGAGCCCCACATGCAAATGTAATCCTCTCTGGCCAAAAATTTCACATATAATTTTGCTGAGAAAGCAGGGGCTGGGGAGCAGAATGGGAACACAAAAAAGATCATGTGGTCTGACAGTGCAGTCACATAGCATGGAAGTCTCCAGGTTTTAGTCTTCAATCTCATTGTTCCATGGTCTCAAATATCAGACATTAGAACAAACAGAAAAATGGAATCCATTCTTCCTCTCCCACCAGTCTCTTACTCTTTATACCAAGAGAAGGAATTCCCTCAATTTTGGAGTTTCTCCTCAAATCTTAGTAGCTGATCACATTAATAAAGTCTTGTGGACCAGAACTTGACTGTGCTTGAGCCATGTTTTAAGGTTAACTGGCTTGCTTTTATGAGGCAATTCATGAGGCTTAAGTTGGATCTCAAAGAATAAAGTAAATAAAGCATGATGTGCTCAGCAGTAAAATTAACCTATAGCCAGGGCTCAGAATGTAGATTTTATTTTAACATTTGTTTTAAATTAAATTTCCTAACAGACAATGTATTCACAAGTGTTTTACATCTGGTTCCCTGGAAGGAGATCCTGATATAGGCACTCTTGCTCACATGATTTAATAGGAAGTACTTTCAGGAAAAGTACAGTGAGAGAAGTAGGGCAGAATGGTCTGGACTGGAATCAAGCTTCAGTCTGTGCCATGGAATCCCTGGAGCATAAATTATATTGAGTTCATCCCATCTTAAGGCAAGGAGGTGGCTCTCTGGTCTTTATGTCAGCTTTCCATCATAGATGGTCTTCATTCTATGATGATCAAGAATAGTACAGGTTCTACTACTTTAACAGTTTCCATTTTCTTTTCAATTTTTCTTTTTACATTTAAACATGTGATCCAACTGGTAATTATTTTCATGTGGGGTATGGAGTTTCCCTAACATTTTCTCTAACAGTGTTTATTGAATTACAAATCTTTTCAAAACTGATTTGTAATTCAAACTTTATCATATGTTAAATTCTCATATATATATATATATTTGAGTCTATTTCTGGAATTTTAAAATGTTGTCTTCTATGCATGAGACAGTATTGTATTATTTTTTACTTATATAGTCTTATAATATAATTTAATGCTTAGTAGAGTTGGTCCACCTTTATTACTATCTTTTTCTCACAGTTTCTCTGGCTATTCTTGCTTGTTTGCTTTTCCACAAGAAAAAACTTTTGAATAAGTCTGTCTTGCTAAAAACATCTCATTTTTAATTTTTATTAGGATTGTAATATGTTTATAAATTACCTTAGTAAGAGTTGGTAATGTTGTGACATTGAATCTTCCTATTCAGGATTATGTAATGCTGTTCTCTTTGTCCACATATTATTTTCTTAACTGTAGCAGTCTTTTAAAGTTTTCTTTATAGAGCTATTGCTCATTTCATATGGTAGCTCCAACCTATAGAATATGGCTCTTTTTTTGTATAAACAAAAGCCAATATGCAGCTAAAGCAGTTCTAAGAGAAAAATTCATAGTCATAAATTCCTACCTCAAGAAATGAGAAAAATGTCAAATAAACAACCTAACTTTATACTTCAAGCAACTAGAAAATGAACAAATGAAGCCCAAAGTTAGTAGAAAAAAGGAAATAACAAAGATCAGTGCAGAAATAAATGAAATAGGACTTCCCTGGTGGTGCAGTGGTTAAGAATCCACCTGCCAATGCAGGGGATACAGGTTTGAGCCCTGGTCTGGGAAGATCCCACATGCCATGGAGCAACTAAGCCCATGTGCCACAACTACTGAGCCTGCACACTAGAGCCTGTGAGCCACAACTACTGAGCCCACATGCCACAACTACTGAGCCCACATGCCACAACTACTGAAGCCCACACACCTAAAGCCTGTGCTCCACAACAAGAGAAGCCACTGCAATAAGAAGCCCGTGCACCGAAACGAAGAGTAGCCCCCACTTTCCACAACTAGAGAAAAGCCCGTGCACAGCAATGAAGACCCAATGCAGCCCAAAATCAATCAATCAATCAATCAATCAATTTTTTTAAAAAGAACTAAATGATATAGAGACAAAAAAGACAATAGAAAAGATCAATGAAACTAACAGCTGGTTCTTTGGAAAGATAAACAAAATTGAAAAATCTTTAGCTAGATTCACCAAGAAAAAAGGGAGGACACAAATAAAATCAGAAATGAGAGAGGACACATTATAACTGATACCATAGAAATACAAAGAATCATAAGAGACTACTATGAACTATTATATGCCAACAAATATGACCACCTAAAAGATGTGGATAAATTCCTAGAAACATAAACCTACCAAGACTGAATCACAAAGAACCTGAAAATCTGAAGACTGATTACTAGTGAGGAAATAGACTCAGTAATCAAAAACCTCCCAACAAACAAAAGTCCAGGACCAGATGCCTTCACTGGTGAATTCTACCAAACATTTAAAGAATTAATGCCAGTCCGTTTCATACTCTTCCAAAAAATAGAAGAAGGAACACTTCCAAACTCATTTTACGAGGCCAACATTACCCTGATACCAAAACCAGACAAGGATGTCACAAGGGAAGAAAATTATATGCCAATATCCCTGATGAACATAGATGTAAAAATCCTCAACAAAATATTAGCAAACCAAATTCAACAATACATTATAAAGATCATACATATGATAAGTGGGATTTATTCCAGGGATGCAAGGGTCGTTTGACATCCACAAAACCATCAATGTGATATACCACATTAACAAAATGAGGGATAAAAATCACAATCATCTCAATAGATGCAGAAAAAGCATTTGACAAAATTCAATATCTGTTTATGGTAAAAACTCTCAATAAAGTGACTGCATAGGGAACATACCTCAACATAATAAAGGCCACATATGACAAGCCCACAGCAAATATCATAGTGAAAAGCTGAAAGCTTTTTGTCTAAGATCAGGAACAAGGCAAGGATGCCCAATCTTGCCACTTTTATTCAACATAGTATTGGAAGACTTAGCCAGAGCAATTAGGCAAGAAAAAAAGAAAAGGCATCCAAATTGGAAGGGAAGGAGTAAAATTGTCACTATTTGCAGATGACAGATATAGAAAACTCTAAAGACTCCATCAAAAACCTGTTAGAACAAACAAATGAATTCAGTAAAGTTTCAGAATACAAAATCAATATACAAAAATCTGTTACATTTCTATATACTGATAACAAACTATCAGAAATAGAAATTAAGAAAACAGTCCCATTTACAATTGCATCAAAAAAATACATAGGAATAAATTTAACCAAAGAAGGAGGTGAAAGGCTTGTAAATTGAAAACCATAAGACAATGATGAAAGAGACTGAAGAAAACACAAAAAAGTGGAATGATATTCCATGCTCATGGATTGGGTGAATTAATATTGTTAAAATGTCCATACTACCCAGAGCAATATTCAACAGATTCAAAACAATCCCTGCCAAAATTCCAATGTCACTTTTCACAGAAATACAACAGACAATCCTAAAATTTGTATGTAACCACAAAAACCTCAAATAGACAAAGCAATCTTGAGAAAAAGAACAAAACTGGAAGCATCACATTCCCTGATTTCAAACTATATTACAAAACTATAGTAATCAAAACAGTGTGGTATTGGCATAAACACAGATACATAGATCAATGGAAGAGAGTAGAGAGCCCAGAAATAAACCAACACTTGTATAGTCAATCAATTTATGACAAAGGAGCCAAGAATATACAATGGGAAAAGGATAGCCTCTTCAATACATGGTGTTGGGAAAACTGGACAGTCACATGCAAAATACTAAAAATGAACCACCATCTTACACCATACACAAAAATTAACTCAAAATGGATTAAAGACTTTAATGTAAACCATAAAACTCCTAGAAGAAAACATAGGTGGTGAGCAGCTTGGCATTGGTATTGGTAATTAATTTGGGGGGTTTGATACCAAAAGCAAAGGCAACAAAAGCAAAAACAAACAAATGGGACTACATCAAACTAAAAATCTTCTGCATCGCAAAGGAAACCATCAACAAAATGAAAAGGCAACCTACTGAGTGGGAGAAAATATTTTCAAATCATATACCTGATAGGAGGTTAATAACCAAAAATGTATAAAATCTCATATAACTCAATAGCAAAACTAAAAAACATTAGAAAATGGGCAGAGGACATGAACAGACATTTTTTTCCAATGAAAATATACAGATGGCCAACAGGTACATGAAAAGATGAAAAGATATTCAAAGTCACCCACCATCAGGGAAATTCAAATCGAAACTACAATAAGATATCACCTCACACCTGTTTGAATGGCTGTTATCCAAAAGACAAGAACTAACAAGTGTTGGCAAGGATGTGGAGAAAAGGGAAAACTTGTATACTGTTTGTAGGAATATAAATTGGTGCAGCCACTATGGAAAACAATATGGAGGTTTCTCAAAAAATTAAAAACAGAACTACCATATGATCTAGCAATTTCACTTCTGGGTATTTATTGGAAGAAAATGAAAACACTAACTTGAACATGTATATGCACCCCCCTTCCATATTTATTGCAGCATTATTCTCAATAGCTAAGTTATGGAAACAACCTATCAACAGATGAATAGATAAAAGATATGGTGGATATATATATATATATATATATTTTTTTATAATGGAATATTATTCAGTCATAAAAAAGAATGAAATCTTGCCACTTGTGACAACATAGATGGACCATGAGGGACTTAGTCTAAGTGAAATAAGTCAGACAAAGAGAGACAAATACATTATGATCTCACTTCTATGTAGAACAAAAAAACAGAGAACAACAACAAACCTAGCTTACAGATGCAGAGAACAGATTGGTGGTTACCAGAGGCAGGGCATGTGGGGTGAGCGAAATGGGTGAAGGGGTCCAAAGATACAAACTTCCAGTTATGAAATAAATAAGTCATGGGATGTAATGCACAGCATGGTGATTATAGTTAATAATACTGTGTTGCATATTTGAAAGTTGCTAAGAGATAAATCTTAACAGTTCTCATCACAAGAAAAAAAAACATTCTGTAACTATATATGATGATGGATGTTAACTAGACTTATTGTGGTGATCATTTTGTAATATATACAAATATTGAATCATTATGTTGTACGCTTGAAACTAATATAACGTTGATATCAACTATACCTCAAAAAACCCCTCTGTATGGTGATTACAGTTAACGATACTGTATACTTGAAACTTGTAAAAGAGTAGATCGTAAATGTTCTCACCACATAAAAGCCAAAAATTTATTAATTATGTATCTATCAATCTCCCAGAAATCGCTTGTAATAGTACAAATAGTTCTATTATATTTCCCAAGATACAATCATATTATCTACAAACAGTGACACTCTACCATTTCCAATTTTTATACTGATAATTCCTTCCCCTTTTATAAATACATCGACTAGTTTCTGCAGAGAAATATTATGTTGTTATCCTAGTGTCCATCCTTGCCTTGATCCAGACTTATATAGGCATGCTTTAGTGTTTTTCATCAAGCATGACATGCTCAAACATTTAATTAGCTCCCGCTTCCAACTCTGCCCACAGAGTCAGGGGACCTTCTCGCTGGGCTTGCCCACGGCTGTTCCTCAGATGCACCGGCCTTAACTATCTTTCTTTGACTTATTTATCAGAAACAAGGCTTACTGGCCCCCTCAGATTCCCCTTTTCTGAGGGAAAAAGATGCCTTTTTTCCTTCTGAAGATGCAACTGGTCACATTCCTGGGGAGTGCTGCTCCCTCACCCTTGTCTTCCACGATGCACGCAGAGAATTTCTAGATTCTCCTGCCACTATCACACTTGGTATGGGGTCGGGCCTCTGGAGCAACTGCTGAAGGGGGCCTATAATGAAAGCTGAGAGTGAGGAGGCAGTAGTAGTCTGTGTGTTGAATGTTGATTCCTGGGAAGCAGGAGATGTGGGGGCCCTGCAGGTCCATTGCCCTCCACCTCTTCTCCCACAGAGGACTCAAGGCACGGCTTCTCCTTGCAGCCTCTCTAGAGAAGTCTGTGTGTTTGCTAGTGCGCCTGCCATGCGACTTGCTAGTTTCTTTGTCGTCTTGTGAGGCAGTATTCAGCACTGTAATGTTTCAGTTTACAATGCTTCTCATACTTCCTTGCTGCACTTTCCTTTTTTCTCATCCTTGCAGTCCCGCAAGGACTTCCCAAATAAAAGATGAGCACTTCCCTCTTTGTCTCAGTCTTTGCTTTCTCAGGAATGTGGGATAAAACACTTCTCTTAATGCATATTTCCCCCTAAATCACACTTAAAGATGTAAAGGTTGGCCTATTATTGTCTCACGTTCTCTCTTTTACCTAGGGAAACAAGATTTAGTAATTCTAGAAATCAATTTTTTTTTCTTTCCAGGTCAATAAGTAACAAAATAATCTCTTCTATAAGTCAGGGTTCTATCGCAGAAGCAGAACCGCTGGCAATAATGTAGAAGAAGGGATCATTATAGGGATTTGACTTTAAGAAATTGTGAGAACTGGTAAAAGTAGCCTTAGTGTGGCCGTTTCTTGTGTCTGGTCATGAGCCAGAGGACACATGACAGGCTACTGGAAGAGAAGAGGGAGTGAGGTGAGGGGGAGCAGCAACAGCTGGAAACCAGGAGGAACAAGCTGAAACCTGCATCCATCACCAGCAGAACTCCCTCTGGACTCTCTCCGTCTCAAAGCCTTCAACCCCACTTCCATGGATAACATGCTGGGGAAGCTATAGTTTTGCTGAGGAGCCACATTTGTAACTGGCCCAGAACTTTGAGAAACTGAAAGAATGATTTGGCTGTAGCTGGAGGACCTGTGAGCTGTGCTTCTGCCATGCTGATAAAGTGAGGCACTAGATCAGTGAAATTTTAGGTGGGCTCCAGACAAGGCCTGAAGTGCAGTGACCTTCAGACAGTAAAACATGGCTATTCCTTACGTTCTGCCTTCTAGCTCTCATGCAGGTGTCTGTTGTGACTGCTCTAGCTGGGACTATTCAGGGAATTGAATACTGACAAATGCAGTTTAGCTTAGCCAAGTTTACACATTACAACGCCAACTAACATGATGAAGCAACCATCTCATACATAAATGAAACATGCTAACCCTCACCCCGCAAAGGATACCATGTTCAACTATCTATCTTTGGTTAATGTTCGTTCTTTATCTAGCTGAATCCCACACTCACTTTGATATCCTTTAACTTAAATATGGAGGTCAGAAATGGAATATTTCCTGCCATATCAGTAAACAAAGGACGTCTAGTCATCTGCAGTTGCAGCCACTCTGCCAGTGGTGAGCTGGTGAGCCCCGGCTCAGATGGCTGAGAATTATTTGCCACCCTGGGACTCCAAATACTTTAGTGTACATTTTCTGCAAACAAATCCATTCTCCAATATAACCACAGTACTACCATCAATATTAAGACGTTAACACTGATACTTATAATCCTCAGACTCCAATCAAGTTTCACATGTTGCGTTTAGCTGTCTTGCCTCCTTCGGTCTGGACTATTTCCTCAGTCTCTCCTCGGCTTTCATGACCTTAACACTTTCGAAGATTACAGAAGCATTGTAGAATGTCACTAGAAGAATGTCACTTGGTTTGGTTTTGTCTGACATTTCCTCATGATTTGATTCAGTTTATACATCTTTGGCAAAGTATCACAAAAGTGATGCTGCGCTCTCATCACTGCTTCCTATAAGGTGGTGCACAAATTTTGATTTATCTTGTTACTACTGATGTTCCTTTCAATCCCTTAAGATGCTATTTGCTGGGATCACCATTTTCAAGTTACTTTTTTAAACTCTGTAATTAATAAGTACCTGGGGGAGGTGCCTTGTGAAGCTGGATATTTTTTTTTCACAAAAGCTTTCTATTTATTCATTCATTAGAATGGACTATGGTCTCCTATTATATTCAGTAAGCTATAATCCATTAGTGTCATATTTATTTGGTGCTAACATAGCACCAAAGGTTTGGCATTTGGAGCTCCTTAAAGCTGACTCCTGTGTCTTTTTTGACATGACCCCTTTACTCTGTGAATACTTCATTGCTTCCCAGCGCAACAGAATGTTTCAGACACATCTGTACTTTCCTGTCTCAGCCCTGGAAACAGACATTTCTCTTAGGAGCCTGGGTTCCCTTAAATGGATAATGATGTTCAAAACCAAGATCTGATGCTACCTAGGCTCATTGCTTTGGGGGGGTTTTCACTAGTTCCAAGGCTTCTAAGTGGAGAGAGCTAAGGACTATGTGTATATATAATGAACATACACACGTGTATATCTATATTTATTTCTATCTCTATTTTTGTATTTGAAAGCCAGTAGTTCACTGATATCTGATTTCAGATCAACAGCACAGGGTTCAATATAATTTTAACCCTTTTCATATTTGTGATTCCTTTTTTTGACAGTAAGATATTTGGTTATTTGTATTTATTTCATCATTCCCCTTGTAAGTAACCTGTGTCCCATGCACATGCCCACCTCACCCCACTGGCTCTGACATCCTGATTGGATGCCCTCCTTACCCAGCTCTTGTTTCAATCCCCTGAGCTGCTTTGCACTACTATACAGAAGCCCTCCTCACCTCACCTGGGCCCTGAAACTCACTCTGGGCCAATTTCCCACCCCATGCAGATCCCCACTTCATCTCATTTGGGCTTTGAATCTTCTCCACATTGGGCCTCTGCTTCCCATACCCAACAAATGTAGACCACCTAATGGCTCTAGTACTCAACTGTCCTGGGAGGGAAAGGATAAGAGAAAGGGAGGCTCTGAGAGGGCATCGGCCAGAAGAAACAGATGTGGGATCTGTAGTGTACAGAATGATTATGCATGAAATCACTCATTCCTTATAGCTTTTGGTCACATATCCACCTCTATATGGTCATTGGCACCCTGGTCCTTACTGTGTGGGGCCTGTAACTGGTTGGAAACATCCATGAACCTGCAAAGTCTGGGCTCTAGTTTTATTTCTCTCCTCTTTCTGATACCCCGGGATTTCCTGGGTTTTCATTTTGAACTTTACTATGCACTTAAAATTTCTGGTTTATGGTTATGGGTCCAGTTTTTTTTTTTTTTTTTTTTTTTTTTGCGGTACGCGGGCCTCTCACTGTTGTGGCCTCTCCCGTTGTGGAGCACAGGCTCCGCGGCCATGGCTCACGGGCCCAGCCGCTCCGCGGCACGTGGGATCTTCCCGGACCGGGGCACGAACCCGCGTCCCCTGCATCGGCAGGCGGACTCTCAACCACTGCGCCACCAGGAAAGCCCATGGGTCCAGTTTGTAATGAGAAAATTTTTATTTCTCAGTTTAGCCCACCATGTTGCCAGACATCTTTTTGATACAACTTTTTACTTTTTTGGATACAACTTTTAAACATTTTTTCTGTCAGATTTATATGATTATTTGCTTAAAAATATCCATCAAAGGACAGAAATAGAAGATGACAGATGTCTCTCTTTAGTATTTATCAAAAATGTTTCCAGCAGTTACTATGTTTAGTACAGTTATCATAAAAGTAATTTAGCTTGAAGCGTTATCTCTTAAATGGAGCGAACTTGGGCTTCCCTGGTGGCACAGTGGTTGGGAGTCCGCCTGCTGATGAGGGGGGCACGAGTTCATGCCCCAGTCCGGGAAGATACCACATGCCGCGGAGCGGCTAGGCCCGTGGGCCATGGCCGCTGAGCCTGCGCGTCCGGAGCCTGTGCTCTGAGGCGGGAGGAGCCGCGGCAGTGAGAGGCCCGCGTACCACAAAAAAAAAAAAAAAAAAAAAAAGGAGCGACCATGTGTACTATATTAACCGTACACTTCTTATTACAGTTTATGAATCCCTATGGAATAATATTGTGAAATATTAAAATAACAGGAGGGTTCCCACCTCACGTCCAGGCTCTTATCTAAGCAAAGTCATCATGGGCAACAGGAACCAGAGAGCAGAGAGAAGCATTGCATTCTTGTCATTTACCTTTCAATAGCTGTGGTGTAATTTTAAGGGAAAAAGAGATGCAGTTATTTTCTGTGATAGCTGCTTACACCTCTCCTGACAGAATGGGGATAAGTCACTGTATGACTGAATTTTTGAAAGGTGATGGCTACTGAAAGTGGTTATTGAGTCAGAAATGAGGGTCCATTCTCTGCCTGAGCAAGGCCACCCAGCACCAGGTAAGTCACGTGGTAGCCAAGTCAGACCCTGCAGACCCTCCAGGCTCCATTCACATGAATGTTGTATCCTGTCTGTGCTAAGAAGGTCTGCAAAGGTCCTTCCTGATGCTGTGTCATGAGGACTCATCCTCTTTTAATGGTCCAAGACCATTTAAAGACTAGCCCCCAGATTCTTCTCAGATCAGAGGAGTGGAGGCCAACTCCCAGGGACGTTTGTTTAGGTTGCATACCATACCACACAATGAGCCATGCCTAAGGGTGCACTGGATACCTGGTACATGTCTTTACTAGTTAGAAAATGTTTGTACTTGTCTTATGACTTTGTTGTCTCCACCTATAAGCTATTTGTATATTAGTTATGACAATCTTACAGCAGATGGCAGTGGAGTGTGTTATTCTAACAAATTCAGTGTATTACGATCGTTTTATGACAAATAAAAATAAAGTATCTTGTTCTAATAGGATTGATATTTGTATTTTTTCCTGGAGGAACACACAGTAATTGAAAGAACTTTTTGATATAACAACACTTCAATAAGGAGTTTCTGCTCCTTTTCCCAATGATATTCTGATAGGTATCTTAAAACAAAAATCGAAGAAATATTTTTCATATAAGTGTACTGGCTAATTTGACATTTTGTATTTCAGTTTATATTATCTGCCATTTGTTGACTAAATTCCCATTTAAAATTCATAAGTACCTCCATTATGGCATGAATCACTATGTAATCTATATACATTTACCATTAATAATCCACAAAGTAGATATTAAATAGATATAAATCAAGGATTGTAAAATGCTTAGCTAGTTATACTATAGAAATTGTTTAATATGGGAATTCCATCAGTAAAAATTGACTTGGTTAAAATTTAGCAGCATAATTAGGTCCCATTCATTTATTTTTATTTCTATTACTCTAAGAGATGGATCTAAAAAGATATTGTTGCAATTTATGTCAAAGAATGTTCTGCCTATGTTTTCCTCTAGGGGTTTTATAGTATCCAGTCTTATATTTAGGTCTTTAACAAAAATGTTTGCACGGCAAAGGAAACCATACACAAAATGAAAAGACAACCTACAGAATGAGAGAAAATATTTGCAAACGATGTGACTGACAAGGGATTAATTTCCAAAATACACAAACAGCTCATACAACTCAATAAAAAAAAAACCCAAGCAAAAAATGGGCAAAAGACCTAAATAGACATTTCTCCAAAGACATACAGATGGCCAACAGGCACATGAAAAAATGCTCAACATCGCTAATTATTAGAGAAATGCAAATTAAAACTACAGTGAGATATCACCTCCCTCTGGCCAGAATGGTCATCATCAAAAAGTCTACAAATAATAAATGCTGGAGAGGGTGTGGAAAAAAAGAGCACTTCTACACTGTTGATGGGAATGTAAATTGGTACAGCCACTATGGAGAAGAGTATGGAGGTTCCTTAAACAACTAAAAATAGGGGCTTTCCTGGTGGCATAGTGGTTAAGAATCCACCTGCCAATGAAGGGATCAAGGATTCGATCCCTGGTCCAGGAAGATCCCACATGCCGCAGAGCAACTAAGCCCACGCACCACAACTACTAAGCCTGAGCTCTAGAGCCCATGTGCCACAACTACTGAGCCCACGCGCCTAGAGCCTGTGCTCTGCAACAAGAGAAGCCACCACAATGAGAAGCCCGTGCACTGCAATGAAGAGTAGCCCTCACTCACCACAACTAGAGAAAGCCTGCACACAACAACAAAGACCCAACACAGCCAAAAATATATAAATAAGTTTATTAAAAAGAAAGAAAAAAACCCTAAAAATAGAGTTACCATATGATCCTGCAATCCTACTCCTAGGCATATATCCAGAGAAAACTATAATTCAAAAAAATACATGCACCCCAATGTTCACTGCAGCACTATTTACAATAGCCAAGACATGGAAGCAACCTAAATGTCCATCGACAGATGAATAAAGAAGATGTGATATATCTATATCTATATTTATATCCATATCCACATAATAGAATATTACTCAGCCATAAAAAAAGACTGAAATAATGCCATTTGCAGCAACATGGATGGACCTAGAGATTATCATACTAAGTGAGGAAAGCCAGACAGAAAGACAAATATCATATGATATCACTTATATGTGGAATCTTAAAAAAAAAAAAGAGATAGAGAGAGATACAAATGTACTTATTTATGACCCAGAAAGAGAATCACAGACATAGAAAACAAACTTATGGTTACCAAAGGGGAAGGAGGGGGAAGGAATAAATTAGGAGGTTGGGATTAACATATACACACTATTATATATAAAATAGATAACCAACAAGGACCTACTGTATAGCACAGGAAACTATATCAAATATTTTATAATAACCTATAATGGAAAAGAATCTGAAGAAAGAACAAATATATATTCTATATATATATAGTATAGAACATATATATTCTATATATAGTATATATATGTATAGTAAATATATATATATAACTGAATCACTGTGCTGTACATAACACAACATTGTAAATCAACTATACTTCAATTTAAAAAACTGTATATAGTTTGGTGCTTTTCTGATACATGTTCATGAAATAAAATACACAAAATAAAAAAAATTTAGCAGCTTAATATATACATTTTATTTTTAAAAGCTACAAGTTCTAAGATAAAATACTAAATTTTCTTTAAAAAATGCTTTACAATATTGAAAGAATATTACAGCCTTTCTGTGTGGTCCACAGACCAACAAGATTGGCATCCTATGAGATTGTTAGAAATGCAGAATGTTAGAAATGCAGAATCTCAGGCCCTGAAACATAAACTGCATTTTAACAGGATCCCATGTGGTTTATATGCATATTAAGGTTTGAGAAGCACAGCTCTAGATAACATATATAATTTGAAGAATTACATGAAAATGAAACACTACAGCTATGTAAAAATTTACATTTGACATTTAACAATGAACATAGTAAAGGAGTGTGGTATTGATGGAACATCAACATATGAGGAATTTTAAAACCTGCAGGTGTTTTCTAAAATGTGGTATGATTCCTCTTGAAATACTGCAATATATTTGCGGTAATTATTTAAAAGATTTCTAAACATTTTTTGTAGTTTTCAGTATCTGACTTTTCTAATATCATTTCTCATTGGAGAAATGCTACATCCCAAAACTACAAATTATTAAGGACATAAAGCCATTAATGTCTATGAAAATGTTTCTCTGTAGTCACCTTTTCTATAAAAATGAAGATACTGGGACAAGTAAGCATCAAAACTGCCACAAAGAATATCACTACCATGAAAGCAAGAGAAATGACTACTTTATAACAAAGTATTTATAACAAAGTATCTTAATGATGTGGCTCTTAATTTCCATTTTCTTTTACCTTAGATTCAATTATTTGATCTGTGTAATTTATATGAAATAAGTTTGCTGTCATCATTGCAAGAGAAATAATACACTCCTCTCAACCTTCTTTACTGAGGAAAGAACACTTTTTTTTTTTTTTTTACATTCACGTGGAGACACCATAAGTGTTAACAGCGGGTGGAAAGAACCAGTTGGTCGTAGTTAGGAAAAGGAAACTCCCTGACAAGGCCAGGGTGAGAGTGGAGGGACTCAACCTGTGATCTCTCTCTGGCTGAGATGGTTATAGCCCCGACCTCATTCAATAGCATTAGTGTCATTCACTAATTTACCCTATGATTACTATGTTTTCTTGTTTTGGCACTGTTAATGTAAGTTTCTAAGACAGTCACTTTGTTTCTTTTTGCTGTCTTTCCTCTCTGTGATGGTTCTAACTTATAAAAATCAGTTTTTCTTAAATCAATTGCATAAAACAACATTCATTCTAACTAATTTCTGACACCACTTAAATCTCTTTAATATTGTATATGTGTGTGTGTGTGTGTTTTGTTTTTTACTTTTATTTTAGGAACTTGGTTCCTGAGGTACTGGGTCATTTTTATTTCAGGTGCTTTTGAAAATCAGATGCTGGGCATTTTAATGTCAGCCTATGCATTTTTTTAAAAAGTGTGCCTATAGCCTTTCTTAGGCTCACTAAGAAAAATGACTAAAATGAGAAAGGGCTTTTAAAAAACCTTAATAATTGGAGTGCAGATTTAGCACATGGGGAACCTGCTTCACAGGAATGCAGTGATGTATGTCCATTGGTCAGTCTCACTCACGTGAGGCAAACTCCATTACTTACTGTGAGGAAGAAAAAGGTTACCTGACCCAACTGGAGAGTATTAGCTTTTTTGGTCAGCTATGAAAAAATTGCTTTGCCACTTAGGTCAGCATCATGATGTAAATCTTAATGAAAGTTTCTGAGATGTGAGAGTAACTCAAGCTGTTTGGCCACCTTGATGCTCTCTTAATCTTCCTTTTTCTTGCTTTATTTCCTTCAGCCAGGTTTAGGGAGCACAGATCTCAATGCAGACCCATTTGCAGAGTAATTGTCACTCCACCCAGCCATCTTGGCCCTTTTGGCACCCAAGGCTAAGAATACTGGAGATTCATGCATTAGTTCTCTTTCTTTGTGGAATAAAAGAAAAAAAAAACTTCATTTCTTTCATTTCACTTGAGATTTTTAAAAAGCTTTCTTTTATTTGGGATCCTATGTCTCTTGTACAATGAAAAATTGAATAAGACTGTTATTATAAAAGAAAAGTTATCTGGATTATTCTAATGGATGAGTAAGGGGCACAAGGATCCTAAACAAACTAATTAGATTGTTTTCCTGATTCTTATGATTTTTATAGGAATAGTTATTGAATTACACTCTGCTTTTTATCATAAAGATGAATTACTTTAGAACACAAGAAGGCACTTAAATAATCTAGGTGAAATTCAAGTAAGCATGGAAAGAATGCAATGTACTTGTTTGAAATCATTCATTCATTCAGTCAACCATATCAACAACTACTTATTGAATGCCTATCCAATTAGTATGAATATGTCAAATCCTTTTCTTTGTACTGAGGACACTGAGGAGGAAGACATACAAGGTCCTTACTCTCATGGAAATCATGTGACATTAGCGGGGAGAGAAAATAAAAAGACAATTTTTGTGGTAAATAGTGGTAAATGCCATGAAAACAATAAAACAGGGTTCTATGAAGGGATGACTTATGGGGGGAGAGAATCAAAAATTTAATTGAATGGTCAGAAAAAGCCTCGTTGAGGAAGTGACAATTTTGGTTGAAGCATAAATGACATAAAATAACCAACATTAGGATAGTCTTGGGGTAGAGAATTCCAGACAGAGGGTATAGCAAGTGCAAAGGCTTTAAGGTAAGAATAAACTTGGAGGAAGATGAATTGGACTGGAGCTCAACAGACAAGAGGGAAAATTCTAGGATAGCCAGGCAGATTATTTAGGGCCTTGTAGGCTCCATGAGAAGGGGTTTGATTTTTTCCAAGAGCAATGGGATGCCAAAGCACAGATTTAAGTAGGGTTGTGACATGGTCTACTTTATATTTTTAAAAGACCATTTTGGATATATTCTAAGAGTAAAAGAGCATGAAACAGCAAATCAGGAAGTCACTGAGGTTACCCAGATGAGAGATGATAATGGCTCTAACAGTGGAGATGAAGGAGGTGGACTCTTTGGGGATGTATTTTGAATTGACCCAACAGGACATGATCATAGATTGGATGTGAGAGATGAAGAAAAAGAAAGAAAAAATTGTTGGCTTGAGCAATTGCATGGACCTGGCCTCATGCATTGATCTGGGAGAGACTGGGAGGGAAGAGTTTTCTGGAGAAAGTCTAGGATTTGGTTAAATGTGAGAGGTCAACTATATATCAAGAAATCAAGCAGGCAAATGGATATACAAATTAAGAGATTGAGGGAGAGTTAATGCCAGAGATACATATTTTGGAATCATCTGCATACTGATTATGCCTTAACTCTTAATTGTGAACAATTTATCAGCATCCAATAAAACTTTGAGAAATACACTGATCACTAAGAGTACAGAAGTACATTAAGGGAAGATAGAAATGCAAAAAAGAAAGTGAATGAAATTAAGTAGAATTTTAAAATGATTATAGGAAAAAAATGATATATATAAATCACACAAAGGAGATCCAAAAAATGCATAATTGGAGTCCCAGAAAAAGGAAACTAAAACAATAGGATAATACAATTACTTAAAACTATACTTTCTTGAAACAAACAAAACCACTTAAAATTTCAAATTGAAGGGGCAAACTTTTAGCAGATAAAAACTGTCCCAGGATAATCCACACAGGGACATCAGTAGAATTACTGGACTTTAAAGATTGTCTAAAAAAACCTTACACTTATCCAGGAAACA
This sequence comes from Mesoplodon bidens, assembly GCF_964165515.1. Classification (NCBI taxonomy): domain Eukaryota; kingdom Metazoa; phylum Chordata; class Mammalia; order Artiodactyla; family Ziphiidae; genus Mesoplodon; species Mesoplodon bidens. Next base: position 71,155,813 of record NC_138160.1, read on the forward strand.
ATGTTCAAAGCCCATGATTTTATTTCCAATCAAGTTTATTTCAAGTACATAGGCTATGGCAAAATAGTTTTGAATATGCAAGAGCTTAGGAAATACTGTCCAAATAAATTGCTTTTGAGGAAAGTACTAGAAGACAAACTTTGAGTAATCCAAAGATAACTGATAAAACTTGGGCAAAAGGACCAGCTGTTTTGAAACCTTCAGAAAATTTACAAAGACATACTGTTCTAGTGTATGAACATAGTTAAAACTTATGGTTAAAATTTCCGAGTAGAAGTAGAATATGGGTACTAATAGATGATAATTCTAGTTGTATATGTAAGAGCTCTACTACTATCTTTAAAAATTACTACTATCTATAAAAGTTTTGCCGATATATTTGAGCACTTCTTGGCTTTAGAACACATTAGATAACCAGAGGACTTAGAATTTGATATATGAATTATATCAAATTTCAGATCAATTGCTTAGGATTATGGATCTTCATTTTCATTGTATGAGTCATCAACTCGATAGAATATGACTTTCTATTTCTAACAGAAAATAATGTAAATACTTTAGAATGCACTAGGAAAGACTGAAAAATATGAAACTTGAAAGAGTTCAATTGATTAGGCAAGTAGACCACTGGTGATTTGACAAATGTATGAACTCTTTTTTTTTTTTTTTTTTGCGGTACGCGGGCCTCTCACTGTTGTGGCCTCTCCTGTTGCGGAGCACAGGCTCCGGACGTGCAGGCTCAGTGGCCATGGCTCACGGGCCCAGCCGCTCCGCGGCATGTGGGATCCTCCCAAACCGGGGCACGAACGCGTGTCCCCCGCATCGGCAGGCGGACTCTCAACCACTGCGCCACCAGGGAAGCCCATGAACTCTTTACGTTGAAAAACATTTTGGTGTAAATTGCTACATTTATAAAACAATAGTATATTCTTCTTTACTCCCATTTCTTACTACATGACAAAATAAAATAAACCACACTTTGAAAAACATTCTAAAATAATACTCAAATATAATTTTAATTAACTTTGAAAAACTTTCTAAAATGAGATTGCAAAATAATACTCAAAGCAAGAATGCCTATAGCTATTTAATTAATGCCAAAATTTAAATTTTTTTAACTCAGAAAAAAACTAAAATCTATTTAATATTTTGAAAACAAATATAATTCTAAGTAACACTTTTGGGCCAGTGTCATGCCAAAATGCCGAAATGTCCAAAGTCATACCAATGTTTTACAGTAAGACGCTCTTTGAAATGTTAACATAATATTGATATTGTCATAGAATGTTGGATGTATCTGTTTCTTCATTTAATGTAACTAAGATTAATATTTTCACTTTTTGTGGACAGAAAGTTTAAAAATGATTCAAGAATCAATCAGTGTCTTACTTTATGAAAGATAAATATGAAGAAGGATTGGGGAAGGAGCTTGAGCTGGGAATTATTTGTTACTTAACATGATTGTGGGATTTCATTTTATTTAATTATTCAACATAATTATTCACACAGACTGTTTCTGCCTGTTCCATACTGGCTGAAGCCATGTGCCTTTATTTTATGTCCTTATTGTCCTCCTTTTAGGACACCTCTTACTCTGACCAGTGGGCTTCTAGTTGTGTGGTAAAGAGAAAGAAACTACCACCTATATTTAGCCTTGCTCTTTATAGACTGGGAATAGATTTTTGCCTCCAGTGAATCAAATATTCTAAAGATGAAGTTATGAAATTAATATTTCAAAAATGACAACCAATATAATCTACAGAAAAATGTGAAAGAAGTTTTACTTTATTTGCTGTCTGATACAGCAAGCTATAGATGATGCTGAAACTTCAGTCTCTGGTCAGGGATGAGCAATAAGCATGAACTGGGAATAAGATATGGAAGGTCTGTCACCTGATGAATCACCTCAGGTCATGTGCAATAAAATACTAAAACCTGAAGGTAGGAATGCACTTCAGATCATGTTTGTATTTTTTTCTTCTTTTAAAGTCTGAACAAAATCACACTTCATAGGTACTATCAGAGAGCCTCCTGTTCCTGGGTAAAGACTGAAGAATGAATGGTTCAGTTCTCCAAAAGCCACTGGGAAATGTCAGCACCATCTAGTTAATGAATTCCTGATTTGTTTGGCATTTGCACTTTCTTAAGAAATTGCTGATGTGTTTAGACTTCCTCTTCTCCTCAGCGGCAGTGAAATTTGTTGATTATGATGGCCTTATATAACATCATCCAGGCAGAAAGCTAAAAGATTACACATTAAAAAGAAACAGGCCTGTTTATTACCAGGCATTGTGCTCCCTCATATGCATATCTCTGTTCCTCAGTCTTTGACCAGGTTGCTTTGTGGGAGATGCTTTGTTAAAAGTATTTCCATGGCACACCTCCACTCATGAAAATGTCATTTTCTCTGCCTGGTTGTGATAGGAAGTCTTTTTCACCTATTGAAACCTGTTAAATTTCCTTCAAATATTTTTGTTTAACTCTTAGAAAAACAGTTAGTGGAGGACCATTTAAAAACATGTAGATTTAATGAGGAATTGATGTTTGTACTTAAAAACATTTTTCAAAGAAACTTGCTTCTGTATAGCTGAATAAAAGCCTGCAATCTTTGCAGATTTCATTTAACCAGGTCAAACACTCCAGACTGTCTATATTCCACATCATTTTCCCTTAACTACTTTTAACCATATATTTGTTTTAGGAGATATTCCACCAGAAGTAAGAATCCTGTCCACTTTAGATTGGATAAGCATCAGCATGGTAAGAAGCTCTGAGATTAAAATTACTCAATTAAAAATCTTTGGTATGTCTCTAAAGGAGAAACAGAGCAGGTTTAATATTTTCTATCTAAATATTATTGCCTTGACCAGACTAGTACTGCAGGTTGTATCCTGTATTACATATTTCTTTGAATAGTAAATTAACGTAGTTACTATGCTTCACATTCTTATTTCTTCTAAAGGGACAAAATTCCCCCATTAGGCAGAATCCTGCATTTTGATGGCACGTTTTTACTCCCATGGATCTCCTGTGCATGTTTCATATTGTTCCTGTAACAAAGCCTTCTACTCTGGCCCTCACTTGTCCTTGACCCCCACAGCTCTTCCTCTCAGTCCTCTCTTGCTCATGACCTTAGCTCCTAACTCTTCCCCACCCTTTTGTAAAAATATGAATTACAGAACCAACACCTGTAAACCTGTAAGAATAATTCTTCCCTATTCAGAGAACCATTTTTGACCAATGAGTTCTCAAGTTAACTTGAACTTTGACAGTTTCTGCGAAAGCTCTAAAAATTTTGGTCTCTTTCTCCAAAACAAACCTCTCCTTCAGAGCCGTCTGGCATTTTTAGCACAAAGGTTTATGTCAGGCTTTCTCAGTTTCTGCACTATTAACATTTTGGGCTGGATAATTCTTAGTTGTGGGAGTCTGTCCTGTACATTACAAGATGTTGAATGACATCCCTGTCTTCTACCTGCAAGAAGCCAGTAGCACACGTAATTCCCAAGGTGAGACACCAAAAATGTCTTCAGACACTGGCATGTGTCCCTTGTGCCACTGCTCACCCTCCCCAACCCTCCCTAGTTGAGAACTACTGGCTTATGCTAACAGTTGCTCTGGTTAATTTTCTTCCACTGTCTTTGGTGCTGTGATTTGGATTTGGATCAGGCTTGAGCCTTCTGATGCTCAGCCTGTGCCACTTCCATGAGGATAGAGTGCTGGGGATCCCCTGGCATCTCCATCCTTGGAGTCTGTGACAGGACAGGTGAGTGAGTCATTTTTTCAGCTCCTAGTATTTAGGTGGGGATTCTCCACCAACATAGGAGAAGATGATGGCCAATCTCCTTGCTTTTATAGCTTTAACTCTTGGTCAAGATCAGATTTGCAAGATCTAATTAAGGACTTGCAACCCCTTCTAAGGAAAGACAAAAGTCCACTGAAGAAGTTAGGACTGTGGGAATCTCTGATATCTATCAACTAGTTCATCTCCTTACGAGACCCAGAAATAATAAAATTTGGTTTGAAAAAGCAGAAAGGATTGATGATGAAACTGATATAAGATGTATAGGTCAAAATGTGACTACAGATTGATATAAATATAACTCACAACTGCCTTATATACTTTCTTTTTTTGATGGTCTTAAATCTGAGGTAGCAGATTTAGTCAGAAAACAGGCTAGCAGACTGTCTCTCTTTCTGAATTACAAGAGTTTATGGAGTATTTTGAAAATATTTTGCTTTAGAAAAAAGAAAATTTATGAACGAAATTAATAGCCTTTTAGAGTAAACAATTAGACAACCCAGGGACAAGGACACCACTATGTCTAGTCTTGATAAAGACATCTGCCAATATTACAATGACAAAGGACACTGGAAGAACAATCGTTCTGTGTTGGAGTGAAAGGTAATATTTAAAGAAAAAAAAAAAGCTGTCTGACAGACTAATACCTCTCAAAGTAGCTGCTCTGATCTGCCAACAATTGCCATTAACAAAAAAGAGAAAGATTTCCATAAACCATAAAGATTTCCTAAACCATAAACATTTCCAAAACCATAATGATTTCCAAAACCATAATGATTTCCAAAACCACAATGTTTCATTTCTTGTTGATACTAGGACTACACTCTGTTATAAACTTGACCACTTTTTAAAAATCATTTCTCTCTCTGAATAGTAAAAATGTTTCACAGTTTTTTGTTTTATCAATTATATCTCAATAAAGCTGTTTTAAAAATGTTTCATTGGTAGTATCTCACATACTCCTCAGACTTTGCCTTTCTCTTAGCCAGTGGTAGATCTGTGCTCAGCATTCTTTAGAATGGCCTTGCATTCAGATTCACTGTATCTATTTGCATCACTTGGGAAAATCAATCACACACAGACAATTATTTTCCAAAGGTTTACAAAAGCACCTTCTCACTTCTTATAATTACATAATCCAAACTTTAGAGACATCCAGTTCCCTCAGGACTCTTATACACTCCTGAAAACACATATTTTATACATATTCACATTTATATAAAATGTGGATAGCCTTCTGTTAAGTTTGAAAGATTGAAAGTCTTGCAGAATTTATTCTCTCTCTTTGCCGATAATGTTATTATATAAGGTACATAAAGTCTCTAAATATCAACTAAAGAAATATCAATTTTATTAGTCTCTAGTCCATTATCTAGGTCATGACATCACATATAATGGAAAGCCTCTTTCGCTAAAAAATTAAAAGCTATTTGTGACTTTCCCCAGTCAATTACCAATGTGGAGGATTTCTTAATCTCATGGGATAAGGTAGGAACCTTATTAATTTACATTACTCCTATATATGATCAATTGAAAACTGGCATGCCAGAGTCCTTGACAAACGCACTAGAAACTTTCTTCTATAACTTAAAAAATTCCCCAATTACCATAAACATTTCTTCTATTTGTATATGAACTTTGGGGATTCTAATTCAATAGCACAACAGATTTTATCCAGTTATTCCACCTATGCAGCTATGAATATTTTCCTACTATTGTCCGCTGTCTAGAAGCCCTTCCTAGTTATAAAGCAACTTCTTGAACAGTAGTAAAGAAATGTTAGGCTTGGGTAATATCTCCACATTTTTCTACTGAAAGAGATAGATTTGTCTACTCATTTCACCAGGACAATAATTAAGGGATTCAGTCTTTGCCTGTCACCCTGAAGTTTTACTGCCTCTACCATCTCCAGTACTCAGAATAAATGACATGTTAAAATTCAACCTTGTGAAACTATCCAAGAAACTTCAGTTGCTGTGACCAAAGGCTTGACCCTTAGTTCTTTGGGCCATTAAGTCTTCTCCAACAGGAACTCATAGACTATCAACATAGGAGCTGGTTGCTGGATGCCCCACTAAGGATTGTACCTCTTATCTTTTACTCTGTTCTTTTTAAGGCTGATATGGCCAAATATCATAGAAGTTTAATGCAGTATACAAAAAGACTCAGGTGTTTTTCCCAAAGATAAGCCAACAGCCACTGCTCTCCAAGAATAATTTCTCCATCTCCCAAGAACCATTTTTGACCTACTCTTCCCCAAAGTAGCTGAACTTCAGCTGACGCTAAAGCTCCATAACAGCACAGTCCAACAGAATGTTCTGTAATGGTGGAAATGGTCCTGCATTGTCCAATATAGTAGCCTTTAGGCTTTCGAGCATTTGAAATGTGGGCTAGTGCAACTGGGGAACTGAATTTTAAATTTTATTTTAATTAATTTAACCTTAAATTTAAGTAGCATATGTAATTTGTGGCTCTTGCATTCGGCAACACCGCTAAAAATTTGACTCCTTCCTCAAGAAAGAATGCTCTTTTGGAGTCTTTGTTGCATGACATTTAGATTAAAAGCTTGCCTTTAATGGAGTCAATTTCCTTTATAAACAGCTTGTTCTTGACTTTCAGTTTTATCCTCTTTCATCTTTCCTTTCCTCATTTCCTCTCTTTCTTCCTTTTAGTCTGTTTTTGCCCCTTTTCCTCCTCTATCTTCGCCTTCCCCAACTGCTCCTTTTCTTTCTTTCTTTTTGCCTTTTACAACAAAAGCTTCTGTCTGCTCAGCTGGCCAATAGGAGTTATAGTGGCAAATATAGCAGTTCTGTGTAGGGAGGCAGCAGCTAAAATATGGAGGCTTTTCTTCTTGACCTATAATATTTGATAAGGACCCTCTGCCCCAACCCTAGCTCCATTTCAAATCAACCTTGATCTTATTTTTATACACCTTGTTTCATATTCATACTATTCACTGTTTTTCCTGGCCTTTTATTACTTAATCTGAAACCTAGCCATTTATGACATTGACTACACATTTATATAAATTGTATCTCCCTGAAACCAAAATAATGTGTTAGTTTTGATTTTAAAATGCATTTGTAGGAAAAAACAGCTAAATTAGCTATTGGGTGTTATGTGCTCTGTCATAAATTCAAAGTGTATTAGTTCCAACTTTTCCAGATTTACAAAATACATTAAAACAGAAAGAACAGTAAGGAGTAAGAAAAACAGAATCACATTCAAAAGTTTAAAAAATATAATTTCTAGAACCCGTGATTAAAATGAACTGAGCTCACATATTTAGTGACTTTTTCCTACCAGAACTTCATTAAAATAATAGTAAAGAAATGAAAAAGACATTATAACTGGTTTATTGAATGGGCTAGAGTTGGTGTAGATACAAGAAAGAAAAATAGTTCTAAATATTTTTAGCCTCTGCTTTCAATTGGGCAATGTTGAATCTCCCTTTCCACCTGGAGATGTTCCAGATATATCTGATAGATCTTTCTGTTATTTTCAGATAACAGAAGAGTCTCATTAGTCTAACCCCAACCCAAATTTCTATTTCATATTCATTTCAAGGATTGTATTCCCACTCCTTTCCCATTCCCACTACTAGTTGAGGCCTGATCCAGGCTTGGAAACTTGCAACAGGGTAAGGAAACATGTTCTGTATTTTACTGATTCCAATCAGCTCTCCACTTCTCTCCCTTCATTCACTATTCTGACTTTGGCTCTTCCAAGGTTAAAATGGGAAAGAGTGATGAGTGATAAAGGAAAATAAAGTGTTTGTTTATTGAGCTAATGCTGTTTATGACTGAGCTGCTAGGTTCACTTTCTGGCAGCTATCTAAATGTCTCTCTCTCTCTCATGAGATACTTACATATCTTTGGACGTACCTATTCTCCACCTCCGCCCTTCTGGAGCTGGGAGTCTCTCCCTCACAATCCCCTGATGTAAAATGTTCACTCTCTGACCTGTTAGGACTTCTCCTCATCTCTTTCCCTGGCAGAAGACTCCATCTCTTTTTTGATGCTGTGACCTTCCACCACACATTGTCTCTGACAACGCTGAAAGTAACCTTTCAAGTCATCTCTAGCCAAGTTGCTGTCTGTGGTATTTACTTAGCTCATGGGAAAAAACAATGACAATATCAACAACAACATTATTTTTGCCCCACCCAAATCTGAGTGATCACGTTGCAATCACTACAGTTTTCTGTCATCACTCAGCTGTTTTTCAGTTGAGATTAAGTCACTGATTTTGTAACTTCAGACTTCGTGGAAAACAAGTCAAGTTTTCCAAGAGTTTTCTCACCGTGTACTGCTCTGGTTCTGTGACAGAACAGAGTCAACCATAAAGAAAAAAGAATCCAAGTGACATTAGATACTTCATCAGTAATATTGAATGCTAGAAGACTACAATTAACCTTTGAAATTAAAAAAAAAAGTAATTTCAAACCTAGAATTGTATTCCAATCATATTACCCATCAATAGTGAAGAAAGAATAATTTCCGACATGCCAGGACTCAGAAAATTTACCTCCCATGTACAACTTATTAGTAAGTTATTTGAGAATGTAAACAAGGAAAACAAGAGAGCAAACCAAAACAGAGGACATCACAGGCTTCAGGAAATAGCAGCTCCAACTCAAAAAAGTAGGGAAGGACAAAGTTGTTTGGCAGGTCAGATGACAGCCAATCTAATCTGGAGCAGAATGATTAGTCTCTTCTTAGAGAAAGGTCTTCAAGGTTAAAAATGGATTCAATATAATTATACTATAATAGAAAGTTTGAAAAAACTTGATGATATGCAAAATACAGAACAAACAATCAATATTTATTGTCCCAGGCTGTGAGCTGTCCTCTCACCAAAAGATAGGAACCAGGCACTATTAATCATTGGATCTGAAGTTCCTGTCTTAGATTCTGACACTCAGAAAGCATGGCAAATATACTTTTAATAACTCAGTCATTACTAATGTTATTCTGTAAGTAGACATCTTCTTCATTGAATTCTCCCACCACCCTGGACTCCCATTATTATTGTATCTTATAGCTTTGTAATACTAAATACCTGTGCAAATTTACAGCTCTTACACAGGCTTATTATGTTGATACTTAAGTGTAAAAGAACATCTAGGAAAGAACAAAGAATATCTAGGAACTGTATTAAAAGGCAGATTCCCTGAAATTCAGATGATTACATCTGGGATGGAGTCCAGAGAGCTGAATTACTGACAATCACTCCCGGTGATTCTGATGCAAGTGGTCTGTGGCCCCCGTCATTAGAAACTATGCTTTTGGACTTTATGATTTCTTCACAGGGAATTCAGAATTAACTCTAGGTTGGATATTGTTTTCATTATTTTCAAATTGGTTTTTCCCACATTTTCCCCCCTAAATTCATCAACCATTTTCCATCTTAGCAACTTATGTAAAAATAAAACTATAGTTGAATAGATTATAATTTGTTTTAAAGGAGTAGGCAACGTTATCCCCAGGGAAGAAAAAAAATCAAGAATCTTTACCTTTTTATTCTGCCTCAGTTACATGCCATGGTAGTAGCTTAGTTTCTCTACATTTTTCTCTTGAAATTGCTACTTTTTAGCTGTCTAGACTTATGACTTCCTGAGAAGAAATATGAGCTTGAAAGAATAAAAGTAATTTAGATTGCTGTGCTAACGTGCCTCTGTAGTGCTGAAGTTGTATTGTTTAAACATTATTTCAAAAACCTATTAGATTATTGGCTTCCCAGCTTGAAATTCTTTCCTGAGTGTTCCTAAGTTTTCCTTTTCTAAATATTTCTACAGAGTATTACATTATGCAGCATATGTATCTTTGTTCATTCATTTATAGATGCATTTCCTTAAGAAGTGTTGTATTAGTGATCTCCACTATATATGACAAGATAGAAACTGTGCATTATTTTCCTTTCCAAGAAAACTAAATTGATGCACAGAATGATTGTTTGCTAGTAGCTGAAATTGCAGCAAAGGGGTATACTTGCCTTATTAAGATGAAATTTCTGCTTTTATTTATTCTGGAAAAAAAGTTATATCCCCAAATAAAGGATTAGTCTAGGGACCTGGTACATCAGTGCTGCCATATTGAATAGAGAAGTGAGTGGGATGAATATTATAGCTAACTATTTATACTGGTTTATTTGTAGGTAGGAAAAAATGAAAAATTGGAGAAAGCATTAGTTCATATTAAAAGGTAAAACAGGAAGAGGCCACTGTCAATTCAGGCTGTGTTTGTTGATTTCCAAATAACAACCTTGTCTCTGGAGTCATTAAAAGCATTGCTCTCCTGAGAAGAGGCTGAGGTCCTCTCTGCCTTTGAAGATGAATAAACCTGGTGTATCATTTTTATGAGAACTTGGCCTTGAGGATCTTTAAAAAAAAAAAAAAAGCTACCAAAGATTATCTATGCCACCTCCTTTAGAAAAGGATGTAGACACATGCATTTAGTAAAATTTATTCATCATAAAGCCAGTAAATATTTCAATTCTTTAGAGTTAACACTTCTGAAGAAGATGTCTCAGTGGGTACCACTGGTTAACATTTATTTGCTTGATTTAAAAAAAGATCATTCTATTCCTTCCAGATACAGTATTTTTAAAAATCCAAAAAGAATATATATTCTTAATCTAGAAAATATATGAATATTAAACTGCCTAATAGATGGAAGGAGATAGAGAAATTTAAAGCTTTGTTTTAATATTTCCCAGGGACAAATCAATACTGTACCACCAATAAGTGTAAAATGGGTTTAATATCTAGACATGTAAGTAGAGTTTGCCTCACCAGTGCTCTTCTGGGACAGGCTGAAAATGCCCTTTTCCTGTTGAGGTTGTTTAGGGGTTGGCTGAGGCGGAGGATGTTTGGAGATGTGTTTCCTTTAAGAAGTGTGTATTAGTGATCTCTGCTCTATCCACTGTAGACCATAAACTGAATGAAATGGATTCAATGTTACATTTAGGGAACATTTTGGGAATACCCAGTGTTCTCACAAACCACAAAGTTCCATTATTATGGGCCAGTAAGGGAACTGAGGAGCACAAAAATTGTTAATTTGACTGTTTAAGACATTTGCTTTTGATAGACTTTCTGGGGTCACATCTTTCCCCATCTTGGAAACTCCTTTCCCAAGAACCCTCTAGATTCAAGATGCCATACACCCTCTTTGGCATTTCTGAAGTTTATTTTACAAGTCATTCAATTGATGAAAATGTAAATAGTATTGTATAGAGATACTTATTGGCAGTTAAAATTATCATTTTATTAACATTTATTAGGTGCCAATATTGTTTTGGTTGATAATGCAAAGATAATTGATGCAGTTCAAAAATGTGTATTCATTTCCATTTATGTTAACTCTGAGGGGCTTTGACTGATTTTTTCTTCCATTTAAAAAAATGAATCTATTTAAATAAATTATACATTTCTTGGGTGACATTAAGAAGTAGTGAGCTTTTAACATAGGATATAAGGGGAAAAAAACAGCAGTTAACTTCACAGGTGAAAAAGAAAAATGTAATTTAAGAATAGCCAAATGTAGAGTATTAGGGCTCATTTCACCACCCTGTCTCTACTACTGGGGCATAATTTTATCAGTAAAAAATAAGTTTTATTTAGACATAAGTGGTGATCTCTAAAGAAGAATGAAAACTTTTGAAACCTTTTTCTTTAGGGCCCTTTCTTAATATAGCTAAGTATTTTAGCTCTCACTAATATGCAACATTTTTAAAAGTTTTGTTATCTTTGATTGCATATTGTTTATACAATTTAAAGTACATTAAAATAAAAAACTGAAGTAAGAAAAAATTACAAGCTGAGAATTTTGCAGCTTACTTCCTGCTTTTTTAAAATTATGATATTACATTGCATTTTATTATATTTTATTGCATTGTATTTTTCTATTACATTATTTCTACTCCACTAAATTTTATATATCCATTTTGATCCCTATTCAAATGGATTTAGTTCCCATAATTATTGTTTATTCCATTTTATGTAACTGCAAGTTGAAATAAATGGAATTAAAAGAATTTTAGGATTTTACTTTTTTCATCATCTAGGATAATTTAAGGGTAAATAAAAGATGAGGAAATCTTTACCCCAGAATTTCAAATGAATAAAACTTAAAGACACACATTAAAAATATATTAAATATATTAAAAATATAAGTAACCTAGTACTAAATAAAAATTCTAATTTATATTTGTGGCCACACTTGAAAATACTGATTTCTTTAAGAGACAAATTTACAATATTTTTTCTATGTAATTGTTGCATTTAAACTTAGCCTGTTTTCTTAAGAATAAGGTATTTTATTTATATCACAAACATCATAGCTACTTTAAAATATTCAATCTGATATAACTGAAAATTCATTAAATTTCTTACTCAAGTGATCAAAGATTAGAAGAAATATACTAAATATGTCTACACTCACATAGAAAGGCTTGGGAGCTGTAGTATATTGATAATCTCTAATATTGCCACTGTTGAAAATGTAAATTACATCTATATTTGAGATTAATATGTAACATACTTGGGATACCAATTCCTATCCTGTTTTTTAGAGAATGCTTTCTAATCTGTTTCTTATTTGTTACATTCCAGATAATACATATTTTTAATTCTCATAAATACAATCTTATTTTTCAGGTGATATTTATAAGGAAAGTAAAGTCCAGTAAAGCCAAAATATTATACTTGCTGAGGATCCTAAGGTTGATTTGAATCAGCATTAGAATCTACAATCCTCTCTAACTCTTAGACCATTCCTTAGTACATAAACCCTCACAGGAACTTGTTGAATAGAAACGTTTTCATCCTATTAACTCATTTGAATAGCTTTAAATGCTCCCAGAGAACTGCTATGACCTTAAGTTTGTTGTTCTGCAGTTTGAATAGATTCTTTTTTTTCTCCTCTCCTTTTTCTTTACTTATTATGTAATGCTTATGATTAACCTGAAAATGATAGTCTCTGTAAAATGTCAAGAGATGTGGCAAGATTTAAAATATCCAAATATCACCAAAACAAAAAGAGAGTGAACATTTTCATTTACATGTTCATTTAAAAAGCAGATACACACATATGTGGTATGTAAGGTGTTTAAGTACAAAATAACATGTTACTTCTTCAAGTAAGTTATCAGTTACAGATTCATTAAGTAGTTTATTAAACAGTGTTTGCATCGTTGGGCAAAACCTTATCAGCATTAGAAAAGACAAAGGCAAGCGACAGACCAGCATAAGAATGTCTTAGAAAGGATCTAACTTAAAATATATATGTGGAGCTGAGCTTTTGAAGCACAATTAAACTCAAAGTTTCATAGATGTCATGTTGTATTCCTAAGATTGTATTTCCCCAAAATATGTACTTTGGGAATATCAGAAAACTTCACACTGATATCAGCATTCAAAAATACATCAACAGGGCTTCCGTGGTGGCACAGCAGTTGCGAGTCCGCCTGCCGATGCAGCGGACACGTGTTCGTGCCCCGGTCTAGGAAGATCCCACATGCCGCGAGGCAGCTAGGCCCGTGAGCCATGGCCGCTCCGCGGCATTGTGGGATCTTCCGTGACCGGAACCCGTGTTCCCTGCATCGGCAGGCGGACTCTCGACCGCTGTGCCATCGGGGAAGCTCCATTTGCTGTATCACTTTTAATTGGACTGTTTGGCTTCCTTTGTATAACTTAAAATAATGCATTTATTTCTGTACAGGTTTGGGCAACTATAATCAATTAATTGGTATTGTACTTCCCTAGTGAAGACCCTTATAGAGAGAAGGCTATTTGACATGACAATGATGAGCTGTGGGATATGGGAATAGACATTTTACAATATCTACTTATTCAGAAATGCATTGTAAGACTAGCGTGTTGAGGATGAACATTTCCTGTGCTGAACAGTCTCTCAAATCATATAGAAGTTTCCAGTAGTATGTTAAGTATAGAAGATAATTAACAGCAGAGGAAATATTCAGAACCTAATAGACTTGCAAAATACAGGTAGGTATAAGATAACTTTCAGTCACAACTTTCCTACCTTGAATTCAACTCAGTTGGAATGCAGGCCATTTCTCTAGCTGCTAAACAGAGCACATTTTGAATCTTTGTAGAGTGCCTATCCTCACAGGACACCCAGATTCCTCTCTTTTCTGCAAGCCAATTTTTAGGTTGTTTATTGTTTATTTTCAGGTGCCTCTCCTACTCCCTCCCACCTTTTCTCACCCACTCTACATGGATACTGAACTCAATGGTACAGAGGAGACCTTTTACAAATGTGTAGTATGTCCAGTTTTCATATCTCAACCATAATTCCCACCTAGTTTTCCCCATTGGAAAGGACAGACCAGAGCAATCACAGGCTGCCCGTCTATTACTGCCTGCTGTCTCTGTAGATGATGAGCTGTTCTGGAATCTAGACTTATTCCTCTAAAGCAACTGGTTTGTTTGACTAAGGAGATCAATTTCCTTATCCACATATCTCAGCTTTGAAACTCTGGCATATTTGCACACTTCATCTGTGTCAAAAACTCAAGCTGGAGTTAAGAGTTTTGTTTAATTGAACTGAGTTATTCTAAGAGTTCAAATATTCTTTGTATGTAAGAAGGAGGGTAGACTGTAATAAAATGTATGTATACTCCCACAGAAACCCTCATGTGCTGTAGTGACTGGATTACGGACTCTAGGGGGCCATTTGAAAATCTAGCACATGTTTGTTTCTCATGGCAGTGGTAATGGATACTGTGGAAGGAGGTTAGTTTTTAAGGATGCTGAACTTCTTTTCCCCTCCTCTGAATTTCTGCACTAATTCTGCCTTTTCCCTGTCTTTGTTAGAAGCAAAAACCACTATTTCCTCTATTGATATATAATGTATGTAGGAAAAGACATCTCTTTATCGCAGATTGCTTTTTAGAAGACAAAACGTCTAGAGGTTAAAAATGTTTATTTTTTTTCTCCTTGCTAAATTGCCTTTTAAGTATCCTACATATAGAAAAGAATGCTGATTATAATGAAGATGACTGTATTTGTCATTGAGACTATTTCAGCTCCTAAGAAATCACTTGAAATGATTATGAAGCTAGTTTGTACTAACCTTGGTTTTATAAGTTATAACCTGATAAAACTATATGAAGCAGACTTCTGGAGCTTAAAAATGTTAGCTGTGCCACAAGGAATGAAGCACCATGTTTCATATGTTTATATATTTTGTTCTTTACAGGCCCTCTGCAGTGCCATTGCTGGCTTCTGGATGCCCCTGCAGAATTTTAATAGTCCCAATTTCAGGCACAATTTGATTTTTGTTGAAATGTCAGACTTATTTTAATGGGGGCTAAAACCACACAACTAGTCAGGTGCAAAACAGCTTAAAGGAAATATCACGGAATGTAGGAGAATGGAGATTGCAATGACAGACTTTCATTTATAGCCTCAATTTACATATTCAGATGCCCATATTCTTTTAAAAATAATGATGAAATAAACCCAATAATCAAGTACATGAATATAGTTCCTTATGTGATTCATTTGCATGTGGATAAGAAGGTATTTGAGGTAGGACATGATCACCTTAGCAGATTAATAACCAAGCCAGCCCTATAATAGCATCAAAGAGAAAAAGAGCCTTCCTCAGGAATTATTTCTTTCATAAAGAGAACAACCTTGTCCATTTTGGCCAGGGTACACCTTGGGATGAATAAATTATGGTTGTGACTGAGTATAGAAAAAATGCCTGCAACATATAGTCGTACACTTGTGATAACAACAGGACAATGTCATTTGCTGTACAAATGCGGGATGGGGGGATGACATTAGTAAGTCTTGGTAAGTTTCAAGTCTTAAATAGGGATATGTAAAGCAGAAATGTTTAGAAATATACAGTTTATGATTATCTTAATTCTCACAATAACATGATATCTAACATTGTTGATAATGAGGTCTCTAATTATGCCCGCTTGTTCTTCTCTCTTCACTTGTTTATTTTCCTCTAACCACCAAATTTATATATTTTAGCTGAAATTATCTCTGGAGTTTATATTTTATTCTAGTCAATCCTGTATGTTTATGTTTACTGTCATCAAAAGGCTTTTTAGTTGCCTGTTTATTCAGAGTTTAAAGAAACAGCTCAATTATAAAGACTAGATCACAAAATTTTACCAAATAGGTCATATAAATGATGAAATGAGGCAAGAAATTGAAGCACTTGCTAAAACAAAATAAAAAGTCATAATCCATAAAATTTTCTAAGTGTATTTTATCCCATGGGAAAGCCCAGACTTAATAATATCTTAAAATGTGCCATACTGTTTTTATCTTCTTTTTTGTTGTAATTAAATTACCATAGTAACAATTATAGACATATACCTGCAAAGGAATATTTACAATGTGACTTTTATATTATGCAGTTCTCCCCACATATACTTAATATGTGTATATCAGAGGTACTTGTGTTTTATTTTAATTTACTTTCATGAATAACTTTAGCATGTTAATGGCATTAAGTGTTATTTTCAGGAATGAAATCCTAACCTTTTAACATCAGGGATTGACTTAAAAGTGCTTTGCTTGTGATAGAAAATGATTATGTTGTTAAGGCAGTGGATACAGATAGATACATCTATCTGTATCTTAACTTTGATAAAATTGGTAACCTATGCATAGGGCTATTTCTTATTAAAAAATAGGTTGGATGAGCCAAATGCAACTACTGTGGATGTTTATAATTAGCGAATTCTATGTTAAAAATGATTGCATATATATATATATATACTCTTAATAAACAGTAAGTTCCTTGAGAACATGGATTGTGTCTTACTATATTTAAAATCTTCTTATGCTTTCAGCACACTATTAATTATCACTAGACAAATGTTTACTAACTGAATGAATAAACAGACAAGAATTTACCTTTATATATATGTGTGTAGTTTTGCTAGAAAAGCATAGACTTATGAGATAGACAATACTGCATAGTTGAACACAAGAAAACACCTTCTTGAAACAATTTAAAACCCTTCTATATTCCAGGGAACTTAAATTCTTTTGTGCCAAATTCCTTTTATTATCATATTTGTTTCCAAAATAATGCTATGTCATTGACTCAGATTCTTTCTACTATCACCATTAGATTCTACCTCCTTCATGATCTCTTTCCCATTTACCAAATTCGTTCCTTTGAACTTTCAATTGAATTTTATTTGTACTTTGATTACACACTTTTCAGCTTGTCTTACTATTTTATATATCGTGTATATCTTCACACATATTCATGTGTTTTCTTTATTGTCCTAGACTGACAGCTCCTTGAAAATAGTACCTACATTTCTTTCACCTTAGTACCTTAGTTGCAGTTCACAGCACATACTAACAATTCAGTTAATTAAACAGATAAAAGACCATTAACAATTTATTAAGTGCCTACTCTGTGTACAGAAGTGGATTAGACTCTGAGGATACAAAGAAACATGTGAGATAGCTCTTATTCTAGGAGTTTATGGTATCTAGGGGAAGAATTCATATACATAAAAATGTAATAAAAGGTATTCATGAGTTCACAATTTCTCAAATTTTTACTCATACTTTATATTTGAGAGGTTTTTTTTAACCTTTACTTATCATAGTATAATTTTAAAAATATTTTTATGGAAATAGTTTTATTTTGGCATTTTTGGCATGAACTAAATTCAAATGACAACTTTATCAAAACCAAATGGGTTCTAAGACTTCCAGACATTCAGCTTGAACCTTCTGTCTGGATATTCTACCTCTGTGCTTCTAATTTGTTCCTCTTTAAAAATAAAACAATTGTGTGTGCATGTAACCAAAACCAGATGTAGGATTACAGAGAGTATCAGGATAAATTATATAAGTTGTTTATTATGCCTTTGGATTTATAGAGTAAAGTACTCATAGGAGATTCTGAAGCTCATTGAGTAAGTGGACTATCTTCCCACTTCATTGCAAATATCCCTATCCCAAAGGTGAATTTGAGATTTTTTCTCCCTTCCTCTTGTCTCCTGTCTTGGTTGCCTGGTGAATAAGCCCTCTCTTTGTCATGAACCTCAGTGTCTCAGCATTTTGGCTTGCTGCATGTTGGGCAAAATGAACCCGGTTCAATGCCAGGGCTGGGCAAGAGTATTGGTGAACACCTTAGCTATGGATTCAGCCTTCTTTTATACACTGAAGGAAGAGCTTATATCTAAAGTGAAGTTTGCTAAAAGAATACTAATAAAGGATAAAATTGAGGAACGGAGAACAAGATGGAGTAGAATGACCTGAGCTCACCTCCTCTCATGAAAACACCAAAATCACAACTAACTGCTGAACAACCATTGACGAAAAAGGCCTGGAAGCTACCAAAAAAAGATAGTCTACTTCCAAAGACAAAGAAAAAACCATAACAAGACAGTAGGAGGGGTGCATGATGATACAATCAAATCCCATACCACCAGGTGGGTGAACCAGAAACTGGAAAATAATTATATTGCAGAGTTTCTCCCACAGGAGTGAGAGTTCTGAGCCCCACATCAGGCTCACCAGTCTTGGGGTGTAGCATCAGGAGGAGGAGCCCCCAGACCATTCAGCTTGAAGACCAGCGGGGCTTGCTCATAGGAACTCCACAGGACTGGGGGAAACAAATGCCACTCTTGGAGGGCACACATATCTCAGGCATACCAGGACCCAGAGGTAAAAGCAGTGACTTCATAGGAGCCTGGGCCAGACCTACCTGCTGGTCTTAGAGGGTCTCCTGGGGAGCCGGGGGGCAGCTTTGGCTCACTTCAGGGACAAGGACACTGGTGGCAGTATTTATTGGCATAAATACTGGACACTGGGGAGTATTTATTGGCATGAGGTGTCTGGAAGCTGCCATTTTGATGCCAAGACCTGGCCCCACCAAACAGCCCTTAAGTTCCAGTGCTGGGATGCCTCAGGCCAAACAACCAACAGGGCAGGAACACAGCCCCACCCATCATCAGACAGGCTGCTTAAAGTCTTCCTGAACCCACAGCCACGTCTAAACACACCCCTTGACACAGCCCTGCCCACCAGAGGGACAAAACCCAGCTCTGTCCACCAGTGGGCAGACACCAATCCCTCCCACCAGCCAGCCTTCACAAGCCTCTTAGATCAGCCTCACCCACCAGGGAGCAGACATCAGAAGGAAGAGGAACTACAATCTTGCAGCCTGGGGACCACAAACACAGAAAGTAAGACAAAATGAGATGGCAGAGGAATATGTTCCAGATTCAGAAACAAGATAAACCCCTGAAGAACAACTAAGTGAAGTAAAGATAGGCAATCTACATGAAAAAGAATTCACAGTAATGACAGTAAAGATGATCCAAGATCTCAGAAAAAGAATGGAGGCACAGACCAAGAAGATCAAGAAATGTTTAACGAAGAGCTAGAAAATTTAAAGAACAAACAGAGTTGAACAATATAATAACTGAAATGAAAAATACACTAGAAGGATTCAATAGTAGAATAAATGAGGCAGAAGAATGGAAAAATGATCTGGAAGACAGAATGGTGGAAATCACTGCCATGGAAGAGAATAAAGAAAAAAGAATGAAAGAGAAATGAGGACAGTTTAAGAGACCTCTGGGACACCATTAAATGCACCAACATTCACATCATAGGGGTCCCAGAAGGAGAAGAGAGACAGAAAGGGCTTGAGAAAATATTTGAAGAGATAATAGCTACAAACTTTCCTCACATGGGAAAGGAAAGAGTCATCCAAGTCCAGGAAGTGCAGAGAGTCCCATACAGTATAAACCCAAGAGGAATATGTTGAGATACATATTAATCGAATTGACAAAAATTAAAGACAAAGAGAAAATATTAAAAGCAACGAGGGAAAAGCAACAAATAACATAAAAGGGAATCCCCATAAGGTTATCTGCCAATTTTTCAGCATAAAGTCTGCAGGCCAGAAAGGAGTGGAATAATATATTTAATGTGAGGAAAGGGAAAAACCTACAACCAAGAAGGCTCTACACAGCAAGTTTCTTGTTTAAATTTGACAGAGAAATCAAAAGCTTTACAGACAAGCAAAAGCTAAGAGAATTCAGCACCACCAAACCAGCTTTACAACAAATGCTAAAGGAACTTCTCTAGGCACAAAAGAAAAGGCCAAAACTAGAACAAGAAAATTATGAATGGGAAAGCTCACTGGCAAAGGCATGCATACCGTAAAGGTAGGAAATCATCTACACCCAAATATGATATCAAAAGCAGCAGTCGTGAGAAAAGGGGAGTACAAATGCAGGATATTAGAAACCCATTTGAAATTTAAAAACCAGAAACTTCAAATAATCTTGTATATATAGAGACTGCTATATCGAAACCTCATGGTAACCACAAACCAAAAATCTACAATAGATATACACACAAAAGAGAAAAAGGAATCCAAACACAACATTAAAGACAGTCATCAAATCACAAGAGAAGAGCACAAAAGAGGAAGGGAAGAAAAATGACCTACAAAAACAAACCCAAAACAATTAAGAAATGGTAATAGGAACATATGTATTAATAATTACCTTAAATGTGAATGGATTAAACACTCCAACCAAAAGACATAGACTGGCTGAATGGATATAAAAACAAGACCCATATATATGCTGTCTACAAGAGACCCACTTCAGATCTAGGGACACATACAGATTAATAGTGAGGGGATGGAAAGAGGTATTCCATGCAGATGGAAAATCAAAAGAAAGCTGGAGTAGCAAGACTCATATCAGACAAAATGGACTTTAAAATAAACACTGTTGGGGCTTCCCTGGTGGCTCAGTGGTTGAGAGTCCGCCTGCCAATGCAGGGGACACGGGTTCGTGCCCTGGTCCAGGAAGATCCCACAGGCTGCGGAGCGGCTGGGCCCGTGAGCCATGGCCACTGGGCCTGTGCGTCCAGAGCCTGTGCTCTGCAATGGGAGAGGCCACAGCAGTGAGAGGCCCGCATACCGCAAAAAATAATAATAATAATAAAATAAACACTGTTACAAGAGACAAAAAATGACACTACATAATGATCAAGGGATCAATTCAAGAAGAAGACAAAACAATTGTGAATATATATGCACCCAGAATAGAAGCAGCTCAATAGATAAGGCAAATGCTAACAGCCAGAAAATGAGAAATCAACAGTAACACAATAATAGTGGGGAACTTTAACAAGCCACTTATACCAATGGACAGATCGTCCAGACAGAAAATCAATAAGGAAACACAGGCCTTAAATGACACATTAGACCAAATGGACTTAATTGATATTTATAGAGCATTGCACCCCAAAGCAGCAGAATACACATTCTTTTTAAGTGCATATGGAACACCCTCCAGGATAAATAACATGCTGGGCCATAAAGCATGCCTCGATAAACTTAAGAAAAGTGAAATCATATCAATAATCTTTTCTGACCACAATGCTATGAGATTAGAAACCAACTACAAAAAAAAAAACTGCAAAAACACAAACACGTGGAGGCTAAACAATATACTACTAAATAACCAATGGATCACTGAAGAAATCAAACAGGAAATTTAAAAATACATAAAGACAAATGAAAACAAAAACATGAATATCCAAAAGCTAGGGAACGCAGTAAAAACATTTCTAAGAGGGAAGTTTATAGCAATACAATCTTAACTCAGGAAACAAGAAAAATCCCAGATAAACAACAAAACTTTACCCCTAAAGCAACTAGAGAAAGAAGAGCAAACAAAACCCCAAATTAGCAGAAGGAAAGAAATCATAAACATCAGAGCAAAAATAAATTACATAGAAGTGAAGAAAACAATAGAAAAGAAAAATGAAACTAATATCTGGTTCATTGAAAAGATAAAGAAAATTGATAAACCTTTAGCCAGACTCATGAAGAAAAAAAGACAGAGGGCTCAAATCAATAAAATTAGAAATGAAAATGGACAAGTTACAATGGACTCCACAGAAATCCAAAGATCAAAAGATACTACTACAAGCAACTATATGCCAATAAAATGGACAACTCAGAAGAAATGGACAAATTCTTTGAAAGGTAAAATCTCCCAAAACTGAGCCAGGAAGAAATAGAAAATATGAACAGACAAATCACAAGCAGTAAAATTCAAATTGTGATTAAAAAATCGTGTAACAAACAAAAGTCAAGAACCAGATGGTTTCACAGGCAATTTCTACCAAACATTTAGGGAAGAGCTAAAACTGATCCTTCTCAAAATCTTCCAAAAAACTGCAGAGAAAGGAACACTCCCAAAATCATTCTATGAGGCCACCATCACCCTGATAACAAAACCAGACAAAGATACCACATAACAGAAAATTACAGACCAATACCACTGATGAACATACATGTAAAAATCCTCAACAAAATAATAGCAAACCAAATCCAACAATACACTAAAGGGATCATACATCACAGTCAAGTGGGATTTATCTCAGGGATGCAAGGAGTTTTTCAATGTCTGAAAATAAATCAGTGTGACACACCACATTAACAAATTGAAGAATAAAAACAATATGACCATCTCAATAGATGCAGGAAAAGCTTTTGACAATATTCAACACCCATTTATGACAAAAAAAAACTCTCCAGAAAATGGACATAGAGGGAACCTACCTCAACATAATAAAGGCCATATATGACAAACTCACAGCTAACACCATACTCAATGGTGAAAAGCTGAAAGCATTTCCCCTAAGATCAGGAACAAGACAAGAATGTCCACTCTCACCACTCTTACCCAACATAGTTTTGGAAGTCCTAGACATGGCAATCAGAGAAGAAAAAGAAATAAAAGGAATACAAATTGGAAAAGAAGAAGTAAAACTGTCACTGTTGGCAGATGACATGATACTATATATAGAGAAACCTAAAGATACCACCAGAAAACTACTAGAGCTAATCAATGAATTTAGTAAAGTCACAGGAAACAAAATTAATACACAGAAATCTCTTTCATTCCTATACACTAACAACAAAAGATCAGAAAGAGAAATTAAGGAAACAATCCCATTTACCTCTGCAACAAAAGGGATAAATACCTAGGAATAAACCTAGCTAAGGAGACAAAAGACCTGTACTCAGAAAACTATAAAATACTGATGAAAGAAATCAAAGACAACACTGACAGATGGAGAGACAGACCATGTTCTTGGATTGGAAGGATCAATATCATGAAAATGACTGTACTACCCAAAGCAATATACAGATTCAATGCAATCCCTATCAAATTACCGGTGGCATTTTTAACAGAACTAGAAGAAAAAATTTTACAATTTGTATGGACACACAAAAGACCCTGAATAGCCAAAGCAATCTTGAGAAAGAAAAACAGAGCTGGAGGAACCATGCTCCCTGACTTCAGACTATGCTACAAAGCTACAATAATCAAGACAGAATGGTACTGGCACAAAAACAGAAATATAGATCAATGGAACAGGATAGAAAGCCCAGAGATAAACCCATGCACCTATGGTCAATTAACCTACGACAAAGGAGGTAAGAATATACAATGGAGAAAAGACAGTCTCTTCAATAAGTGGTGCTGGGAAAACTGGACAGTTCCACATAAAAGAATGAAATTGGAACACTCCCTAACACCATACACAAAAATAAACTCAAAGTGGATTAAAGACCTAAATGTAAAGCCAGACACTATAAAACTCTTTGAGAAAAACATAGGCAGAACACTCTTTGACATAAATCGCAGCAATATCTTTTTGGATCTACCTCGTATAGTAATGAGAATAAAAACAAAAATAAACAAATGGGACCTAATTAAAATTAAAAGCTTTTGCACAACAAAGGAAAACATAAACAAGACGATAAGACAACCCTCAGAATGGGAGAAAATATTTGCAAACGAAGCAATGGGCAAAGAATTAATCTCCAAAATATACAGACAGCTCATGTAGGTCAATATCAAAAAACCCAAGCAACCCAATCAAAAAATGGGCAGAAAAGCTAAACAGACATTTCTCCAAAGAAGACATACAACACCATCCAACACCAGGCCAAAAAACACATGAAAAGATTCTCAAAGTCACTAATTATTAGAGAAATTAAAATCAAAACTACAATGAGGTATCACCCCACACTGCTCAAAATGACTGTCATCAGAAAATCTACAAACAATAAATGCTAGAGAGGGTGTGGAGAAAAGGGAACCATCTTGCACTCTTGGTGGGAATGTGAATTGATACAACCACTCTGGAGAACAGTACGGAGGTTCCTTAAAAAACTAAAAATAAAACTACCATATGACCCAGCAATCCCACTACTGGGCATATACCCAGAGAAAACCATAATTCAAAAAGACACATGCACCCCAATGTTCATTGCAACACTATTTACAACAGCCAGGACCTGGAAGCAACCTAAATGTCCATAAACAGAGGAATGGGTAAAGAAGATGTGGTACATATGTACAATGGAATATTACTCAGTCATAAAAAGGAACGAAATTCTAGAGATGTGGATGTACTTAGAGACTGTCATACAGAGTGAAGTAAGTCAGAAAGAGAAAAACAAATGTTGTATATTAACGCATATATGCGGAACCTAGAAAAATGGTATAGATGATCGTACTTGCAAAGCAGAAATAGAGACACAGACGTAGAGAACAAACGTATGGATACCAAGGGAGAAAGGAGGAGTGTGGGATGAATTGGGAGATTGAGATTGACATATATACACTATTGATACTATGTATAAAATAGATAACTCATGAGAACCTACTGTGTTGCACAGGGAACTCTACTCAATGCTCTCTGGTGACCTAAATGGGAAGGAAATCCAAAAAAGAGGGGATATATGTACACATACAGCTGATTCACTTTGCTGTACAGTAGATGCTAACACAACATTGTAAAGCAACTATACTCCAATAAAAGTTTAAAAAAAGAAAGAAGTAAAAGGAATCCAAATTCAAAAAGAAGTAAAACTGCCACTGTCTGCAGACGATATGACACTATACATAAAAAATTCTAAAGATGCTACCTGAAAACTATTAGAGCTCATCAATGAATTTGGTAAAGTCACAGGATACAAAATTAATACACAGAAATCTCTTGCATTTTGTATACACTAACAATGAAAGATCAGCAAGAGATATTAAGGAAACAATCCCATTTACCATCATATCAAAAAGAATAAAGTACCTCAGAATAAGCCCAGCTAAGGAGGCAAAACATCTGTACTCTGAAAACTATAAGACGTTGATGAAAGAAATTGAAGATGACGCAAACAGATGGAAAGATATACCATGTTCTTGGATTAGAAGAATCAATATTGTCAAAATGACTGTATTACCCAAGGTAATCTACAGATTCAATGCAATTCCTATCAAATTACCAATGGCATTTTTTTGCAGATCTAGAACAAAA
The DNA here is from genome assembly GCF_964165515.1 of Mesoplodon bidens. Lineage (NCBI taxonomy): Eukaryota > Metazoa > Chordata > Mammalia > Artiodactyla > Ziphiidae > Mesoplodon > Mesoplodon bidens. The sequence continues at coordinate 71,181,000 of NC_138160.1, forward strand.
AATCTTAAAATTTGTATGTAAGCACAAAAGACCCTGAATAGCCACAGCAATCTTGAGAAAGAAAAATGGAGCTGGAGGAATCAGGCTCCCTTCTTCAGACTATACTATAAAGCTACAGTAATCAAAAGAGCATGGTATTGGCACACAGACATACAGATCATTGGAACAGGATAGAAAGCAGAGAATAAACCCACACACCTATGGTCAATTAATCTACAACAAAGGAGACAAGAATATATAATTGAGAAAAGACAGCCTCTTCAATAAATGATGCTGGGAAAACTGGAGAGCTACATGTAAAAGAATGAAATCAGAACACCCCCTAACACCACAAACAAAAATAAACTCAAAATGGATTAAAGACCTAAATGTAAGACCAAATATTATAAAACTCTAAGAGGAAAACATAGGCAGAACACTCGTTGACTTAAATTGCAGCAACATCTTTTTGGATCCACCACCTACAGTAATAAAAACAAAACAAACAAATGGGACTTAATCAAACTTACAACCTTTTGCACAGAAAAGGAAACCATAAAAAAAAGACAACACACAGAATGGGAGAAAATATTTGCAAACAATGTGACCAACAAAGGATTAATCTCCAAAATATATAAAGAGCTCATGCAGCTCTATAACAAAAAAAAAACTCCGTCAAAAAATGGTCAGGAGATCTAAATGGACATTTCTCCAAAGAAGACATAAAGATGGTCAAAAAGCACATGAAAAGATGCTCAACATCACTAATTATTAGAGAAATGCAAATCAAAAGTACAATGAGATATCACTTCACACAGGTCAGAATGGACATCCTCAAAAAGTCTACGAACAATAAATGCTGGAGATGGTATGGAAGAAAGGGAACCCTCCTACACTGTTGGTGGGAATGTAATTTGGTACAGCCACTATGGAGAACAGTATGGAGGTTGCTTAAAAAACTAAAAATAGAGTTGTCATATGATCCAGGGCATATATCCTGGGTATATATCTGGAGAAAACCATAATTCGAAAAGATACATGCACCACAATGTTCACTGCAGCACTATTTACAATAGCCAAGACATGGAAGCAACCTAAATGACCATCAACAGATGAATGAATAAAGAAGATGTGGTACATATATATAATGGAATATTACTCGGCCATAAAAAAAGAATGAAATAATGCCATTTGCAGCAAAATGGATGTACCTAGAGATTATCATACTAAGTGAAGTAAGCCAAACAAAGACAAATATCATATGATATCACTTATACAGGGAATCTAAAAAAATGATACAAATGAACTTATTTACAAAACAGAAACAGACTCACAGACTTTGAAAACAAGTTTACTGTTACCAAAGGGGAGAAGTTGAGGAGAGGGATAAATTAGGAGGTTAGGATTAACATATACACAGTACTAAATATAAAATAATCAACAAGGGCCTCCTGTATAGCACAGGGAACTCTACTCAATACTCTGCAATAACCTATATGGGAAAAGAATCCGAAAAAAAATAGATATACATATACATATAACTAAATGACTTTGCTGTATACCTGAAACTAACACAATACTGTAAATCAACTATACTCCAATATAAAATAAAAATTATTTTTAATGAAAAAGACAAAATTAGCCACAACAAAAAATCCCTATCCCAAGTTTGCCAAGTACTGGCAGTGTATTTGGAGAAGGAAAATCTATACAGTTCTCTTAGCTAATATCTAACTGAGGACTGTCAAACAAAACTTAAATGTAGCCTGTATGATTTTCTTTTTGAGTCTTACCATTTTTTCCTGTCTTGGTACTAGATAATTAAATATTTTTTAAAGGATGCTAAAGTATCAAGAACACAAAACAGATATGAGCTTAGTAACTACTGTGAAAAGTTCAAAAGCAGAATAAGGAGGGAATCAAATCTTCAAAGCTTGACCCTTCCCCTCTCCAGCAGATCTTGCCCAGAGAATATAACTATTTCCATTAAAAAGTGCTGCAGTTGGTAGCACTTTCTTTCTTTTTGTCATTATGTAACTGATTTTCCGCTGTATTTAGAATTTTTAAAGAACTATGTTTTAGATGATAGGTGTTTTAAACTACTAAATAGAGTACTGATGTGTGGGTGGCTATTTGTCTCTTTTTGCACTCTGCAGCTGGATGTCTGAGGCATCTGCAGCTGAACAGTACAGGAGATTTCAGAAGCAGACAGGTATGTACACACCCATGCCAGCTAGCAATCAATCTTCCTTCCTCCTGCCTTTCTCTCTCTAAGTGTGTGTTTATAGGCACATACACACACATGCACACACACACACACATGCAAATATACATATTATAGAGGAAAAACATTCCTATGTATGCATAAACAATTTTCTCAACTCCATTATTCACAATTTAATATTTCTGATATGTGGATAGGTCAAGCAACCAATGTACACATTTAATGTGGTACTGCATCTTACTTTGTCAAAAATCTGTCATAATTAAAGCTAAATCATCTTGCAATTGATGGCATTTTAGAATCAAGAAAATATTATGAGTATATATAATAATTTTCATTTTCTTGCCTGAAAGTTTATTGATTCCAAGGTATCAACTTTGCTTATTCTCTTCTATTCTGTTACTCTTACACATATGTAAACATTCTACCAAGTTTCTAAAAGAATGGAAAACAATGTTCTGCTCCAGTTTACATGAAAGTTTCTTCTTTAAAACATGTGTGAATGATGTTGTAAAGAGATGAAGAAGGTGGCTACTTAAAGCAATATTATTCTGAATTATTTCCTAAAGTGATGGCCTTCTAAGTAAAATAAACATCAGTTTACATTTGGGTTTTAAATATTTCAAGCTAAACGAATTAAATTTTGTAAAATTTCATTGTTGTATCTCAGAAGTGCGTCTTGATGAATTTAGGTGATGATACAAAAACTGAGAGCAGAACACAGAGTAGACTCACTAATTATCCTTCAATTGGAATGTATTTAAATGTTAAAGTGATTTTTAAATTCCCAGTTCAAAGAAGACATACGATGGCCAACAGGCACATGAAAATATGCTCAGCATCAATAATCAAAGAAATGCAAATTACAACCACCATGACATACCACCTCACACCTATCAGAATCGCTATCAACAAAAATAACACAAATAACAAATGTTGGCAATGATGTGAAGAAAAGGGAACCCTCATACACTGTTGGTGGAAAGTAAATTGGTGCAGCCACTATGGAAAACTATGGAGGTTTCTCAAAAATCTGTAAATAGAACTACCATACTACCCAGCAATTCCACTCCTGGGTATATATATCTGAAAAAAAAATGAAAACACTAATGGGAAAAACTACATGCACTGCAATATTCACAGCAACATTATTTACAAATGCCAAGATATGGAAGCAACTGAGGTGTCCAACAACAGATGAATGAATAAAAAAGAAGTGTTATACATATACATATATATATATATATATATATATATATATATATATATATATACACACACAATAGAATACTACTCAGCCACAAAAATGAATGAAATTTTGCCATTTGCAACAACATGGATGGACTGGGAGGGTATCATGCTAAGTGAAATAAGTCAGGCAGAGAGAGACAAATACTGTATAATATCACTTTTATGTGGAATCTAAAAAATAAAACCAGTGAATATAACAAAAAATAAATAATCTCACAGATATAGAGAACAAACTAGTGGTTACCAGCAGAAAAAAAAAATTCCTAGTTCATATGCTTCCATACTAAGATGAAAATGTCATTATTTCATTATTGATTCTCTTACCTTGTTTTTACATATTTAGTGAGAAAGACTCAAGTCAATTCCCATGGTAATAAAAGGCTGATTCCTTTAGGGAGGAATTATTTTAAAATATATAATGATGTCATACTTCATACTGGATCAGCAAATTTATTTGTTGAACAATTGGACTATTATTTGAGGTCTGTGTGTGAGAGAGAGAAAAAGAGAGGGCTTTAGAGAGTTATGGTGGGTTCTTAGAGTATTCCACATCAACAGAATCTGAAAAGAGCAAAATATACAATAAATTCCAAGCTGAAGTACATGGATTGAATTAAACTTTTGCAATAGGGGGCGTTGAGCCACATGAAATCAGTATAGAGAGTTTTCAACATACAAGAAAGAAAATTGGTTTAAATATAATACCTCAAAATAGCACAACTTGCAGCAAGTATATAATTTGTGAAGTAATTGGGTAATTAATTGAAAAAAAAAGTTGAGCGGTGCACGAAGCTTGTCCATCTTTCAAAAACTGGAGCTCAGATGGCATATGGCAGAATGTAAATGCATCTCTTCGCTGTGGCTTTGAATGTTAATTTTACAAACTATTCTAGTTCATCCAATTTGTAAAGCTAAATATAAATTGCAGTTTACAGGAGAATTTTTGACTTAATGTCACTTTCTTATCATTCATTTTTTCTAAATTAATATGAAGCCTTATGGAATATTTCCTAAAATTTTAGGATGTTGTCACCTTATAAAAATTTCTTCTTATCAATGTTTTCCTCCTTCAGTATTTTTCTAATGTAGATTATACTGTAGAAAACATGGTAATAACATTTCAAAATCACTGTGGGTTTTACTTCTAATATACAGGAATACCTTGGTGATGTTGTGGGGTCAGTTACAGACCACGGCAATACAGTGGATATTGCAAAATATTTTCGGTTTCCCAGTGCATATAAAAGTTATGTTTACACTATCCTGTAGTCTATTAAATGTGCAACAGCATTATGTCTTAAAAAGCAACGTACATATCTTAATTTTAAAATACTTTACTGCTAAAAAAAATGGCAACCATCATCTGAGTCCTCAGAAAGTCATAATCCTTTTGCTGGTGGAGGGTCTTGCCTCAGTGTTGATGGCTGCTGACTGATCAGGGTGCTGGTTGATGAAGGTTGGGGTGGCTATAGCTATTTCTTAAAATAAGATGACAATGAAGGGGGCCTCAAAAATGGACTCTTCCTTTCATGACTGGCTTCTCTGCAGCATGCTGTTTGATAGCATTTTACCCACAGTAGAACTTCTTCCAAAATTGGAGTCAATCCTCTCAAACCCTGCTTTATCAACTAAGTTTATGCAATGTTCTAAATCCTTCATTGCCATTTCAACAATCTTCACAGCATCTTCATAAGGAGTAGATTCCATCTCAAGAAACCACTTTCTTTGCTCATCCATAAGAAGCAACTCCTTATCCATTGAAGTTTGATCATGAGAGTGCAGCAATTCTGTCGTATCTTCGGGCTCCACTTCTAATTCTAGTTCTCTTGCCATTTCCAACACGTCTGAAGTTCTTCCTTCACTGAAGTCTTGAACCCCTGAAAGTCATTCATGAGGGTTGGAGTCAACTTCTTCCAAACTCTTGTTAATGTTGCTATTTTGATTTTTTCTCATGAATTCTTAATGGCATCCAAAATGGTAAATCCTTTCCAGAAGGTTTTCAATTCACTTTGCCCAGATCCATTAGAGGAATCACTGTGTATGGCAGCTATAGCCTTGTGAAATGTATTTCTTAAATAGACTTGAAAGTGGAAATCGGTACTCAATCCATGGGCTACAGAATGGATGTTGTGTTAGCAGCCATGAAAACAACATTAATCTCATTGTACATCTCCATCAGAGTTCTTGGATGACCAGAAGCTTTGTTAATGAATGGTAATATTGTGAAAGGAATCTTTTTTTCTGAGCAGTAGGCCTCAACAGTGGGCTTAAAATATTCAGTAAGCCATGATATCATCCAGGTTTTGTTTTTCCATTATAGAACACAGGCAGAGTAGATTTATAATGTAATCCTTAAGGGCACTAGGATTTTCAGAATGGTAGATGAAAATTGGCTTCAACTTCAATTACCAGCTCCATTAGCCCCTAACAAGACAGTGAGCCTGTCCTTTGAATCTTTGAAACCAGACATCGACTTCTCCTCTTTAGCTATGAAAGTCCTAGATGGCATCTTCTATTGGGTTGGCCAAAAAGTTCATTTGGGATTTTCTGCAACATCAGGTAAGATGTTATGGAAAAACTCAAACGAACTTTTTGGGTAGCCCAATATATAAGGCTTTTTCAATTACATTGAAAATCTGTTGTAGTGTAGCCACCTTCATTAATGATCTTAGCTAGAACCTCTGGATAACTTGCTGCAGCTTCTACATCAGCACTTGCTGCTTCACCTTGCATTTTGGTGTCGTGGAGATGGTGTCTTTCCTTAAACCTCATGAACCAACTTCTGCTAGCTTCAAACATTTTTTTCTGCAGCTTCCTTACCTCTCTCAGCCTTCACAGAATTGAGGGAGAGGTAGGGTCTTTCTCTGGATTAGGCTTTGGCTTAAGGGAATGCTGTGGCTGGTTTGATTTTCTATCCAGACCATTAAAACTTTCTCTACATCAGCAGTAAGATTGTTTCACTTTCTTATCATTATGTGTTCACTGGAGCATCACTTTCTGTTTCCTTTGCATTCACAACCTGGCTAAGTGTTTGATGTGAGAGGCCTAGCTTTCAGCCAGTCTTGGCTTTTGACGTGTCTTCCTCACTAAGCTTAATCATTTCTAGCTTTTGCTTAAAGTGAGAGATGTGCAACCCTTCCTTTCACTTGAACACTTAGAGGCCATTATTAGGCCTCTAATAGGATTATTAATTGGCCTAATTTCAATATTTTTGTATCTCAGGGAATAGGGAGGACCAGAGGAGTGGGAGAGAGAGGGGGCAATGGTCCATCCATGGAGTAGTCAAAACACACAAAACATTTATCAATTAAGCTTGCCATTTTATATGGCAGCAGTTCATGGAGCCCCAAAATAATCACAATAGCAGCATCAAACATCACTGATCACAGATCACCATAACAAATATAATAATGAAAAAGTTTGAAATATGGCAAAAAGTATCAAAATGTGACACAGAGACACAAAGTGAGCAAATGCTGTTGGAAAAATGGCACTGACAGACTTTTTCAATGCAGGGTTGCCATATACCTTCAATTTGTGAAAAACCCAGTTTATCTGTGAATCACAATAGAGCAAAGTGCAATAAAATGAGGTATGCCTATACCTTTATTGTCTCAATATTTATTATTTTCTTGCCCACACACTCCAAACCACAATTTCACAGCATTTCTCTCCAAACATTCTAATCTCTTTGGTGTTTCTTGAAACATACCTCCCTCTGACCTCAGCTGAGCTAATCCCTTCCTCCTTTGAGCTCTCCTTGCATTTGCCCCCACTGTGTTAGAGACCTCTGTTTATGAAGCTTTCTCCTCCTCTAGATTCTATGCTATTCAAAGGAGAAATATGAGTAATTCATATTTCTATCTTCAGTATGGAGCACAGTGCCTGAAATATACTCAATAATGCTAATTAACGTAGAAAATTTTTGCACAAAAATTACAGTTGTCCTCTAACAGTAAGGGACATTTACAAGTATAAACCTTCTTCCTATAAGGTACAGGGGCTAGGAGGCAGGGTTCTAGCCAGGATTCTGAGTTTACCCAGAGTGACCTTGGGAAAACTACTTAAATTGACTTTTCTTTTTTGTAAGATAGAAAGAATAGAAATATCTGTCTCACAGGCTGGTTGTGAGGATCATGTGATATGTAAAGTCCCCAAGAAAGTGTTATAATTCAATAACATTAGTTCTTCTTATCATCACTGCTTTTGCACCTTCTTAGAAATTTGCATTCTTTACCATGTTGAATCCTCAGCTCTTCTTTGCCTTAAAGAATAATTTAAACAATTAAATGACCTGCCTTTAGTAGTTGGGATGCCATCCATCCAATTTCTGTAGTTTTAGCCAAGTTAATGTAGAGAAGTCTTTTGAACTTCATCTAAGATTTCTCCCTGATAAATCCAACTGGTAGTTCCAGTGAAAACACAATTCAACTGGCTTAATCTGGAAGCATGAGTTCCCTTTGAAGAAACTCACATTTTTGTTCTTGCTGTCAAAATCAAATATATGAAGTTTAAGCATTCTATTTTTTCCTTTCCAGGCACTACTTTACTACATTTCCCATGTTTAGCAGACAAAGACAGTATGGTATATATGCCAGTATCACTTCTGTAAATTGATGCTGCTTTCTGTTGCACACATTAGCACTAGCAGTAAAAAGTTTAGGTCAGAAATTATCATATATATTATATATTATATAAAAATACAATTTCATCTCTTGATCAGTCATGAGCCCAAGGACAGCTGAGCTTGTACTTTCCCACTTATGCCATCATGAATTCTGTGCTCCTGACACTGATGAAGAACAGGCACCATTAAAGGGGCTAAAATTTTAGTCCAGAGATGTATATAGAATAAAGAGGTGACATTTACACCAAGTTCATTTTAATTCTCACTGTATTTTCTATAGTTTAGTGTAATTTTCCATTTCCTTCTTCAAATCACCCCTGAAACCCTTTGGGGCCTACATCACTGTGTTTGGACTGAGAACAGTATTATGTCAAATTTGGGGTCCTTCACCCAGGTTCACCAAGAAGAAAAGTGAGTACCCAAATAAACAAAATAAGAAATGAAAAAGGAGACATAACAACTGATACCACAGAAATCAAAAAAAAAAAAAACCATAAGGTAATGCTGTGGACAATTATATGCCAACAAATTTGACAACCTAGAAGAAATGGACAAGTTTCTAGAAACATACAGCCCACCAAAATTGAATAATAAGGAATAATTTGAACAGCCTGATCACTAGAGGTGAAATAGAATCTGTAATTTAAAAACTCCCTACAGACAAAAGTCCAGGAACAGATGGCTTCACAGGAGAATTCTACCAAACATACAAAGAAGAACTTATACTGATCCTTCTCAAACTCTTCCAAAAAATTGAACAGGAGGGAACACTCCCAAAGACATTCTATGAAGCCACCATCACCCTGATACCAAAACCAGACAAAGACACCACTAAAAAAGAAAATTACAGGCCAATATCTTTGATGAGTATAGATGCAAAAATTCTCAACAAAATATTAGCAAACCAAATCCAACAACACATAAAAAAGATCATACACCACAACCAAATGGGATTCACCCCAAGCTCACAGGTTGGTTCAACATACGCAAAACATCAATGTGATACACCACATAAACAAAAAAAAGAAGACAAAAACCACATGATCATCTCAATAGATACAGAAAAAGTATTTGACAAAATTCAACATCCATTCATTATAAAAACCAAAGTGAGTATAGAGGGAACACATCTCAACATAATAAAAGCTATTTATGACAACTTACAGCCAACATAATACTCAATGATAAAAAGCTGAAAGCCTTCCCACTAAAATCTGGAACAAGAAAAGGATGCCCACTCTCACCACATCTATTCAACATAGTATTGGAAGTCTTAGACACAGCAATCAGACAAGAAAAAGAAATAAAAGATATCCAAATTGGAAGGGAAGAGGTAAAATTGTTATTATATGCAGATGACATGATTGTATATAAAAAACCCTAAAGACTCCATACAAAAACTACTAACACTGATAAATGAATTTAGCAAGGTAGCAGGATACAAGATTAACATACAGAAATTGGTTGCATTTTTTTACACTAACAATGAAACATCAGAAAGAGAATGTAAAAAAACAATACCTTTCAAAATCTCACCCCACAAAATAAAATACGTAGGAATAAAATAGGCCAAGGAGGTGAAAGACTTACATGAGGAGAACTATAAAACATTAATAAAGAAAACTGAAGATGATTCAAAGAAATGGAAAGATATCCCATGATCTTGGATTGGAAGAATTAATATTGTAAAAGTGGTTGTACTACCCAAAGCAATCTACAGATTTAATGTGATCCTATCAAATTACCCATGACATTTTTCACAGAACTAGAACCAATAATCCTAAAATTTATATGGAACCATAAAAGACCCAGAATTGCCAAAGCAATCCTGAAGAAAAAAAAAAAAAAAAAAGCAGGAGGCACAAACCTCCCAGACTTCAGACAATACTACAAAGCTACAGCAATCAAAACAGTGTGGTACTGGCACAGAAACAGACATATGGACCAATGGAACAGAACAGAGAGTCCAGAAATATACCCACACACCTCCTTCAACAAAGGAGGCAAGAATATACAATGTAAAAAAGACAGTCTCTTCAGCAAGTAGAATTGGGAAAGTTGGACAGCTGCATGTAAATCAATGAAGTTAGAACACACCCTCTCACCATACACAAAAATAAACTCAAAATGGCTTAAAGACTTAAACATAAGACATGACACCATAAAACTCCTAGAAGAGATCATAAGCAAAACATTCTTTGACATAAATTGTACCAATGTTTTCTTAGGTCAGTCTCCCAAGGCAATAGAAATAAAAGCAAATATAAACAAATGGGACCTAATCAAACTTACAAGCTTTTTACTTTAAAGGAAACCATAAAAAAATTAAAAGACAACCTATGAAATGGGAAAAAATATTTGCAAATGATGCAACTGACAAGGGCTTGATTTCCAAAATATACAAACAGCTCATACAACTCAATATCAAAAAAATGAACAACCCAGTTGAAAAATAGGCAGAAGACCTAAATAGACATTTCTCCAAAGGAGAAATACAAATGGCCAATAGGCATATGAAAAGATGCTCAATATCACTAATTATTAGAGAAATGTAAATCAAAACTACAGTGAGGTACCACTTCACACCAGCCAGAATGGCCATCATTAAAAACTCTACAAATAAGAAATGCTGGAGGGGATGTGGAGAAAAGGAAATCCTCTTACACTGTTGGTGAGAATGTAAGTTGGTACATAAAGTTGGAAAGTTGGAAAACTTTATGGAGGTTCCTCAGAAAACTGAAAATAGAATTACCTTATGACCCAGAAATCCCACTCCTGGACATATATCCAGACAAAACTCTAATACAAAAATATACATGCACCCTTATGTTCACAGTAGCACTATTCACAATAGCCAAGACATGGAAAAAATCTAAATGTCCATTGACAGATGAATGGATCAAGATGTGGTACATGTATACAATGCAATACTACTCAGCCATAAAAAAAAGAATGAAATAATGCCATTTGCAGCAGCACAGAAGCAACTAGAAATTATCATACTAAGTGAAGTAAATCAGAAAGACAAATACCATATGATATTACATATACGTGGAATCTAAAATATGACAAAAATGAAGCTAACTATGAAACAGAAACAGACCCAGGGACATAGAGAACAGACTTGTGGTTGCCAAGGGGGAGGGGGTTGTAGGAGGGAAATGGAGTGGGAGGTTGGGGTTAGCAGATGTAAGCTATTATATATGGAATGGATAAACAACAAGGTCCTACCATATAGCACAGGGAATTATATTCAGTATCCTATGATAAACCATAGTGGAAAAGAATATAAAAAAGAATGTATATATATGTATAACTGAATCACTTTGCTGTACAGCAGAAATTAACACAATATTGTAAATCAACTATACTTCAATAAAAAAGGGGGGGGGGCTTAGCAATAAAAAAAGGACAATACTCACAGGGATCATGACTGGGGTGGCATGCATTGGGAACCTAGGTGACACAGTGTTCCAAGGGAGGAGGGAGAATGAGGTTGAAAATATCTATTACCCCTGAGCAAAGAATTGTCTCACTACGACATGTATTTTGTCAGACTGTTAAAACAAGTGTTGCAGACTTTGAACCAGAGGACCACATCACTGCAACATTGTTTAAATGGTTATTTAGAGAACAACGAAAGACCATCACAGTTATCTGCCCAGGCAGACAGTTGATATTTGAAATCATGCTTTCTTTTTTTTAAAAAACACCATCTACACAACAAGAGTTACCCACTACCAACAGTACTCAGTAAATATAAGTTAGGTGGCTTTGGATTCTGAATTAATGTCTTCAACTCTTTTGCTTTGGTTGATCTTTGAAGCCTGAAAGAGTTTAGCTTCCAAACATACTGATCTTTTGGCCAAAGAACACGTTAACTGTTAGAAGATTCTAATTTTGAATCAGAATTAATTGGTAATTAAACTATTTGTTATAATTTAATTTTGATAAGTATAGACAAATTTTAAAATTTACATGAAAGCATACCATTGAAGCAGAATTGAGTGGAATAATGGAAAAGCAAAGAATAGTAAAGAGTACTACAACCAGAACAGTAAAAAAAAAAAAAAAATGAGAGAAGATATTACAAATTTTGACAGTTATTACTTGTGTTATTAAAGCAAAATGAAAAAGCATTGTTTGTGTACAGAAAATGTTAAATATAATAAAATTGGCAATATTAAGTGGCACTTCTTTCAAAATACAATGAATTTGTTAGAAATGTCCTCATGATAGTCAAAAAAGAAATTGGTAAAATTTGTCATCTGAAATCAGAATGAAATGTCCCCAGAATATTTTTAAAATAATTTTTAATAGGACCTAAGCTTGTAACTTTGGCCAGCTACAAATTAGCTGAGACTCCTGAACACTAAAGAAAACAATTTTTTAAAGAGAGATGAAGAAATGTCCTTAATTGTGGCCAAAAAATTTAAACTCATTACATAAGTATTTTAAGATGTTATATCTATCTAGGAATAATTTCAGCTAGATACAAAAAAATAGTTTCTATCACAGTGGACAGTGTTCCAGCTATGGTAGGTCAAAAATCCACATCTATTGGAACTTAAAACAAGAGATCCCCCCCAAAAAAACAAGAGATTATTTCTCTTATTGTTTTATTTCTCTGTATAATACATATTGAAAATATTTATGCTCAGATTTCTGAACAGAGTCTATGAAAAGTGTCATGGATAGGATTTTTACAATTGGTCAGTTATATGTGTGTAAGTGCTATGATAGCACCTGTTTATGGAACTGTTGAAAAAAATAGACAAGGAAATCTAGTGATCCTGTGTTCTTTGTCAGTGTCCATTGTGTGTCTTGGAGGAGTTTTAGAGAAATCAACTGTTTTGAAAAGATTTGCTGATAACTCAAAGTAAAGATTTTCTTGGAAATGTGAGGGTCCAAGCTTATCTATGACCTAATTAGGCAGGCACAAATAGCTGAAATGGAAAGTTTTTATAATACAAACCAATAATAATGATTTACACGTTTGAAAAAAAATCAATAAATATGAAGAATATTTTAATTGTAATGTATAGTTTTATAAAATTGGATGCAAAAATTACAAAAAAAGTTCTATAAGAGAAAGTTCTATGGAACATTTTGTGGATACTGATATACTTAGAGTTGTTTTTCATTTGCCAGACCCCTTAGAATTTTATTCAAATACTTAGTTGACACAAGAGATGATGAATTAACTTGAACAATACAGTTTTACAACTAATGTGTTTTTGTATCAAAGATTAATAAATCAATTCTTCTAAAAAAGAACGAGTTTTGTCATGTGGATGCAAATGTTAGAGTAAATGATTTCTTTTGGTACTCAAGTTAGTCACTCGAAAATTTTAAGCAGCTTTGCAACAACTTTGGTATGTGAAGACAGTATTTCCATTTTATATTTTATGAACTGTAAGTCAAGTGTTTCCAGTGAAAATTTGGAATTGAGATATGCTGTGTGAAATACACAATGGAGTTTGAAGACAGTATAAAAAATAGAATATAAAATATATCATAAACATTTTTGTGTTTATTACACATAGAAATGATTATTTTGTATCTATCAAATCACATAAAATATATTGCTAAAATTAGTATTATATTTCTTTTTACTTTTAAAATGTGGCTATAAGAAAATTTAAAATTATGTAGTTTGCATTATATTTGTATTAGATTTTTCTTGAATTGTATAATTTCTCCCTAATAATATTTTACAAACATTTTCCATTTCCCTTGTCCTTTTCCTATTGTGTATGATTAGTAATAAGCACTCTAAATATTTACAAAACTTATGTTATTTGTATAACACACTCTGAGCCCTTTTGTTAAATCATTATTTACTCAGATATGAGGATAGTAAGTATGGAAATTATATTTTATTCCTAATCTAGAAATTTTCTTACTCATTTGAACACTTCTGAGAGTTAAATGTTAAAATATTAATAATAGATTAATCAACATTGTATCTTTTCCTTCTGGTAAATGTCATACAGAGAGCTAGGTCTTGGATAGTAATATATCCTGTCCTTCCTTTACTTTTGAATTATTTGTTCTTTAAATCTGAGACTGAAATCAGAACTTGGCAAGAGAGTTTAAAGTGAGAATAAAATTATATAAAGTTAAATATTTTCCAATTGTAAGTGGGTTAAAATCATCAGAAGAAAAGTATTTTAAATAAGACTTGCCTGCAAAGTAGGCAAGGATAGGTTGGCACATCTGTGAGATTGTTGGTGTCATGCTTCAGTGCTGATGTATGGTAAAATCCTCTCCACTCAGTCATAGAGGAGGTGAATTAGAAATTAGATAAACATAACTACAGAATCACTAGACACAGGCAACATTCTGTCCTCAAAGAGTCCTAGAAGTAGCTCAAATCACAGCCTCTGGGTAAATGACACAGAGAGATACTTGAAATTACATGTTGGGACCACAATCTCTGAAACTAATCTAATTACGCTCAGGACCACTAAGATCTGGTCTGGAATGGGATATTAAAGTTGACTTTGAAATGTGAATAATGCTGATTTGTCACAGACTCAGCTCAAAGTGTATTAATGTTTTACACTGTGGTACAGATGCGATGGTCCCTCCAGTGGATATTTTTACCTCTAATTTCAGAGTTCTGACTCTCAAAACAAAACAAACCAGGACAGAAGGATAAAGGAAGGAAAGGTGGGAGAGAGGGAGGAAGGGAAGGAGGGAGAAAGAAAGGAAGGGAAAAAAAAGAAAAAAAAAAGAGCAATAGCAAAAAAACCCCAAAACATTAGAAGCAATTCCTGTATCCCTTGTATAGAGTGTTCTGCAGTCCCATATTTCATTCTTTTTTGAGGTGGATGGAGTAGAAACTAAATACATTTCAATTTAACTGAGTGGTTAAATAGGGGGTTTCCAATCCCTATTTCTTTTCTTCATTCTCTTGTGAACTTGGGCATCCTCAGCATCACAGTTACTTTCCCCTATTCTGGCAGGTCCACACTTAAAAGAGTCAGTAGAATGGAAGGCTTAAGTTGGATTCAACTGTCAATCAAAACTCATAAATTCTTATGCACATGTCCAGGTGCACAACGCACGTACACACACACACACAACACGCCACAGAATTCCCCTGTGATGAGTGTGTTTGAAGCTTAGAATAATGCAGCTTATCCATCATTAGAGCAGCTGGCAGTACAGATACATCACCAATGTTTCAGAGGAAGTCCCGTAATGCACTTGATTACACTGTTTGTATATGAGGTGACTGACAACTATACTGTCGTGTGCCAAACAGAACAAGAGAAGGTCAAGGGGAATTACAATGTTGCCAGCAATACCTTTTATGTTAGTAGGGGACATGATCAAACCAATAGTTTATAAAAAGAGACCCCTGAAGTACTATAAACTACTTATGTGATTCACTCACAATACATGGTCTAGGCAAAGGGGAGAAATGTGGTCCAGTTTTTTTGATGCATAAAGACTTTCCTTGATGTAAATGGAGTCTAGATGTAGATACTCATATGACACAAAGAAGTTTATCAAAGATGTTTTATATAAACTACAATTACATGGAAGAAATGAAATATATAAAATTATAAAAAGAATACTGTTAGCTCTACTTTATACTTTCTGTGTGTCATCATTAGTGTAAAATACTTGGGGAATGTGTATGAGTCGCCCTACTTCTTATCCTCTAAAAGGGGTTAAAATGATTCAAGAGGATTGTTGTTGTCTTTTTATTTACCTCTTTCAACACTTCCACTTTAGTATTCATTATGGCTCTACCCTCTGACCAACTGAACTTTCCACTTAAAGGTAGCAAAGCCATCTGAGGAAATAAAGACAGTCAGACCAAGCCTGCATGTGGTAAAAAGGCAGTCTCATTAAGATGGAATAAATACCAGCACCACTATAAGTATTCTATGCTATTGGCCATAATATACTGCAGCCCTTCATCAAATATGTCAAATAGCATTTGCTGGAGACAAACTGAGAGATCATGGAAACACTCTCTCTTTCAGTGCACCTTAGTTCATAATGATTTCTGAACATCTAAATAGCCTGGACCTAGCCCTATCCTTTGTTATAGTGACAGAGTTTCTTGGTATATAATGTGTGTGTGCACACACATTATATACACCTTAATCATAGTTCTCATACAACCATGGTGTTGCCATGATCTTTTTCTACTCAAATTTGTCTTATGCAAGTTGGCCTAACATGCAATATCAGTATGGATTTATTTTTCCTCCTTCAAAATGCATAATCTTAGGTCGTTTGATACTAAGCTCTCAACTAGTCTCAGAAGAAATAAAGTCTTTTTTCTACAAAGCCCCCTTACTAGCATTATTAAATTAAAAACCCAGGACAGTTAATTTTACTCCTCTGTCTCTTTAAGTAGAATTTAAACAGTTAAGCAAAGAGTTTATTTGTTTCTAACAGACTGCTTCAGGGGTCTGCTAAAAATTCATGATTTTAATTCACTATTTGGTGAAGTAGTCTATATCACATAGTATTTTCTACATTTAAGTAATATTTAACCTGCCAATTTACGTTAATGGTAGTGCCAAATGAAAATAATGTACCATGTTACAACTTGCACAATTGTATGTATATGGAAATGTCATGTATTTTTCATGAAACTTATGATTTTTTTCGGTAAGTGTGAGCATGTTGCAGAGAAGTATAGATGAAGTTTGTACATGCATAACTGGAGAAAAACTAGATGATTTAAAAAATAAAGTATTAAGGCAATGTTATCTTAAAGTTCAATGTGTTTCCCTTCCAATTATAATTCTATTCTGTAACTCTACAGATCTCATTCCATTTGAATAAGGATATTCACTACTTACCTATTTTAGCCAAAGTAATTTGAGTATAAATATCACACAATGATTTATGTGTTAAGTGCTTTGATATTGTCTGAGATTGCATACGTCTAAGCTATAAAATAACACATTGTTCATAATTTCATAACACAGTTGTTCTTTAAGATCCATTTAAACAAATACCCAAAAGTTATAAAATAAGTAAAAAAAAACTTTCCATTTTATCTAAAATTTAGCTGATATAACATGGTATGGACTTTAAGAGATACTTGCAGTATCACACACTTAGAAAGTTGTAAATATGATGGATTCTGAATTTTCCCCCAAATCTGTAAAGACACAACTAAGTTTCCTCAGATTCTTCATACTGGAACAAATTTACATAGTAACCTTCTGGTCATTTAGGTGTTGCTTTGGTTTTAATCATCATGGGGCTGACATTTGTAACTACATGAAAATATGTTCTCTAAAAATAGAATATAGAGGCTCATAAAATTTCAGCATGCACACAGTTGAGCCATGTCATTCATACTAACAAGATAGATAATCAAATTTCTATCATTATAGATGTAATTCTACTGAAATCTTTTATCATGACATAAGCTTTTCTTTATGTAAATTCATTAGGATTCATAAATTGGTATTTTTATGTTTTACCAGGAACTAAATAAAATATTTAATCTAATTATAATATTCTTCAGAAGAGAAGATAATACTTGGAACCAGGTCAGGAAAATCAACCTTTTTTTCCCCCAGGAAATTAGTAATAAGGCTATTTATTTGTGAGTTGACATACATAAGTAACATGTAGCTCATATTAAGAGACTGATTGAGAAAGATGTTTAAAATAAGTGATGCTTCCCATTCTAAAGCTTAGTGTCTATAAGAATTCTGGTTTTTTAGAAATATAATACTAGAATTCCACCTTAAAATGTTGTCTGAATGACTAAGTCTTTCAAAATACATTTAGTTATTTTAAACAAAAGTCTAAAGCATAAAGACATGTGTCTCCAGCATTGTAAATCCTTCTCTACCAGTTATTTATGGCCACAGTAATGCTGTGTAACAAACACCTATCATGAGTGTTGCTGCTCAAATATATATCATGACTGTTGATCATGACTGTTGCTGCTCAAATATCTATGGGTTTGAAGGCTTGGCTCATCCATGATGGCCAAAGATGGGACAACTGAGATGACTCATCTCTGTTTCTCAGGTCTCATTCTTCAACAGACTAGCCCAGTTAAGGTCTCTTGGCAAAGGAAGAAAAGCCATTGCTTGTGTCACACTTGCTAACATCCAATTGGCCAAAGAAAGTCATATGGCTAAACTCAGTATCAAGGAGTGGTATAAGGAGCTTCAAATTTATGTGACAGAGGGTATGAATTAGAGAATGGTAAAGAGTTGGACCAATAATGCAATACCCCCCCACACACTCTACTTCTTATTTCATTTTACTTGAGAAATAACTCTATTATTAATAGCTACCAAGAGAAGAAGAAAACCTACAAAAAACATTTCAGCAATACAGAGAAAATGAAATTTCTGCAGTAATAGCACAATTTGGGTGCTCTTACACTTCAGTAAGACTTTGCATACTGTATGCATAACAGATGAGATTAAATTACATACTGTATACAGTACATATGGTATTCTGTATGTCAATTTGTATTTTTCTGAAAATGGTGTAACAATATATTCAGCTTCATTTATTCACTTATTAGACAATTTATGAGCACCTACTCTATTCTAGACAGTGTTCAAGGTGCTAATGAGCAAATCCGATAAAAATTTCCAATCTTTTGGAAAAAATATTCTTGTGGAGGAGAGAGACAATAAATTAAATAAATAAGAAAATTTATTGTATATTAGATAATGAGCCATAAAGAGAAAAACCAAGAAAATGAGGTTGAAAGATTTTTGTAAGAAAAAAATTGCAATTTTAGATGGGGAAGCTGCATTAAGAAGGTTACACTGGAATAAACACCTGAAAAAAATGAGAAAGTATGCCATGTGAATGACTGAAGAAAGAAAATTTTAAATAAAGAGAACAGTAAATGCAAAGGCTTTGATGGAAGCATGTCTGAAATGTTTCAGGAAAGCAAAGAGGCAACTATGACTATAGTGGAGTGAGAAAGAGAAAAATGGAAGGAATTGGGGTTAGAGAGGCACTAGGGCCAGGTAAGGTAGAATTACATTGTTGCAATGCCTTCTGTTTTTACACTGAATGAGATGGAAATTTTTGGAAATTTTTGAGTAAAAGTTTCATGATCTAACTTAGCTTTTAACAGGTCCCTCTGACTGCTGTGATGAGAATAGATTGAATAGTGGCAAGAACAAAAACAATGGACTAGTTAGGAAATTATTGCAATTAACCAGGTGACAAGTAATAGTTGTTTGAACAAGACTGTTAGAAGCGGTGATGAGTAGTGGACAAATAATAAATGTATTTTGAAGTTAGAACCAACAGGACAGTCTAGTCAATGACTGTGTGGGCATGAGGAAAAGATAGGTGTCAAAACCCCAAGGTTTTCCATTTGAGCAACTGAAATTGCTCAATTGAGCAGTTTCCACTTACTGAGATAGGAAAAACTGTGGAATAGTCAGGTTTGTGGTGGTGGTGGTATCAGGAACTAAGCTTTGGACATGTTAAGTTTGAAACGACTGTTAAATCCAAAGCAGAGATGTCAAGGAGGCCATCAAATGTTATGTGTATGGCAAACAGAGGTGAGAGCATGAATGGAGATATTTATTTAGGGATCATCCTTGTACATACAGTACTTAAAACCACAAAACTGGATGGGGTAACCAAAATAGGTCAGTGAGATAGAGGGAAGAAAAAGTACAAAGAGTATCTACATAAAGAAACTGTAAAGGAAGGAAAGTGTGTGATATATGTTCTTGGACAATAAGAGCTAGGAATTGATGATTGAACTTAGCAATAGGAATGTTGTTGATGGCTTTGGTGGAGCAGTGGGGGTGGAAGGTTGTTTGGAGTGGTTTATGGGGAAAATGGAAAATGAAAGGAGACATTACTACTGATCTTACAGTCTTTAAAAAAATAATAAGAGGATATTTTGACTAACCTTGTGCATTTTAAAATTTAGATAAAATGAATAAGTTTCTAGAAAAAGTACAACTTACTAAAACTTACAGAAGAAAGAAAATCTGAAAAGGTCAATACACATTAACAAAAATACACATTAAAGAAATTGAATTTGTACTTTAAAACTTTTCATAACAAAAATTGTAGGCCTAGATGGCTTTACTTGTGAATTCTCAAAAGATTAAAAAAACCCACCAATCTTATCCAAATAAAATAGAACAGAATAAAATAGAAAAGAATGGTACACTTCTCAACTTATCTTATGACAGCAGACAAGGACAATACCAGAAAGAAACATTACAAACCAATCTTTCATAAATGTAAATGCAAAAGCCTTCCTGCCTCACACACCAAATCTAGCAAATAGAATGCAGTGATTTTAAAAAGCATAATAAATCATAATTTACTGATTTATTCTTGTGATGTAAAGTTGACTTCACATTCTGAAATCACTCTATCTCAGAAATCAACCAAATTAATAGAAAAAACCCCAAAAGTATATAATTCAACAGATAAAGATATGTAATCAATAAGGTAAAATTTCATATCCATTCATGCAAAAAACTTCTTAATAGACTCGGTATAGAAGGGAACTTCCATGATAAGAGAAACTTATTTATAAGGAACATATAACAAATACCATACTTCACTGAGAAATACTGAAAGCCTTCCACCTGAAAATGTGACCAAGACAAGTATATTTACTCATCATTATATCCATTCAACTAATGTTGGAGGCCCACGCCAATGCAATTCTAAAGAAATTATAATTTTCAGAATTGGAAAGGAAAAAATAAAACTCTCATAATTTACAGGCTGCTTTGGCTGAGTATGAAAAAATTCAAAAGGATGCATAAACTATTATACTTAGTAATGAATTTAGTAAGGTTGCTAAATGCAAGATCAATATACAAAAATAATTTTATTTCAATATAAGCAATAATAGAAAATAAATTTAAATAAATAATACCACTTATAATGGCATAAAAAATACCTAAGAAAAAATATAAATGAAAATGTGTAAGACCTCTTTAGTAAAAACTACAAAATATTATTGAGAGAAACTAAGAAGACCTGTGTAAATGAATTGTTCAAGTTTGTAGATCGGAAAACTCAATATGGTAAAGGTATCAAATTTCCCCAAATTGATCTATGGTTTCAATACAATTGTGATACAAATCTTAGGGCTGTTTTTTGTTGTTGTTGTTGTTTGTTTTGTTTTTTCTGGGATTTGACAAGCTATTCTAAAATATATATGGTAGGAGACTGGATAAAGATGGCGAATTAAGAAGATCCTGAGCTCACCTCCTCCCACAGACACATCAAACTAAACTACAACTACACATACTACAACAATCTCTAAGAATAACCTGAAGACTAGCAGAACATATTTTCTACAGCTAAGGATATAAAGAAAAGGTCACATCAAGATGTGTAGGAGGGGCAGTGATACAGTATAGTCAGAACTCACACTTCCAGTGTGGCAATCCTCAAGTGGAAAGGATATCACAACTGTGGAGCTCCCCCCTGAGGAGCAAGGGGTCTGAGGCCCACACTGGGCCCCCAGCCCAGGTGGCTCTCGCACTGGCAAACCTCCTAAGCAGCTCCTGCTCCAGCCCTGCCTCACCAGTATGCCCTAGCAGTTGCAGCTAGGCCCTGTAGAAAGCTGGCCAGGCAGCCCTGCTCACCAGGGCATCCACAGCAATCTTGACCAAGCCATGCAGCCAGCCAAGAGCTGGGGGCCAGCCCCATCCACCAGTGCCTTTGCAGCAATCATGGCCCAACCACAAGATGGTACATGTAATCCACACAGAGAATATCCCTGGATCACCTGGCTATGGTGACCAAGAGGGATTGTGCCACTGGGCCTACAGTGCTCCTTCTACATAAGGCCACTTTTGAGATTGGGAGACTTTGCTGATATACTTAATACATGGAAACACAGATGGTTAGGCAAAATGAGGAGAAAAAGGAATACCTTCAAAATGAAAGATAAAACCTCAGAAAAAGAACTAAATAAATTGGAGATAAGCAATTTACCAGTTAAAGAAATCAAATAATCATAAAGATGATCACCAAACTCAAGAGAAGAATGGATGAACTCAGTGAGAACTTCAACAAAGGGATAGAAAATATGACAAAGAACCAATAAATCTGGAGAATACAATTACTGAAATGAGAAATGCACCAGAGGGAATCAACAGTAGATTAGAGGATACAGAATAGAGCAGTAATCTGGGAAACAGGAGAGTGGAAATCACTCAACTGGAACAGCAAGAAGAAAAAAGAATAAAGAAAAATGAAGATAGTTTAAGGTACCTCTAGGATAACATCAAGGAAACTAACGTTCATGTTGTAGGGAGAAACCTCTCTTCTCCATCTCCCAGACGGAGAAGAGAAAAAGAAAGGGACAGAAAAACTATTTGAAGAAATAATGGCTGAAAACTTCCCTAACCTGGTGACAGAAACAGACATCCAAGTTCAAACAAGATGAGCCCAAAGAGACCCACATCAAGACTCAATATAACTAAAATGTCAAAAGTAAAAGGTAAATAGAGAATATAAAAATCAGAGAGAGTAAAAAAACTAGTTATATACAGGGGAACCCATATAAGACTATTAGCAGCAGAGGTTACAGGCTAGAAGGGACTGTCATGATATATTCAAAGTACTGAAAGGAAAAGAAAACCAACCAAGAATACTCTACCCAGAAAGTTTGTAATTCAGAATTGAATGACAGATAGAGTTTCCCAAACAAGTAAAAACTAAGAGTTAAATACTACTAAACTGACCTTACAAGAAATATTAAAGGAACTTCTTTAAGTGGAAAAGAAAAGCCCATAGATAGAAATAAGAAAATTATGAAAGAAAAAGAATCTCAATAGTAAAGGCAAACATAGTAAAAACAATGGATCAACCACCTATAAAACTAGTATGAAAGTTAAAAGAAAAAGTAGTAAAATCATCTATATCTAATTAAATAATTAGTTAAGTTATACACAAAATAAAAGATGTAAAGTATGTCAAAACCAAAATGTGGGCAGGGGCAGTAAAAATGTAGTACTTTTAAAACTTGCTTAAACTTGGGATACTATCAACTCAAAATAGACAGCTATATAAATAATTTGTTATATATAAACCTCATGGTAACCATAAATCAAAAATCTCTAATAGATACACACACAAAAAAGAGAAAGGAATTCATACATAACACTGAAGAGAGTTATCAAATCACAAGGGAAGCAAACAAGAGAAAAAGAAAATAACCAAAAAAGAACTACAAAATCAACCCCCAAACAACAAATGAAATGGCAGTGAGTATATACCTATCAATTACTTTAAACTTAAATGGACTAAATGTTTCAATCAAAAGACATAGGGTGGCTGAATGGGTAAAAAAATGAATAAAACATATATATGCTGCCTACAAGAAACTCACTTTAGCTCTAAAGACATACACAGACTGAAAGTCAAGGGATGGAAAAATATATTCCAAGCAAATGAAAACAAAAAGAAAGCTGAGGTAGCAATACTTATCAGACAAAATAGACTTTAAAGACTGTAACAAGAGACAAAAAAGATATTACATAATGATAAAGGGACCAATTCAAAAACAAGATATAACAATTGTAAATAAGTATACACCCAACATAGGAGCACCTAAATATATAAAGCAAATATTAACAAACATAAAAACAGAAACTGACAGTAATGCAATAATAGTAGGGGAATTTAACACCCCACTTCCATTAATGGAGAGATCATACAGTCAGAAAATCAATAAGGAAACACAGGCCTTGAATGACACATTAGATCAGAGGGACTTAATAGATATATAAAGAATATTCCACCCAACCCCAGCAGAATAAAAATTCTTTTCAAGTGCACATGGAATATTCTCCAGAATAGATCACATATTAGGCCACAAAACAAGTTTCAATAAATTTAAGAAGTTTGAAATCATATCAAGCATATTTTCTGATGACAATGGTATGAAACAAGAAATTATTTACAAGGAGAAAACTGGAAAAAACACAAACTAAACAACCAATGGGTTGATAAAAAAAACTCAGAGAAAAAATGAAAAAATACCTTGAGACAAATGAAAATGGAAACACAAAGTCCCAAAATCTATGGGACACAGCAAAAGCAGTTCTAAGAGGGAAGTTTATAGTGATACAGACCTACCTCAGGAAACAAGAAAAATTTCATATAAAAAATTTAATCTTACATTTAAAGAATCTAGCAAAAGAAGAACAAACATAGCCCAAAGTACATAGAAGGAAATTAGAGTGGAAATAAACAGCAAATTTAAAAAAAGATCAATAAATCTAGGAGCTATTTCTTTGAAAAGATAAACAAAATTGATAAACCTTTAGCCAGACTCATCAAGAAAAAGAGGGCCCAAATAGAAAAATCAGAAAGGAAAGAAGTTACAGCTGAAACCACAGAAACAAGAAGGATCATAAGAGATTACTATGAACAGTTATATGCCAACAAATTGGACAAGCTAGAAGAAATCGATACATTTCTAAAACAAACAATGTTCTAAGACTGAATCAAGAAGAAATAGAAAAGCTGAACAGACTGATCACTAGTAATGAAATTGAATCAGTAATCAAAAAATTCCCAATAAACGGAAGTCCAGGACAACATGGTTTTGAAAACTTACGGTTAGGGAAGGCCAACTGTACTCTTAAAACTAAAAGACATTGCTGAAAGTAATTGAAGACAACAGAAATAAATGGAAAGATATACCATGCTCATGGATTGGGTGAATTAATACTGTTAAAATGTCCATACTACCCAGCACTTCCCTGGTAGCACACTGGATAAGACACCATGCTCCCAATGCAGGGGGCCTGGGTTCAATCCCTGGTCAGGAAACTAGATCCCACATGCATGCCACAACTAAGAGTTCACATGCCAGAACTAGGAGCCCACGGGCTGCAACTAAGAAGCCCACCTGCTGCAACTGAGGAGCTGGTGAGCCGCAACTAAGGAGTCCTGGAGCCACAACTAAGAAGCCCACCTGCCGCAACTAAGACCCAGTGCAACCAAATAAATAAAACTTATTAATAATTTTTAAATGTTTAAAAATAATGTTTAAATGTCAATACTATCTAAAACAATCTACAGATTCAATACAATCCCTATCAAAATACCAATGGCAGATTTCCTAAAACTAGAATGAATAATCCTAAAATTTGTATGGAATCACGAAAGACCCTAAACAGCCAAAGCAATCTTAAGAATAACAAAGTTGGAGGCATCACACTCCTTGATGACAAAGATGTAGTAATCAATACTGTATGGTACTGGCACAAAAACAGTCTCTCCTTCTCTCTCTCTTTCTCTATTTATATATAGATAGAGAAAGAGAGAGAGAATATAATAAAGACAAACATAAACCCACACTTCTATGGTCAATTAATTTATGACAAAAAAACCAAGACTATAAGTGGGGAAAAGACAGTCTCTTCAATAAAAGGTGTTTGGAAAACTGTACAGTTAAATGCAAAAGAATCAAATTGGACCATTTTCTTACACCACATAAAAAATAAACTCAAAATGGATCAAAGACTTAAATGTAAGGCCTGAAACCATACACTCCTAGAAGAAAACATAGGAAGTATGCTCTTTGACACTGATCTTGACTATATATATTATATATATATAATATATATATTATATATATATAATATATATATATATTATATATTATATATATTATATATATAATATATATAATATATAATATATAAATATTATATATATATAATATATATATTATATATAATATATTATATATATGTATATATTGTATCTGTATCCTCAGGCAAGGGCAACAAAAGCAAAAATAAACAAATTGGACTACATCAGACTAAGAAGGTTTTGCACAGCAAAAGAAACCATAAACAAACTGAAAAGACAGCCTACTAAATGGGAAAAATATTTGCAAAGGGTATATCCAATAAGGAGTTAATAGACAAAATATATAAGAAACTCATACAACTCAATATAAAAAAAAAACCACACAAGAATCCAATTTAAAAATGGGCAGAGGACCTGAATAGACATTTTCCTCAGGAAAATGTACAGATGGCCAACAGGCCGATGAAAAGATGCTGATCATCATTAATCATCAGGGAAATACAACACAAAACCATAAGATATCCCCTCATACCTGTCACAATAGCTATTATCAAAAAGACAACAAATAACAACTGTTGGTGAGGATGTGGAGACAAGGGAACCCTCGTACACTGTTGATAGGAGTGTAACTTGGTAAAATCACTATAGAAAAGAGTACGGAAATTTCTCAAAAAATAAAAAATGGAATTACCATATGATCTGGCAATTCGCTTCTGGGTATTTCTCTGAAGAAAATAAAAAACTTACTTGAAAAGATGTATGCGCTCCTATGTTCATTGCAGCACTATTTACAATAGTCAAGATATGGAAGCAACCTTTTATTATTTTTTTTTTGAGAAGGTGGCTCTGCAGAGCAGTAGGTAAAACGTGGTCTTTTTGACAAATGATGGTGTGAGTAATTGGAAATTCATGTGGAGAAAAATTAAGCTTAACCTCACTTGATTTAATACCAGGTAAATTGTAGACCTAAATGTGAAAGACAACATCATAAAGATTACAGATGAAAACATAGAGACATATCTTTGTAAAGAGATAGGTAAAGATTGAAATAGGTAAAGATTTCTTAAATGAGAAATGAAAAATGATAATCATAAGGTAAAATGCCTGGTAGTTTTTACCATATTAAAATTAAGAACATCTATTAATCAAATACATTTTTAAGGAAGTGAAAATGTAATCCCTAGAGTGGGAGAATACATTCACCACATATAACAGTCAAAGCAGAGGTAGAGCATTTGACTGCACATATGATAGTCAAAGGGCTTGTGTCTTGAAGATGTAAAAATTTTTCTAAAAGGATAGATATCTCAAAGATGGTGGAGTAAGAGGACATGGAGCTCCCATCTCCTTGCAACTAGAGCACCTACAAGATGCTGGTGGGGGACCTCGACACCCAAGGGGATGGGAGGAACCCCCGAGTGACCAGGATCTTGGTTCATGGGCCAGGGGTCAGGCCTGAGCTCCTGTGGTGGGAGCACCGAGTCCGAACATATGGACTAACAGAGAACCTCAGACCCCAGGGAATATTAATTGGAGTGAGTTCTCCCAGAGGTCCTCGTCTCTGCACCAAGACCTGGCTCTACCCAATGGCCTGCAAACTCCAGTGCTGGAAGCCTCAGGCCAAACAATCAGTAAGACAGGAACACAGTCCCACCCATTAAAAAAAAAAAAAAATGAGATGACAAAAATTATGTTACAGACAAAGGACCAAGGTAAATATCTACAAGACCAAATAAATGAAGAGGAAATAGGCAACCTAAGTGAAAAAGAATTCAGAGTAATGATGGTAAAGATTATCCAAAATCCCAGAAATAGAATGGAGGCATGGATTGAGAAAATACAAGAAATGTTTAACAAAGACCTAGAAGAACTAAAGAATAAACAGAGATGAACAACTCAATAACTGAAATGAGAAATACACCAGAAGGAAATCAATAGCAGAATAACTGAGGCAGAAAAATGAATAAGTGAGCTGGAAGATAGAATGGTGGAAATAGCTGCCAAGGAGCAGAATAAAAAAAAAAAAGGAACAAAGAATTGAAAGCAGTCTCAGAGACCTCTGGGACAACACTAAACACGCCAACATTCGAATTAGAGGGCTCTCAGAAGAAGAAGAGAAAAAGAAAGGGTCTGAAAAAATATTCAAAGAGATTATAGTCAAAAACTTCCCGAACATGGGAAAGGACATAGCCACCCAAGTCCAGGAAATGCAAATAGTCCCATACAGGATAAACCCTAGGAGAAACACACCAAGACGCATATTAATCAAACTAACAAAAATTAAATTCAAAGAAAAAAGTATTAAAAGCAGCAAGGGAAAAGCAAAAAATAACTTACAAGGGAATCCCCATAAGGTTATCCGCTGATTTTTCAGCAGAAACTCTTCAGGCCAGAAGGGAGTGGCAGGATATATTTAAAGAGATGAAAGGGAAGAACCTACAACCAAGATTACTCTACAGAGCAAGGATCTCATTCAAATTTGATGGAGAAATCAAAAGCTTTACAGACAAGCCAAAGTTAAGAGAATTCAGCACCGCCAGACCAACTTTACAACAAATGCTAAAAGAACATCTCTAGGCAGGAAGCACAAAAGAAGAAAAAGAACCACAAAAACAAATGCAAAACAATAAAGAAAATGGTAATAAGAACATACATATTGATAACTACCTTAAATGTAAATGGATTAAATGCCCCAACCAAAAGACAAAGACAAGCTGAATAGATAAAAAAAAAAACAAGGCCTGCATATCTGTCTACAAGAGATCCACTTCAGACCTAGGGACACATACAGACTGAAAGTGAGGGGATGGAAAAAGATGTCCCATGCAAATGGAAATCAAAAGAAAGCTGGAGTAGCAATATTCATATCAGATAAAATAGACTTTAAAATAAAGACTGTTATAAGAAAGAAACTATGTAATGATCAAGGGATCAATCCAAGAAGAAGACTAAACAATTATAAATATTTATGCACCTAATTTAGGAGCACCTCAATACGTAAGGCAAATGCTAACCACCATAAAAGGGGAAATCAACAATAATGCAATAATAGTAGGGGACTTTAACACCCCACTTACACCAATGGACAGATCATCCAGACAGAACATAAATAGGAAACACAAGCTTTAAATGACACAAAGACCAGATAGATTTAGTTGATATTTATAGGACATTCCACCCGAAAGTGGAAGAATACACTGTCTTCTCAAGTGCACATGGAACATTCTCCAGGATAGATCACATCTTGGGTCACAAATCAAGCCTAGGAAAATTTAAGAAAATTGAAATCATATCAAACATCTTTTTGACCACAACGCTATGAGATCAGAAATCAATTACAGGGAAACAAAACTGTAAAAAACACAAAAACATGGAGGCTAAACAGTGGGCTGCTAAGTAACCAAGAGATCACTGAAGAAATCAAAGGAGAAATTTTAAAATACATAGAAACAAATAACAATGAAAACACAACGACCCAAAACCTATGGGACACAGCAAAAGCATTTCTAAGAGAGAAGTTTATAGCAATTCAATCTCACCTCAAGAAACAAGAAAAATCTCAAACAATCTAACCTTACATCTAAAGCAACTAGAGAAAGAAGAACAAACAAAGCCCAAAGTTGGCAGAAGAAATCATAAAGATCGGAGCAGAAATAAAGAAAACAACAGCAAAGATCAATAAAAGTAAAAGTTGGTTCTTTGAGAAGATAAACAAAATTGATAAACCTTTAGCCAGACTCATCAAGAAAAAAAGGGAGAGGATGCAAATCAATAAAATTAGAAAAGAAAAAGGAGAAATTAGAACTGACACCACAGAAGTACAAAGGATCATAAGAGATTACTAGAAGCAACTATATGCCAATAAAATGGACAACCTGGAAGAAATGGACAAATTCTTAGAAAGGTACAACTTTCCAAGACTGAACCAGGAAGAATTAGAAAATATAAACAGATCAATCACAAGTAATGAAATTGAAACTGTAATTAAAAATCTTCCAGGAAATAAAAGTCCAGGACCAGATGGCGTCACAGGCAAATTCTATCAAACCTTTAGAGAAGAGTTAACACCTATCCTTCTCAAACTCTTCCAAAAAATTACAGAGGGAGGAACATTCCCAAACTCATTCTACGAGGCCATCATCACCCTGATACCAAAACCAGACAAAGATATCACACACAAAAAATTACAGACCAATATCACTGGTGAACATAGACACAAAAATCCTTAACAAAATACTAGCAAACAGAATCCAACAACACGTTAAAAGGATCAATACACCACAGTCAAGTGGGATTTATCCCAGGGATGCAAGGGTTCTTCAATATATGCAAATCAATCAATGTGATATACCATATTAACAAATTAAAGAATAAAAACCATATCATCTCAATAGATGCAGGAAAAGCTTCTGACAATATTCAACACTGATTTATGGTAAAAACTCTCCAAAAAATGGGCATAGAGGCAACCTACCTCAACATAATAAAGGCCATATATGACAAATCCACAGCAAACATCATTCTCAATGGTGAAAAACTGAAAGCATTTCCTCTAAGATCAGGAACAAGACAAGGATGTCCACTCTCACCACTCTTATTCAACAGAGTTCTGGGAGTCCAGCAATGGCAATCAGAGAAGAAAAAGAAATAAAGGGAATCCAAGTTGGAAAAGAAGAAGTAAAACTGTCACTGTTTGCAGATGACATAACACTATATATAGAAAATCCTGAAGATGCCACCAGAAAACTACTAGAGCTAATCAATGAATTTGGTAAAGTTGCAGGATACAAAATTAATACACAGAAGTCTCTTGCATTCCTATACACTAACAATGAAAGATCAAAAAGAGAAATTAAGGAAACAATCCCATTTACCACTGCAACAAAAAGAACAAAATACCTAGGAATAAACCTCCCTAGGGAGGTAAAAGACCTGAACTCAGAAAACTATAAAACACTGATGAAAGAAATCAAAGATGACACAAACAGATGGAGAGATATACCATGTACTTGGATGGGAAGAATCAGTATTGTGGAAATGACTATACTACCCAAAGCAATTGACAGATTCAATGCAATCCCTATCAAATTACCAATGGTATTCTTCACAGAATTAAAACAAAAAATTTTACAATTTGTAAGGAAACACAAAAGACCCCAAATAGGGCTTCCCTGGTGGCACAGTGGTTGAGAATCTGCCTGCCGATGCAGGGGACATGGGTTCGAGTCCTGGTCTGGGAAGATCCCACATGCCGCGGAGCAACTAGGCCCATGAGCCACAACTACTGAGCCTGTGCATCTGGAGCCTGTGCTCCGCAACAAGAGAGGCCTGCGCACCACGATGAAGAGTGGGCCCCACTTGTCGCAACTGGAGAAAGCCCTCACACAGAAATGAAGACCCAACACAGCCAAAAATAATTAATTAATTAAAAATGAATATCCGCTTATAAAAAAAAAAGACCCCAAATAGCCAAAGCAATCTTGAGCAAGAAAAATGGAGCTGGAGGAATCAGGCCCCTGACTTCAGCCTATACTACAAAAGCTACAGTAATCAAGACAGTACGATACTGGCACAAAAACAGAAATATAGATCAATGGTACAGGATAGAAAGCCCAGAGATAAACCCACACACCTATGGTCACCTAATCTATGACAAAGGAGGCAAGAATATACAATGAAGAAAAGACAGCTTCTTCAATAAGTGGTGCTGGGAAAACTGGACAGTTCCATGTAAAAGAACGAAATTAGAACACTACTTAACACCATACACATAAATAAATTCAAAACGGATTAAAGACCTTAATGTAAGACTGGACGCTATAAAATTCTTAGAGGAAAACATAGGCAGAACACTCTTTGACATAAAATGCAGCAAGATCTTTTTTGACCCACCTCCTAGAGTAATGAAAATAAAAACAAAAATAAATAAATGTGACCCAATGAAACAAAAGCTTTTGCACAGCAAAGGAAACCATAATAAGATGAAAAGACAACCTTCAGAGTGGGAGAAAATATTGCAAACGATGCAATGGACAAAGGATTAATCTCCAAAATATATAAACAGCTCATACAGCTCAATATAAAAAAAAAAAGACAATCGAAAAATGGGCAGCAGACCTAAATAGACATCTCTCCGAAGAAGACATACAGATGGCCAAGAGGCACATGAAATGATGCTCAACATCACTAATTATTAGAGAAATGCAAATCAGAACTATATACAATGAGGTATCACCTCACACCAGTCAGAATGGCCATCATTAAAAAATCTACAAACAATAAAATGCTTCAGAGGGTGTGGAGAGAAGGCAACCCTCTTGCACTGTTGGTGGGAATGTAAATTGATACAGCCACTGTGGAGAACAGTATGGAGGTTCCTTAAAAAACTAAAAATAGAATTACCATATGACCCAGCAATCCCACTACTGGGCATATACCCTGAGAAAACCATAATTCAAAAGGACATATGTATCCCAATGTTCACAGGACATTGAAGCAACCTAAATGTCCAATGACAGATGAATGGATAAAGAAGATGTTGTACATATATACAATGGAATATTACTCAGCCATAAAACGGAACAAAATTGGGTCAGTTGTAGAAACGTGGATGGACCTAGAGACTGTCATACAGAGTGAAGTCAAAGAGAGAAAAACAAATATCATATATTAACGCATATACATAGAATCTAGAAAAATGGTATAGATGAACCTATTTCCAGGGCAGGAATAAAGATGCAAACACAGAAAATGAACGTGTGGACACAGAGGGCGAAGGGATGGTAGGACAAATTGGGAGATTAGGATTGACATATATACCCTACCATGTGTAAAATAAATACCTAGCGGGAACCTGCTATACTGCACAGGAAGCTCAGCTCTGTGCTCTGTGATGACCTAGATGGGTGGGATGGGGATGGGTGGGAGGGAGGTCCAAGAGGGAGGGGATATATGTATACATATAGCTGATTCACTTCATTGTACAGCAGAAACTAACACAACATTGTAAAGCAATTATACTCCAATTAAAAAAAGACAAATATTTCAAGAGAAAAATAGAGCAATAGAGGATATCTAGGAGACAGATAGACATACGCAAAAATGCTCATCATTAATCAGAAAAATGCAAGTAAACTACAATTTTTGCACACTCCATACCTAGGAGTATGGCTAGGCTTAAAGGAAAAAGACTGAGTTACTAAGTATATGAAGCAATAGGAACTCTCATACCCTGGTGGTGAAGTGCAAATTGCTTTTAACACACTGGACAATCTTTTAGAATTACCTTTTGAAGTTGAACCTACTATGTGATCTAGCAATTTCATTCCTAGGTACATACAAGTGTATGTACATATGCACCAAAAAAGGTGTATATCAATGTTCATGGCAACGTTATTCATAATACCCAAGAGTTGGAAACAACCAGAATGCCCATCAACAGAAGACTGGATAAATAGTGTGTATTTTTTCAATGGACCACTATAAAGCAACAAAAATGAAGGAGTTACATCTACACTCACACATGAAAAAAAAAATCTCACAAACATATGTGGCGCAAAAGAAACCAAAAATGAAATAACATACACTCTAACTTAATTTTATCTGTAAAATGTTCAATAAATATGCAATTCTAAACTACAGTGTTTAGGGACACATGTTTAAGTTAGAAGAGGCATGAGGATATTTCTGGGTTGTTGGCAATGTTCTATTTCTTGATCTTCTTGACAGTAACATGAATGTTGGCTCTATGTTAATTCGCTGAGATGTACATTTTTGTTTTCTATATTTTAGATGTGCGTTATATATTCCTACAGGATACATTTTCAAAGTAGAGGTTATGTTTTCTGGAATCAGGAAATTTTGGTTGTTTGTGACACTGGAAGTAATCTTGTGATCATATGTGTTCCAGTCAGAATGATATACTAGGACTAGATGCTGGTAAACTTTGGGAATGAATGTTCTTTAGAAGGAGGAACATATTATTTTCCCCTTGTTTAACTTTCCCTAAGTACAGTAGAAAGATGTTTCAGCCTCCCACCTCCTCACATAAAAGCAGGCTATAATGTCAAGACATGCAATATATTTTGAATCTATGCAAGATCTTCTTTCCTGCTGTGCTTAATTTCTGAATCCAATGCTGTCACAAAAACAGATGCAATGTGATGCCCAGTGGAAAGAGCATGTACCGATTTTCATCAGCACTCCATGGCCCCTACTTTAAATTGGTCTTGCATATACTGCTCAGGCAGATGAACCACACATTTTTAAAAGATTTTATTTTAAGATGGAATAATAGAAAACAAAGTTCCTTTTTAAATTAAAAGTAGGGGTATTTTTTCTTTCACGTGGAACCAAAATCATCAAAGTAAGAGGAGGTGAGGTTTTTTATTTTCAGTACTCAACTCTATTTTGTGCTAGAAAGATTTATTGATATTATTGAAAACAATATTTATTAAACTTCATCATGCCAAAAGCTCATAATATGTCTGTTATCCATTTTGAGTCTGATTTCAAACTAACTTGACAATTGGATCCAAAATTTAATGGAAAATGCCAAACCTTAAAAAACATTTCTAATAATTATAAATGAGTGAAAATGAGGGCTCCCTATATCTAAAATGCTAATTTGTTTAAGTGACAAGATAAATATCCTTTCTCCTTTCATCAATTATGCAATCATCTCAACTGTGAATCCAGACCTATCTCTACAACAAGTAAGCAGTTTGAAGAAGGAATTATTAAGTAGACAGGCCTTAGTCAAGCAGTCTTTTTTTTTTTTTTTTTTTGCGGTACGCGGGCCTCTCACTGTTGTGGCCTCTCCCGTTGCGGAGCACAGGCTCCGGACGCGCAGGCTCAGCGGCCATGGCTCACGGGCCCAGCCGCTCCGCGGCATGTGGGATCCTCCCGGACTGGGGCACGAACCCGTGTTCCCTGCATCGGCAGGCGGACTCTCAACCACTGCACCACCAAGGAAGCCCAAGCAGTCATTTTTAACACAGGAATTCGTCCTACCTTACAAAACCTGCCATTAAAGTACTGGGTGACTGTTTAGGTAATGGGAGAGGTTACCAGACAACAGCTTCATATTCCTGTCTGTAGAGAGGTTCCTGTCTATAGATATTTGATGCTACTGATGGGAAACATTTATACTATGACTTGAATATACTTGTGCTGTATATAAACAAGACCTCCAGTTCACCAGTTTTGGGGGTAGAAAATAAATTCATATCTGTGGATTATTCAAATTAAATGTTTCAAATCCCATTTTCTAAGCATAACTTTCTTTCCTGTTATGGTTCCCTTGCTCTAATTCCTTTTTGATAATTGCAAGACTCAAGACTAACATCATCCCCAGCCTCATTCCTGTTACAACGAACTGAGAACTTAGATTTCTTCACTGGCAACTGCTGACTCTTCCCATGAAGAGTCAGTGTTAAAACACTGTGATTCTCTTTGCTGTACACACAAAAAAAACACAACACTGTAAATCAACTATGCTTCAATTAGGAAAAAAACAACCCGACAATGTGATTCTGCCAATTCTCTCCCATTGTGTGATTAGCAGGGAGTGAGGAAGGGTGGGGAGGGGGGAGAGCCACTCTTCCAGAGCCTCCTCTTCGACTCCTACTAAAAAGTCCCAGTTCAATTGGTATTTACTTAGCAACTAACCCTAAAGAAGTTTTTCATTTCAGGCGTACATTCTTTGAAATCTGTCCCTCCTTCCTCTCATCCTCTACACCTTTTTTCCCTCAGAGTACTACCACCTCCTTTTGCTTTCCTTCTCTTACAAAAACCTACCCCAATTTTCAGTTCCCAAGATGAACAACACTCTGGGGGAAAATCTACTATTTTTATAGTTCAGAAAGGTTTTTTTGAGACTTCTTTGAACTTTGGATTTTATAGAAATGTGCTATTCAATTTTTAAGTAATTTCTTTAGGAATTCTTTTGGATTATGTCTACTTGCAACAAATTCTTAGTTTTTCTTCATCTGAGACTGTCTTAATTTCACCTTCATTCCTGAATGATATTTTCAATGGATATAGAATTCTGGATTTTCAGTTTTCTTTCAGAAATTTAAAATGTTGTTCTGTTTCTTTCCAGCCTCCATGGATTATGATATGACATCCATTAGATTTAATAATGTCATTTTTCATGTCTGCTTTCAAGATTATTTTTCATTAGTTTTCAGCAGTTTGCTTATAATGTACATTAGAATAGATTTCTTTGGCTGAATCAGCTTTGGTATCCGCTGAGCATTTTGAAACTCTAAGTTTACATTTTTTACCAAATTTGTAAAGTTTTCAGCCATTATATTTTCTAAGATTGTGTTCTGCACACACTTTTGCTTTACGTCTGGAAATATAATTAAATGAATATTAGACCTCTTTTAAAAATTGTAACACTGATCCCTGAATCTCTACATTTTTTGATGTTCTTCACTTTGTCATTTAGATTGGATAATTTCTATTGATCTATATCAAGTTCACTGATCTTTCCCCTTTTGTCTTCATTATGCTATTGAGCCAATCAGGGAAATTTTTACTTTGGTTATTTTATTTTTGCTTCTAAAATTTTCATTTTTAATATTACTTTTTCTTTGTTGAGACTTTTTATCCTTCCTTATGTTTCAAAAGTGTTTACCCTTACTTTCAGGAACGTGGTTTTAATAACTGCTTTAAAGTTTTTGATAAGTCCAATATCTGTGTCATCTTGGCATAGTTACTCTAGTGTCTTTTTCCTTGTGAGATATTGAATGTTTTTGGTTCTTTGTATACCAAGTAATTCTGTACTATACCCCTGCCCTCGTGTTAAGAGACTCTGAGTCTTGTTTAAATCCTATAAAGAATGTTGGTTTTGACTATTTGTTTGCTTTAGAAGGCAACTGACCTAGTTAGATACAGTCCACAAGTTCCTTCCCACTTTTATATGTTGTGACTTCAAAATCAGTTCAGTTTTCAAAGGCTTTGCAGTGCCATTCCCACATGGGCCAGTCTAGGACCCCGGCCACGTCAAAACTGCAGTTCAGTTCTCAAAGCTTTTGCTATGCTATTAAGGGTACTATTCATGTATTTGCAGGTCAGGAGTGAGCCCAGGGGTTCATGCAAAACTTTATGGGATTGCTTCTTTGAGCTTCCTCCTCTCTACAATCTCGCCAACACTTTGCAGTTCCCAGAAGCCCTCGCTTCCTGGTTCTTTGGCTAAAAATCTGAGGTTTTGGTTCTCTGTTTCCACCATGCACTTCCCATCACTGTGTATGCCTCCAGGGCAAAGTGGTAAAGAGAATAGAGGGAAAAAAGCAATGGGGATTCCCCCTATGCTCCTGCATCCACAGGACCTATGATCAGAAATGTTTTCTTTCTCTGCAAGTTTTAGGTATCTGCCCAGCTGCCATTACTGTTTCTACTACTGCCCCTGTGGGATTGCGTGGGGGCAATCTCTTGGTTAGGACAGGAGAAAACAGAAATAAATAAGCACAGAAATAAATAAACATGAAATTTTCCTCACTCTCTTTGACACATAGGGGTCCATTTTCCCAGTCCTCATAACAGAAATAGAGAGCTTCTCTTGGAGCTCTTTCTATACCTGATGTGATGTATCGGGTTTCAGGCTGCATTTGCATTCAGGCCAGGAAATACAAAGGGAAAAAATCTTATCACTGAACTAGCAGTGAGTTACACTTTTAGTGGTTCCACCATTTATTTTTCAGTCCTCAGTCACCTCATACATTCTGTCCACGGACTGTAGTTGCATTCATTTGGAGAGACAGGGTAGAGTATGCATATGCTACCTTGACCAGAACAGAAACGCCATTTAAAAAAATAATAATTAAAAATTCTTTCAGTAGTGTTAAGTATATTCACATTGTTGTGCTACGGATCTCCAGAACATTTTTGTCTTGCAAAACTTTAAGTGTATACCCACTGAATAACAGCTCCCCAAGTCCCCCTTCCTCCAGCCTCTGGAAACCACCATTCTACTTTGTATCTCTATGTTGACTACTTTAGACACCTCATGTGAGTGGAATCACACTATTTGTCTTTTTGTGACCTGTTTGTTTCACTTAACATGTTGTCTTCAAGGTTCATCCATGTTGTAGCATGTGACAGGACTGTCTTCTTTTTAGGGCTGAATAATATTCCATTGTATATATATACACATTTTCTTTATACATTCATCCACTGATAGAAAATGTAATTTTTTTACCTCTTGGCTTTTGTGAATAATGCTGTTATAAACATGGTGTACAAATAACTTTCAGACACCTCTGCTTTCAGTTGTCTTGGATAGATATAGCCACAGGTGGGATTACTGGATCATATGGTAATTCTATTTTTAATTTTTTGAGGAGCCTCAATACAGTTATCTATAGCAGCTATACCATTTTACATTTCCACTAACAGTACGCCAGGGTTCCACGTTCTCTACATCCTCACCAACACTTGTTTATTTCTGTTACGGTTTTTTTATAGTGACCATCATAATGGGTGTATGGTAGTATTTCACTTTGGTTTTGATTTGCTTTTCTCTCTAATGGTTTGTGATATTGAGGATCTTTTTATATGTTTGTTAGCCATTTGTATACCATCTTTGGAGAGATGTTTATTCAAGCCCTTCAGTTGAGTTATTTATTTTTTGTTGAGTTGTAGGAATTCTTTATATATTCTGGATATCTACTCCTTATCAGATATATGATTTATAAATATTTTTTTCCATTTTGTGGACAGAACCTCCATTTTCTTTTAGCTTCCAGTGTTACTATTGAGAGGTCTGCCTTCCTGATCTTTGGAAAACATCTACCCCAGCCTGCTTCAGGGGAAAGCTTGTATGATCTTCTCTTTTCCCCCAGTGGTCCAAAATTTCCTGACAGTATACTTTGGCATTTGTGTGTTTTGCTCCATTTTTATGGATCTTTTCCATTCTGAAACTCCCCTCCCTCCAGTTCTGGGAAATATACTTGACTTGTTTCTACGATGATTTCTTCCTTTCCATTTTTGGTTTCCATGTTTTCTTTTATTCTGACATCACCTGGATTTATTTTTGAGAATCTGTCTTCTATCAGTGAAGTTTACATTTATTGTGATTAAAGTTATTTGAACTTATTTCTATTATATTATTCTGTTTTGCATTTACTATGTTGTATTGCTGCATTTGCTTCTTTTGCCTCTGTTCTTTTTAGACTACTCTTGGATTGTTAGAATTTTATTTTTTTTATTCTTTTTATTGGGTTGAAATTTGCACATATTCTTTACCTTCCATAGTGATTTAGCCTTAAGGCCCTATCTACTATGTTTAGCCTTAAGGCCCTATCTACTATGTCACTGCGGTTGTTAGAATCCCAGCCCTATCCCCTTTGACCTACATTTCATAGCCAGC
The DNA here is from genome assembly GCF_964165515.1 of Mesoplodon bidens. Lineage (NCBI taxonomy): Eukaryota > Metazoa > Chordata > Mammalia > Artiodactyla > Ziphiidae > Mesoplodon > Mesoplodon bidens. The sequence continues at coordinate 71,220,027 of NC_138160.1, forward strand.
AATCTGTGGGCTGCCTAATGCTTGCTGCTATCTTTTGAGTTGGGTCTATTTGTGTCAAAAGAACATTTGTAGTGGGTCTATTTGTTTATTTATTATATTTATCCAGCATTTCTGTGTTTGTAACAGGAAGGGTTACATTGCAGAGTTCAGTCTATCATGTTGCTTTACAGAGTAGTCTACCCTTAACAATTGTCATCAAATATAAATATATATGTATACGTACATATGTATGTGAATGTATCAGTTGAGTGATGAAGTAAAATAAGGACATGATTTTCTACGATTCCACATAATATAGCTTTTGCTAGCATTAACTTGATAAAGAGCGCTATGTTATTTTATATGAACCAAAGACAATCCTTCCAACAAGTTTCAAAGCCTTTGTAGTTTTAGAAAGGATGCCCTATAACCATCTCAGCCAAGTTTGAAAGATAATGAATACTGCGAACAGCAGTGTACTACAATCCCCAACACGAAAAACTTGCAGTTGTTTTAGGGAATGAAATTTGGAAGTACGTATCAGACCTTCTGAACTTTGAACAAAGTTTAAAAGCCTGGCAGCACTATTTTTTTTTCCTAAACAGTGTGCTAGTTGACTTAGAAAACAGCTTTTCTATTTGAACCATGCTTGTATCCCTCTATGTTAGCCATAGCAAATGTTCATCATTATTTTAAAAGCTGGAGAGTAAGAGGGAGAGTAAAATATCCGCCTCCAGCATTTTTTTCTCCAAAAATAAAAATAAAAGAGAAAGGGAGGGAAGACGCATAAAACAATATTACGCTGCATTCTCCACTTTGTCGTTCAATGTCTTACAATTGCCTAATTGTTCATCAGCTTCACAAAAGAAATGTCTTTTATTTTCTCCAGGCACTTAGAGATGACTAAGTGTCACTTAGTCAATTGGCAGAACAAAGAAGTCAATTATGGATCACATTTTCTCTGTTTCGTTATTCTTGAAAATAATTCACTTTATTGGTGTAGTGTTCTGGAAAGGTGAGGGATTGACAGGTCTGGAGTACAGAAATATCAACCCATAGATTTAGGTTGCACACATGCATTTCTGTTTAAAACTAGAGGTGAAAAGGTAACCATTTCTCAGTCTCTTCATATTGAAAACTACTCTAAAAATTTAAATACTAAGAACTCCTGACTTCCTCCAAGTATATTTCACCTCAACTTAAAGTCACATGCTCACATTTTCCTTTCCTCACCAGTCCTATTGATTAATTAAGCTAGTCCTCAATCATCTCTTTGATATATGTACAGTGATTTAGCATTACAACATAAAAAGCTTAAAGTATACGTTTTTGTAGTTTTCCTCTAGCTAAAAAGTAATATTACTCTTGTGGAAATTTGGAAAATACATACACGTAAAGAAGAAAATAAAAATTACTGGTAACTTCATAACACAGAGAAAACCACTGTTAACATTTTTGAATAATCTTGCCATAATTTTCTGTATTTATATTAATAAGCTATAATATATGAATGTTATTTTATAACTTCATTTTTATATTTTTGAACATTTTTAAGAGATCAAATATTCCCCCTAAAATGATTTTTAATTGCTAAATTATTGTCCATAAATGGACATACCCCAATTTATTAAACCATTCCTTTCATATTGGATAGCCAAAATATTTACACTATGTGCTATCATAAATAACATTGAAAAGAATACAATTGAATGGGTGTCTATTTTCTTAGAGTAACTTACTTGTAGCAGACTTTACTACAGTAAAAATTACTGATGTTAAGGCTTACATAGTATGTGGCCAAATCACCTTCCTCAAATTTATTAATTTACTGTCCTAAAAGTAGAGTTTCATTTTATATTCATAATAAATTTTTGAATGATGAAAATAATAGTTTAACAATCAATTGACCATGGATGGCCTTAAGGCGTAGAGTCAAGCTATTGGATTTTTCTATTAGTTGTATAGAAAATTAAATTCACTATTGAAGAATGTGTGTTCCTTTATTATTTGTATTTTTTCAGTACAATGTTAGAAAAAAATTGTAATTTTATACTTTTTTTTGGCGGTACACGGGCCTCTCACTGTTGTGGCCTCTCCCGTTGCGGAGCACAGGCTCTGGATGCGCAGGCTCAGTGGCCATGGCTGAGGGATGTGGGATCTTCCCGGACCGGGGCATGAACCCAAGTTCCCTGCATCAGCAGGCAGATTCTCAACCACTGCGCCACCAGGGAAGCCCTAATTTTATACTTTTAACTATCCTTTAATCTTGTATACTAGTAAATCTCTGAAATAACTCATTGTTATTCTGACCATTTTAATGTAAATTTGTTACTCAGAAGTATAAAACATACTCATGTAGCAACATGTTTCCTTACCTTAAGAAAGGTGTCTAATTATAGAATATCTCATTATGCTTTTGTTTTAAAAAAAAAACCAACATGCACTTTTCCTTTTACAATTGAACTGAAAACTTTTGAAAGACTAGTAAAAGTTGGAGAAAAATCTGGAGAAAACATGCACAGATGTTTGCTATTTCCTTTAAATCACTTTTTTCCCCAGAAAGTGTTCATTTTACCAGAATTTACTAAATATGGGAATAAAACTGCTGCAGAGTACAATCTATATCCACAAATGGAATTATCGAGTTATATTCAATCTATTCTTTATTTTTTAACAGCGAGTGCATTTTCTATATGCAGAGCGAGCACTGAAGAGCACCACAGCCACAAACTGCGATTAGAAAAGCTGCTTGTTTAGCAGTTTCAAAGAGAACCAACATGACAATCAAACATGGAAAGAGCAGATGGAAAATTTATTTTAGGACATGCAGCAATAATAGAGAAATTAGGGAGCAATTAAAACATGAAAAAAATCAACTTAGCTGAGAAAGTGAATCTAAAGATAGTTCAATTCCCAATTACGCTTTTTTTTAAACCAAAGTTTGAATTAGAAAGAGTGAAATCTGAATGTTCTTTTAAGAAATAAAGTACAGCTTAGAGTGACATGTGGGGATTGTTTAAAACAGTCTTAAAAACCAGAGCAATTATTCAATACTATCATTTATTTTTAGAGGATAAATTATTGGTACCTATATTTGACTGTCTGGTAGAGAGCAACAGTATCAGAAACTCACTGTAGACAGCCTTGTACGTTTTTTAATTAACTACTTTTCAAAATTAAAATTTTTGTTTTAAGTTGGTTGCTTAAGAGTAAAGGTTTCATGTATGAGTTTCTCAGACATTTTGTACCTAACACATCAGGAGAAATTAAGGTGACCTTTGAAAATAAAGCTTTCTCTAAATCAGTACGACTGGATTTAGATGGAATATGCCAAGGCACAAGAATACCTTCATAGTAATAGTTGCAGCTCTAAATGAAAATGAATAGTATTCAGTAGAGGTAATTCCAGACACTTACCCAGAAATCTTGTGCAGCTAGCGCTTGAGCTTAACGCTGAGGGCAGCCGTGATACTGTGAGGCCAAGACGCCAGCGGAAGTGCAATGGTTCGCCCGTGCTAATAAAAGAGGCTCACAAGTTGGATTCCCCGGAAGCGAATCCTAAGCCAAGGATTCACGTGCTAGTGATTTATTAAGTGCTCCCATGTGAAACCAATAAAGCAGTGGCGAAAACAAGTCAAGGAAGAGGTTGAAACTAACCAGGTGCTATTTCAGGCAAAGGCCCTTGGAGGGTGGCTTCAGCCTAATCTGGAGGGAATTTTGAAGTGTTATTATAGCTTAGTTTATGCCAACACATAAATGCACCTCCAGGGAAGACGTGGCTTCATTAAATTAAGTTGCCACCAAAAGACTATTGGTCTCCTCAAGGGTTGATAACACATTGAGCAGTTAATATCAGATTCCACACCTGACAAGTCAGACATTCAGCCTCGGTATTGGGCCTAAGCGTGGTCTCCAATCTAACAGCACAGGCTACTCAATTTGCAGGCCTAAAGTGGGAAAAGCTGTGGCTGGAGCAGAGTTCGTTTCCGTGGGGGGATCTCAGGGAGAGTTGGTAACTGAAGGAAGGGTGAAAACTAGAAGCTCAATCTTGCATTACTATTAAACATCTGAACGAGGATGTCACATAAGTAGTTAGATATATAAGTTAGATATGTAGATTTGAAGTGCAGAGAAGGCTTTGGGGCTGAAGAAACAAATTTGGAAATTTCAGCATATAGACAGTATTTAAAGCCAAGAAATGGAAGACTTCATCCATGGATTGAGAGTAGATGGAGAATATGTTCACATGTATTCCTGGGGTTTTACAATGTTTCAATGTCAGGGAGATGAGGAAAAAAGTGAAAGAGACCAAGAAGGAGCAGCCCGTGAGGTAGAAGAAATCCAGGACAGTGACATGGAATGGAATATGTCAAATTCTGTTGATGCATCAAACAGGATGAGGACTATTACTCATTGGATTTAGCAAGATTTATATCATTGCTGACATTGGGAAGACCACTTTTCTGTGATGTGTTGGGCACAAAAGTCTGACTGTGATAGAATCAAAAGAAAATGGGAGGGATGAAATCAGAGTTGGCAAGTATAGACATCTCTTTGGAGAATTTTTTTTCTTTTGTAAAAGAAAGTAGAGAAATAAGGCAATATTTGGAGAGGAAAATGAGGTAAAGAGAGTTAAAAATAACATTTATATTTTGATGGGAATGATACAATAGCAAGGGAAATTTGATGTTCTGAGAGAGGGGAGAATCCTAAATTATCAGATATTTGTGATAATGGTGTGGGCATAGAACATAAGAAGCAAGCACATATATTTCTAACATTCATTCTATCTTTTGGAAGAGTAATGAACAGGGAGCAATACACATTGTTATCTGGACAATTTTCAGTCTATAGAATTCTTGAGGAATAAACTCAGAAGATGCTTTGTGTGGCGGGGGGCATGGTAATGAAACACAACTGGGGAATGCTCTTCATGGGCCATAGGAATATAATTATCAGAACGTAAGATGATTGGGGGAGAATTGGTAGATTCTTCTTGAAAAACTTCCATGTTGTATTTTTTTAATTGAAATATAGTTGACATACAATATTATGTTAGTTTCAGGGGTACTACATAGTGATTTGACATTTGAATACATTATGAAATGATCACTACAGCAAGTCTAGTAACCATCTGTTTCCATACAAAGTTATTACAATATTATTGACCATATTTTTTTATTCTGTATATTACATCCCCATGGCCTATTTATTTTATAACTGCAGGTTTTTACCTCTTAATCTCCTTCACCTATTTCACCCACCCCTCATCCCCCTCCCCTCTGGCAGCCACCCATTTTTTCTCTGTATCTATGAATCTGTTTTGTTTTATTTTGTTTGTTCATTTGTTTTGTCTTTTAGATACCAAATATAAGTGAAATCATAAGGCATTTGTCTTTCTCTGTCAGACTTATTTCAATTAGCATAACACCCTTTAAATTCATCCATGTTGTTGCAAATGGCTACATTTCTTTTTTTTAATGGTTGAGAAATATTTCATTGTATACGTATACCACTTCTTTATCCATTCATCTATTGATAGGTACTTAGGTTGCTTCCATATCTTGGCTTTTGTAAATAATGCTGAAATGAACACAGGGGTGCATATAGCTTTTTTTTTTTTTTGTGGTACGCGGGCCTCTCACTGTTGTGGCCTCTCCCGTTGTGGAGCACAGGCTCCGGACGCGCAGGCTCAGCAGCCATGGCTCACGGGCCCAGCCGCTCCGCGGCATGTGGGATCTTCCCGGACCGGGGCATGAACCCGTATCCCCTGCATCGGCAGGCAGACTCTCAAACACTGTGCCACCAGGGAAGCCCTTGATTCACTTTTTAATGCTGGATTTTGTGTGCTCATTTTTCTTTTCCAGAAGAATTAAGTGTTTGTTTCTGCCTTTAAATCAGATGATAATTTAACTCAGCAGAAAATCCTTGGATCAGACTTCCTTTCCCTTACAACTTTGTAGAGGTTGACACTCCATTTCCTAGCATTGAATAAACATACTAGTTCCTCCACCACAGTTTTCTCATTTATGCCTTGACTGTTTTAATCTGGTTGTCAGGTTTTTTTAAACCTAAAATTTATTTTTAAAAATTTTTAGATTTCCAGAAAAGTTATGAAGATCATACAGAGACTTCCCATATACCCTGCTTTCCTTTGTAATTAACATCTCATGTTAACACTGAGTTGGAGGACTTAATATATTTCCAAAATGAGAAAAGCAATTCTGATTAGAAATTAAATGTGGGGTTACTGTATATAGGTAATTTTTGAAGCTGTCATCATGGAAGAGATTACCTAGGAAGTGAGTTGTACAAAGAAAGAGCCTAGGGCAAAACCTTAAGAAAACCCAACACTTAATGGTTAGATAGAAAGGAATGAGTCTACAAAGTAAATATAGAGAAACTGATGGTCAGAAATAAAGGGGAAAACCGGGAAAGTGCAGTGTTACAGAAGCTAATGTTAGAATATTTCATGAAAGGTATAGTCAAGGCTATCAAATGTTACAGAAAAATCAAGAAAAGTAAGTGTCTCTTAAGGTATATGACATGGAATTCCCTCTTTAAATAGGAAAACAGAAAACTCACCAACAATGAATATATTCAATATTTCAAAAGGGTAATATTCTGGGGAGTTTTAACAAAGATAAATATCTTTTGAAATGTCTAATTTTAATGTCCAATGAAATTTAAGGCAAAACTGCATTCATGAAAAGGAGTCTATTCTTAGATGATGTCAGGTTCTGCACTTGCAATTAGAGTATACATGCCCTAAGCTATGTGTTTTGGGGACATTGCAAAATCTAGAAGTCTCCTAATCATAGCTGATTAGACCAAGGGTGAATCTTTGATATTACATGGCCCAGTCAGAGTCCTTTCCCAAACCTAAATTAGGACTGGGAATGAGAGAGTGAGAGTCAACTTCTCCATGAGATTATAATAATAACAAATGGACTCAAACACCTTTTTGCCCCAATGAGGTTTGTATAGGCCAGAAAGCCATCTGTGCTGAAAGGGGAAGCTTGTATTTTTTGGGTTTTGTTTTCTTTTTAATATTGAAGTATAGTTGATTTACAATGTCGTGTTAGTTTCAGGTGTACAGCACAGTGATTTAGTTTTGTATATATATATATATATGAAATGTATTTTTTATTTTTCATATTCTTTTCCCTTATAGGTTATTATAAAATATTGCATATAGTTCCCTGTGCTATACAGTAGGTCCTTGTTGGTTATCTATTTTATATATGGTAGTGTGTATATGTTAATCCCAAACTCCTAATTTATTCCTACCCCTTTTCCTTTGGTAACCATAAGTTTGTGGGCCTATTTCTGTTTTGTAAATCAGTTCACTGTGTCTTTTTTTTTTTTTTTTTTTTACCTTCCACATATAAGTGGTATCATATGATATTTGTCTTTGTCTGGCTTACTTCACTTAGTATGATAATCTCTAGATCCATCCATGTTGCTGCAAATGGCATCATTTAATTCTTTTTTTGGCTAAGTAATATTCCCTTGTATATATGTACCACATCTTCTTTATCCATTCATCTGTCGATGGACATTTAGGTTGCTTCCATGTCTTGGCTATTGTAAATAGTGCTGCAATGAACACTGGGGTTCATGTATCTTCTTGAATTACAGTTTTCTCCAGATATATGCCCAGGAGTGGAATTGCAGGATCATATGGTAACTCTATTTTTAGTTTTTTAAGGAACCTCCATACTGGCTGTACCAATTTACATTCCCACCAACGGTGTAGAAGGGTTTTTGGTTTTTTTTCCCACACCCTCTCCAGCATTTATTATTTGTAGACTTTTTGATGATGGCCATTCTGACTGGAGTGAGGTGATACCTCATTGTAGTTTTGATTTGCATTTCTCTAATAATTAGTGATGTTGAGCATTTTTTCATGTGCCTCTTTGCCATCTGTATGTCTTCTATGGAGAAATGTCTATTTAGATCTTCTGCCCATTTTTTTGATTGGCTTGTTTGTTTTTTTGGTATTGAGCTGTATGAGCTGTTTGTATATTTTGGAAACTAATCCCCTGTTGGTCGCATCGTTTGCAAATATTTTCTCCCATTCTGTGGGTTGCCTTTTTGTTTTGGGTTTTTTTTGTTTGTTTGTTTTGTTTTTTTTTTTTTGCGGTACGTGGGCCTCTCACTGTTGTGGCCTCTCCCGTTGCGGAGCACAGGCTCTGGACGCGCAGGCTCAGCCTCAGCGGCCATGGCTCACGGGCCCAGCTGCTCTGCGGCATGTGGGATTTTCCCAGACCAGGGCACGAACCCATGTCCCCTGCATCGGCAGGCGGACTCTCAACCACTGCGCCACCAGGGAAGCCCTTTTGTTTTGTTTATGGTTTCCTTTTGCTGTGCAAAACTTCTGAGTCTAATTAGGTCCTATTTGTTTATTTTTGTTTTTATTTCCATTACTCTAGGGGCAGCTTGTTCTGATCTATCTCTCATTTCTTTAATTTTCTCCCTGTGTACGTCTTAATTGCCATTGTGCTTTGAGGGAGTTCTTATGTTTCTGTGTGCACTTTAGCCATAGAATTTCCAGGGTTTTTTAATAGGCTATATCACTATTCACAATTTCCAGTTCTTAGTTTACATTTGGAGATTATCTTTTAATTCCAAGAGCATAATAAGCATAGTATTTTTTTTATATATAATCTGTGTCTGGTAATTTCATTGACTAGTGTGCCTGTGGATCTATTTCATTGTCTATAGTGTTAATTGCTTATGTTGTCTTTTCCCCTCACCTTTGGTTGTGTGATAGATGTTCTATTTGAAAAATAATTTGTAGAAATAATTTGAAACCTAAAATGAAGTTATCTTCCTTTAGAGAGAATTTCCTTTTGGTTTTGGGTGCACAAGCAAAACAGATGACCTTCAGTCAGTTTCAAAGTGTGAAGTTTTCTGTGCAACCCAGATGACTGAAAGCTCATTGCACCTGATTGCAAAGGTTGTAGTACTTTCTATTTGTCCATGTTCCTAAGGTGTGGCCCACAGGGGTTGTTCACCAGGGCCACCTGCCTTGCTAAGCCTTGGACTTAGCTTTTGTTGCTCTAGATCAAAGTGGTTATCAAAGGTACTGCTCAGCCTCTTAAATCTGCAAATATTTCCTGCACAAAAGGAGCTCAAAAGACCCAGTGCTCTTGGGTTTCTATATTCTCATGGACATTGACATGGTTACTTCTCACTATCATTTTGAACTCGAATATTTTTCTGGTTGGCTCTCATGTTTTGTAGAATCTGAACTTAAACAATTTGTGGGTCCCTTTTTAAGAAAAATCGTACAAAATTAGATACAAGGCCTTAAGAGGAAATATTGAGTGAGGAGCCCTGAAACTTAAACTTCATTAGCTTCATGATAAATCCTCCTCTGGGGGCTTCACTTGGTGGTTTGGTCCAAATTACCTGTTCTCTCATTACCAAAAGTGGAAGGTACCGTAATGTATCTTTAATGACATGAACCCTATTCAACATGGTGTTAAGAGTCACATCATAAAGAACAGCAGAGCTAACACAGCAGAACACCCCTCCCTGTCCACATGCATCTGCTCTTTGAGTGAAGTGGCAGGCAGTATCAAACACATTATTTATACAGTTTTTATATCTCATTCCCACTCTTTTTCTCTCATATAAGAAAGCATATTTGAATCTAAAGAAGTTAAATTTGCATGTGATGCAACTCCATTATTATCTGCAATTTTTCTTTTGAAGGCTTCTTTAAGAGTTATTTCAAAGTGCATATTCTAATTCCAGATGAATATAAATTTTTAATTACTTTTTATTGTTAATTATAAACTTTATTACATTGTTGCCAGTATTATAATCTGTGTGGTTTATACTTTTTGGAATTATTGAGATTATGTTGAGGTCAAATGGTTAACATTTTAATGTTTTGTGTACATTCTAAAAGAACGCATATTTTCTATTATTGGTCGGAAGTTCGGTACAAATCAATTAGATTAAATCTATTAAATGTGCTCTTAAAATTCTCTATAGCCTTACCTATTTTATGCCTATATTATTTATTGATATCTGAAAAAAATGCCTAATGGCTGTATACTCATCAATGATCAATATGGTTGGGTTTTTTCGATTCTGTTAGCATGCAAAAAAATGGTATCTGGTGGACCAGAAATTGTGAATAGTCTGTGAAAAAATGAAAGAGAATATGACCTAATTGGAAAAAATTTTAAGTCTAAAACACAGGAAGAGAGGTACACTTCTTGCCATGATTAACAACAGAGATTGGATTTATATCTCCACTGAAAACAATTATAAAACTGGATTTGATGCCTAAAAGAACAATTACAAAACTGGATTCAATGCCTAAAAGAACTGTTTAAGACATTGGAGAACAGGCAGGTAAGAATCATTAAGGGAAACATAGGACTGAACTCTATGATTGCTTGGCTTTCTGCAGGGAGGCACATTGGATACTGTGAAACATGGAGGGCAAAATGATGCTCTTACTGAATTGACGGCATGGAGATTGGAGTTCAAAGAAGCTGAGGCACCTGAGAATTGCAGGCCAGAGTTATGGAGAAGAGGAGATATGCAGAAAAAGAGCTTCAAAGTTCTGCATAGGAGTTTTCTTGAGTCTTTGCTGAACACTAAGATAATAAGCATTGGGCAAAGAGGGACCAGGGTTTTAAGCTGAACACTTTCCAGAGCTCACAGAGAGGAGAGTTTTGGACGTTCACTCAGGGAATTCAACAGAAACTCCAGAAGATCCATGTAGAATTAAACTATCCCTAGAGTCAAGGCTACTCTAAGCCCACCCAAACAAATTTTGAAAATGCCAAGGAAGTCATAAATAAAATCTAAAGCCTAGTAAAGTAACAAAACCCAAGGTCAATGTACAAAAATCATTTTTATTTGTATACAGTAACAAATCAACTATTATAAATTCTAAAATTTTTAAAGCATTTAAACTAGCATTAAAAGCATGAATTGTTTAGAGCTAAATTTAATGTAATGTATTCAGGTGCTGACCTGGATACTGGGAACTACAAAGATTGTTGTGAGAAATTAAAGAAGATTTAAATAAATGGAAAAAATATCATGTTCATTCAGCAGAATACTCAATATTGTGAAGGTTTCAGTTCTTCCTAAATTCATTTGTAGATTTAATGTAATCCTAATCAAAATCCAAGCAAGGCTTTTTATAGAAAATGAAAACATTTTTCTAAATTAGATTAGAATGGTTAAAATGGAAAAGACAGACAATATCAAATGAAGGATGTGGAGCAACTGGAATGCACATTGTTGGTGGGAATACAAAGTAATACACCTACTGTATTAGTCTTCTATTGCTGTGTAACATATTACCACAAACAGTGGCTTAAAGCAACACACATTTATTATCTCATAGTCTCTTTAGGCCAGAAATCTGGGCACAGTTTAGGGAGGGGAGTCTTCTGCTTAGAGTCCTTTAATGAAACCTTTAAGTCAAGTAATTAAATATTTGAGAAAGATAAAAGAATAGACAGGAAACCTGTAAGCTATTGCAATGAAGATGGGGAGATCATGATGCAAACAGATACAGTGGACTGCAACAGCCTTGAAGTGGGATAATAACCTCAAGACAGTGGATGTTTGTTATTCTGAAAATATTCTTATCAAAATACCAGTCTGTGCTCTGAAATATGTAAGTTCAAAAGTTACCTTAGTAAATGAGACTCTGGGTTGCAACAATAGTACCTATACTAGTATTAAACCAAAGGTTAATCAAGCCATCAATTAGAGGTTCCCCATGCCCTCACTCAAATGAAATCTGTACCATGTTTGTAAATGATTTTTCCAATGAATTTACTCTAGTATTACCTCCTTGCATTGCTTTTAAAGTTTAAATTAAGTACCACTAGAACCAATATTGTTTTGGCAGATACTTGCTTGTATAGAATGATTTGAAAGATTCATTTGAACCAAATTGTCTCTGCCACTGGCCTTTTTATTATCTATTAAACTGTTTCAAATGAATTTATCAAATTAATTTCAATGAACCAGACATCAGTCAGAGCCCATAAAAAGAAACAGTAAAAAGAATTTTGAGATGTAGAGAACAAACAGAGAAAGGCATATCGCCCAGGAGAGCTTAAAGTAGTGGGCCTGTCTATAATCATGATGCAGGGTCCATGCAACCCAAGCAGAGGAGAAGGGAAGAAAAAGGAAGAAACACTGGCCTACTTTTCAGCTTGGGATAGAGAGGGCCTAGCTGTGTATGCACAAGCTTCTCATCTTAATGTATAACAAAACCATAATGTTCAAAAAGCAGTTAAGCTTCTTTGACTTGATTTAAAATATTTTTTTTACCTGTGGGAATAGAGCATTTTTTAGAAAAAAATAAAATCTATGTAATGGTATTACTAAAGAATGGTATGTATCTAACTATAAGTGTAATTGCTTACACTTGTGAGCAATGCTTGCTAAGGATGAGGTAAATTTCAACCAAAACCTAAGGGTTATTAGTTATTGTTGGTGAGATTGTAGAGTGGATAGATTGTTTCTCCATTACAAATAGAAAGAAAAATTGCCATCTTATGATTGGACTAGAAGATCACAAGTTTTCTTGCCAAAGTGTTCATATAGACCCATGTAATCATCTTGTTTATGCACTGGGGCCCTGGAGGAGAAGATGAAGGAGTTCTCAAGAGTGTCTGAGAACTTTTTTTCTTCTTTTTCCACCAAATTAGAGAAGCAGAGTATCAAGTACAAATTATGAATGGAAAACTATGAGGACTGAGATCCCTGGTGAAACCACAGATAGGCTCTAGAAAAATGAGGTATTTGAAAATTGAAGCAAGGAGTAAAGAGAAAAGAACCCAGAGATTCTGCCTTTGAAGTTATTACTAAAAAGTATATAGTTAACAGTAATGTACCTACTGTAGGGTATGTGTGTGTGTGTGTGTAAGTTTGCTATAGGAAAATTATCTGTAAAATATTAGTATTGATGTTTATTTCACTTTTCTATTCAAGATGTTTTTGTTGATGTTGTTATAAAAAGGATAGCATGATTATGTCTGATAGAAGCAGGAGTGTCAAAATGTACCTGTGGAAGAAGCCTACCTAGTGTCAATTACCCTTTGTGCAGATTACTTTTTATTCTCAATCATTTCTTGAACAGTAGATTTATAAACATACACCTATCAAATAAAAATATAAAAATCAGACAGTACAGTAGACTGAAAACAGTCTCAAAATTCAGTGCCTACCCCAGATTTCATAAGTCCAACTCAAATGCCTCATGTCACAATTTCAGACGCCTCCAAGGATAGCCTAAAAGAGCAAGCATCCTGGTGAGAATGGAGGGCAGGTGGAGAACTTGGGACCCGCTTAGAGGGAGCAAGCCTACCTGGGCCCAGGGGGTTGTTACTTTGTGGCAATGCCAGCCCAGAGTAAAGCTCCTTCTGATTTTCCAAGAAAACCAGAAAATTCTATTTTTTCAAAATGTAAATTCTTGTAATTTTAAACCTTGGCAACTGATTTTAATTTAAAAACACTTACAGGGCTTCCCTGGTGGCGCAGTGGTTGAGAGTCCGCCTGCCGATGCAGGGGACACGGGTTCGTGCCCCGGTCTGGGAATAGCCCACATGCCACGAAGCAGCTGGGCCCGTGAGCCATGGCCGCTGAGCCTGCGCGCCTGGAGCCTATGCTCCGCAACGGGAGAGGCCACAACAGTGAGAGGCCCACGTACTGCAAATAAATAAATAAATAAATAAATTAATTAAATAAAAACACTTACAGACCAAAAATTTTACAAATTCATTTTTTGAGGGGTGGGAGAAGCCAGCCCCTGGCCAAATTTTATATCTGGGCCAATGGACTACCAATTGATTTACTGACTTTTAGTTGCTTCTGTATATTCTTTCACATTCTTTGGATTAATTATATAAAGTCCAATGAGTCGGCTTCAAAAGAGAGACTTGGCTTCTAACATAAATGGCAAATGAGCTGAACATTTTCTGTTTAGGAAACCTTTATAAGAATTTATAAATAGCCCTTTAGCATTTCATTGTGATCACATAGTAGACAATTGAAAGAATTATGAAACTTGAAATTATGAATCCATCATTTAAATCAGTTAACTCAGTCTCAAAAGTTTGGGGTTATTTCCTGTGGAATAGACTATTTTGGTTTTCTACAGAACCTAGTTCACTGAATAAGCTACTCTTGCCCTGCATAGAGACAGGATAAGGGGTCTGAGGTGACCATGGCCTAGGGCAGTTTGGATTTGGTATATAAATATTTTTTAAATGCCAGAAATACCCTAGAGTTGTATAAGGGCCAGAGATTAAGAGATAAAATCCGAGAAAAGGAAAGAAAAATCCCACTAATGATATCAGGAATCAGAGAAAGAATGACATTACTGATACCCACTTATGTTTTGCTCTGGCAATTCATTTGTGCGTGTGTGTGTGTGTGTGTGTGTGTGTGTGTAATGTGTTTTTTTTGAAAATAGAAATATTTTTCTGAAGGAAGTGTTAGCTTTCTTATAATCAAAGCATGGCCAATGCAGCTTGAATAAACAATAACTGGTCTTGGTAAAAAATGTTTTGAATTTTAATTTGAAAGTTGAAAAATTTTGACGTTTACAAAATTTGTATTTACTAACATGAAAATACACTGTTACGTTGTTGATTGGTTTTGTAATTTTAGCATTTCTTCTAGGGCTTTCATTGCGGGTACTTATATTGAAAACAAAATAAAAAAATAATAATAATAATTATTATTATTATTGTTATTATTAGCTATTGGAGTATACATTATCAGAAAAGTGTTTCTATTGGTAATTAAACTACTTGAAGAAATGCTCTTTAGAGAAAGAGCGGGGGAACAGATCATTGACTACATCCACTGATTTTTTTCAAAAAAATAATTTTTATGGAGAAGGGGAAGCTTCAAAAAAGGCCACTGTTGCTGACTGACCTAAATATTGTTTCTTAGAAGTTTTTAATTTAAGATTATTTAATTAGAAACTTTAAGAAATTACTAGTCCACCTTCTAAATAATATGTTCTTAAATCAATAGAAGAGCAAGAATTGCATGATTACTAGGCAGGTGGACTACTAGTTATCCATTAATTTTTATTCTGTATTTTGGAACAGATATGTATGAATATTATAATTAATAAATCAAATTAAAGAAATAACCAATAAACAATAATGAAAATTCACAGCTTCCAAAATTTTTCCAAACTTACTCTAAATATATGTCAATCACACTGTGTTTTTCAAGTCAATTCTAAAATTTAAGAAAAGGGAATCTTAAGGAGACATCAATGAGAATCAATACATACATATAATATCAGTTATAGAAAATATATGTGGATTTATAAGTGTACATTTATGAGGGTTATTCTCATGGGAAGCCAATGAGCAACTTTAAAAGAAAGGAAATTATTTGAAACCATGAAAGATGTAATTAGGCCACCATAGGTGCCACAAAGAAATCTCTTTCTTTTTAAATGCTTTCCAGGACAACTGCGTCCAGGCATTAGATCTGGTCTCTTCCCCACACCCCGGCTTTCTTGAGGTCTAATTAATATACAAAAAACTGCTCATATTTCATGTATACAATTTGATGAGTTTAGACGTATGCATACATCCGTGATCAAGGTAATAAACATTGGATCTAGTTGTTATAGCATTTATGATAAGTGTAGCCAGCTTTATATAGATGCTTAAGGTGCTTTAAATATTTTTATTTTTTAAAAGTATTTGAAAAGTCATTACTTTGTATGTGGGGAGACCAGAGTGATTTTGGAGTGAGGATGTCAGAATTATTAGGAAAATATCGGAAATGACTCTTAGTTTTGAAGTTTGGAAAGTATGTTCCAGAAAACAAAGAGAAAAACCAAAGCAAACAAAAAACCTATCAGATGCATTCCAGCATTTTTAACCATCTCCATTTCTTACTCATTAAAAAAGTAAAAGATGGAGAATATCCTTGACAATGTAAACATTTTGTGCCAGACATGCATTATATTATTTAAATATTATGAATCCTGTCAATGCCTGTAATTGGTTCTCACATACATACGTGAGGATTCACATTTTTTCATGATTAGGACACAACATATTAGCACACATTTCAGAGAATGTTATTGCATTGGCATTCCAAAAGTGAAAATCCTTGGATTTTAAAACTGCATGTGCCAGAATCTTCTTGGCCAAAAGATTCACAGTATCTATTCTAATATAAAATAATCTCCATTTCAAATGAAGCAGATATACATCAGTATTAAGAAAGCGAAGAGCTCAACTTAATGCTGGAGGTCTTCTAGTGACACTTCACTCCCTCGTAAGATTTTTTCCACAAAAGGATCACTACATGAAAGACTTAACAAAGGGCCACACGTGGCCCTGGGTTTGGTTTTTAGTATAGTAGGTTATATTTTTATTATAATTGTTTCTTCTTTACTATTCTACGCTTAAGGCGTCTGCTCTTATAAATGACTACAGGATAAATAAAGCTAACAAACAAAAGTGACGGTATCTTTTGGCATTAAGATAATTATAGATCATTACATGATAGGAACAGTCAATAGTCCTAAAGTAATATGATTAAATAAAGAACTTTAAAACTGTAATTCACCTAGGCTTTTTAATATTTTACTATTTCTCCTTTGTTGCTTCAAAGCTATGAATTTCAAGATTTATTTGTCACTACTCTCTATATTTTCTGCTATACACAGTATTTGTAGGCTATGGCAACCAATCCCCTTGGGCTTTCTTTTGCTTTAATTTGCATAAAGACAGGCATCATATGAATATTCAGTGAGTGGCTTTGCATTAAGTAAGTGCCCTTAATCAGCTTTTCAGTTCAGTTTTATTGGTTGCACGCACAGTCTGTTATTTCATCCAGAAAATCTGAAGGCCCTACAAACTAACCAGGTAAGGTTGTAATTCCTTGATGCATTTAATGAAAGAATATTATCATTTGATTACATAGGTTCTGAAGAATGCTAAAAGCATGGTGGGGTTTTTTTTTCCCTGTGTTTTTTTTCTTCCCGTGGTGGTCAGGTGGGTGCATGATTCTCTAATTTGCATAAACATCAGCTCTATGAATAATTCATCAGGGTTATTTTAAACACTAGGTTTCTACTTTGGATGGCACTAGGGTACTGCCATTTGATTGGCTGAATGCTGTTTTCATCACCAACAGAATTCCTATAACATGAAAGTACCTAAAGGAGCTGAATTGAATATACAGTATTTGTTTTTTTGAAAAATGCCTGTTATCTTTTCAAAGCAAATTGTGCTGTTTTTCCCCTCCCTAACATTAGGGCTTCTAGCTTTTCATGATACATACAAGCTCAAATGTGGCTACCGTTTGTAGACTTGACCGGTGTCTGTGATTTCTGGAGAATGGGATAGCAGCTGTATTCTTCTGAACATGCATAAACATGAGCGACATGTAAATAAGAAACTGTCACATGCATATGGAGCCCTGGACAGCTCCATTGCTAGGATCCACTTATTTTCCTTTAACAGAATCCTCTTTTTGAATAGATAACTTTGAGACTGTTTCATCTATTTTAAAATGCCATGGACAATTATGGTACTATATATGGATATAATAAGCATATATGATCTGACAAATTATTTCTTGCTGAAAACGCAATTTATGGTTCCTCTCAGCCCACCTACAGGTTTTTAAATTTGGTACTTCTTTGCAATACAGTACTGACAAGGGAAGTGTTAATCAAGAATGACCAGGTAATTAATTTAGATATTAGGGTGTAATTCACTCCCATAATTTACTAAAAATAAATTGTCCCTTTCTTTATGCTTGTGGAGATGAGGAATATGGAGGTTCACGCCATTCTTTGTTAGTTACTTGAACATTAACCATTTGCATTTCTGGTCTGTGTCCTCATTGACAAGATTCTCATTGTAAACATCTGTGATCCTGAAACATTACAGGCATATGGGATTGGAGAATGGTGTAAATTGAATTTAGTCTTTGGCACATTCCATTTTTGTTTTCCTTCTCCATAGAGGAATGTATCACAAATAAGATGCTGAACAATTACTGTTAGGGAAGGTATATTGAATGATATGTGTAATCAGTTAGTCTGTGTAATCAACTATAAAATACTCCATGTTCACTGTTATTTCCTGTACATTGAATGGGTAAAAATACCAAAGGCATCTTTAATAATGAATAAAGAAAGCTGAAAATTTCTCAATATTTAACAGGTTTTCCATTTAAATTTTTTAAAGTTCACTCTAAATCATTACACTGTAACATTCTTCACTGACTTTTTGTAATTAATATCCAATATGAGTTTCCTACGATACTGAAACTGAAGAAAAATAAAATTCTTTTCATTTTCCTTCCTAGCTATCTATACATGTAATGATAATGTTGGGTTAGTTCCCATTTTTCGTTATTTGATTTTGTGTAGTTAGGTGAGGGTCTATTTCTATTTCCTTTTCTTTCTTTTTCTTTTCTTTCTCTTCATATTCTTTTTTTTGCTATCTTTGGAATGAATAGAACAAAGAAATACCTCTGAGACAATATTCCTTCACTCAGAACCAACTTTCATAAGCACATTTGACATATTTATTTTATCTGTTGAAAAAACACTTCATAATAAAAAATGGAATAAGGAATTAAGAACAAAAATATTTTAATGAGATGAAATTGTAAATTTCTTTTGGAATTTCATGTACTCACATCAGCTACTGTGTTTTACATGCAATTATAAACAGTGATTTAAATCTCACATCTGTAGTGTTCTTTGTTTAGTTAAATCTTGCAGGATTCAGTATGGATGCTGTTTATTTAATTATCAGCCATTAAATGTTTATAGCTGTAATAGGCACCAAGCAATCTTAACCATACTATACAAAGACTGTAGGTTTGGAAATATTTAACCAAAGACTCTCATTCAAGTGATGCTCAATCTATTGAATACTTTTCATATGAAATCAGCTAAACTTACATTTCTTCAACATTTATTCTTTTCATTTGTTTCAAAATAATCCAAATAATTTTCTGAACAAGAATGAATAGGTATAATTTCAGAAGAGATTCCTACCCTTCTTTAGATCCATGACAGCATGTTTATAATTCTATTTAGATGTGTATAATTTTGAAAATGAAAAATTCTCATCTAACTTTTTGATGGAGATGTTGTGAAATATCCAATTTAATGTGATAAACTGAGCTCCTTTATGCTTTTGCCATTTATATTATTTTTAGCAATCACTGGAGCTCTTTTAAAGAAAACATTTTAAATGAATTTGGAAACAGCAAAGCTAGTGAATGACTACAGAATTTACCTTCCATTTCAGTGAGAGATTCTTCCTAGGAGGATAGGAGTCATCTTGTATTGCATAAACCTTGTTTAAAAAAAACAAAGCATTTGTTTATATTTTAGAACAAACTCATGACACAAATAGAATTAAAATTATAATGCATTATATTGCTAGGGAGAAAAAATAATTTATATCTTGCTAGTATAGTCTTATTTCATGTAGTGCTTTTATATGTTTAGACATTTAAAAAGAAAAGCAGTGAGGCATAATATATGTTTATACTGTCATTTAAAAGATGTTTTTCTTCAACATGTGATCATCTTGTATTTGGTAGATAAAAATAAATATGCAGATACTATTATCTGTAATATTTTCATTTTCATTTAATCTGATTACACTGTCAAAAAATTGTTGGTGAGGGATTTCAGCAATTAAAGCTGTGTATATATCCTTGCTAAATCCACTGGTAGTTAAGGAAAATTGCAACAATCAAGTGCTTTGGTCTAAGTAGAATAAAACCTAAATTGATATACAGAAGGTGAAGCCTTAAACTTGAGGAACGTTTGTCTGTACAAAAGTTTTGGAACTGAATATTACCTTAAGGCAAGAGGTATCAACTACCTTGTATGGATTCCCCTAACAAATTCATGCATCTTTATGAAAGAGTGAATCTTCTCAATGAAGCTAGGACATCCCTTAAGAATTCTAATCTAATTGATGGTGCAAGTGTAGGACATGATTACCCATATACAAATCCCTCTATCCAGTGTCACTCATTTCCCAGGAACCCAGTCATTCAAATTTGCACATACACCTGAAACTTTCTTTGCTTTTTCCTGAATGGATACTGTTTAAATCTACATAGATTGTCTTGTTTAATAACATGTGGGAGTTAGCCATTAATTTTCTTAGGATAGAGGAGGATGAAGAGGAGGAGGAGAGGAGATGGTGCAGTGGCTTACTTATGAGCTCTCTTGTTCTCTTGAACACTCTTGTTGGAGTTCCTCTCTGCTACCCCGATTGCTCAACTCCATTAGTTAGAATTTGTACACTCAACAATTTAATGGGGTGAGGTTTCATGAAGTTATTGGGTAACTTGAATTTGTACAGTCACTCTTAAAATATGATCCTTATCACATTTAGGTTGCCAGCCAGTATCAATAAAGATGCTACAGGCTTAAGTAATATATATTTTTATTAAATTTTTAGTTCAGACCTGGTTTAAAATTTCCCAAGTATCATAAACCCAGTGGCATCCTGATTAAGTGATGAGGAGAGCAAAAAATAACATTTGTAATTAAAATTCTATTTTAAAGGTTAATTATTTTGGAGGGAAATAAAACATTTTCAGTCTTCTATTGCATTCTTTATGGAAGAGATACATGATATATTGAGAATCTACCTGGTATGAGTACTTAAAATAGAAAGATCCTTTAGGAGAAATTTTTAATAAGGGAGGCTCTTTTCGGATTACCATGTGGTCTCTATTTATTTGTTAGCATAGTGCATTAAATATATAGATTTTTTATGGTGAATCTTGAATAAATCACTCTGGATTCAAATAGTTAGTATTGTATATAGTGTTTTTGCATTTCTAATTAAAAGGGAAGCTGGTTAAAAGTTGGGCGTTATAATTTTTTTGTTAAGTTTTAGTATCAAAATTATATTAGTCTTATAAAATGTGTTGGGCAGCTTTCTTCTTCTTTTTTTTTTTTTTTCCTCTGACACAGGTTGTATATGAATTACCATCTATCTCTTTGAGTTTTGTATAAATTGCCTGTAAATCTACCTGGGCCAGGCATCTTTTGGGGGGAATTATTTTCTTCTTGATTCAATTTCCTAAGTGGTAGTAATCAGTTGGGTTATTTCTTCCTTACTGTATGCATTTTGATCATTTATATTTTTCTAGGAAACTGTTCCTTTCATCTAAGTTTTCAACTTCACTAACATAAACTTTTTCATTGTATTTTCTTATGATTTATAAAATATCTACTGTATGTGTAGTCTGTCCCCCTTTTCATTTTGTATTTTATTTATTTGCGATTTTCTATTTTTCCTTTGGTCATTCTTGTAAGAGCTTTGTCTATTATCAGTACTTTCAAAACAGCAGTTTTCGGTTTTTCATGTTATCTATCTTGTTTCCTTGTTCTTTGTTTTATTAATTTCTGTTCTTTAAAGCTTTGTGACCTTTAGTTCCTTACAGATTATCTCTAAGATTTGTTCCAGCTCCAAAATTCTACAGTTCTGTAAAAAGTTATTCTATGTTTAGAAGCCAGTGGAACTCTTACATAAGCATAAAATGAAGTGGGATGATAGTAATTATTTGGTGAACTTATTCTTTTATGTAGAAACCCTTTGTCTTGAGTAATCACAACTAGACCATTCCACATGCTATGAGTAGACTTTAACCTTTGAGGAAGTCTACTTGGAAATACTCTTATCTTGCTACTCCTGATGATCATGTGATATTTTTAGTGATTTTTAAAGTCTATCACTTAACTTTAATAGAGAGAACTCAAATAATCTTCAGAGTAATGTTTGGAATATGTTGTGTTTAGGATTAAATAGGATTGCATTAATTGCTTAGAAAATGTTTGTGAAAAGTCCACAGTACAACACATGATCATTTTAGACTCATATAGAAGGTCACTAAATCTAGTTGGGAATCTTTGAGGATTCTCCATTTTGTGAGTTGACCACTCAAATAAAATTATCTCAAAATCAGGCAAAGTTAATGAAAAAGTGCATCAGTATTCTAGTCTGCTTGCTTCAAAAGTATTTTCTTAGTAAAATCAAATTCAAGCCTTTGGTATTTTAACATTAAATCAAGTTAAACTCTCAGTTAATTAATAGACAGACATAAAAAAAATCACAGACTGAATTCTTATCTGTATGAAGAGTTGGTTTTTGTTTGTTTGCTTGTTTGTTTAGTCCCCTGTATGTACATTGTCCTAGGATGAATTGCTAATTCAGAGCAGCATTCATTCTTCTTCTTCTAGCCTGGGAACATGATAAATCTTATGGATTACACAAATGTTGTGATTGAAGCTATTGGACATGTTTGAGATTTTGTACAAATATACTTAAATAAAATCCAAAAAGAAAATAAGAACTTTTTGAAAAAAATATTTTAGCAAAATGATCAAGTGTCTTGTGGAATATAGTAACTCTGACTGACAGCTATATCATTAGAATTTTGTCATCAATTACAGCCTCCTTACAGGTTTTTTGATTCACAGAATACTGATTTGACCTACTTTATTTAATAAAGGCTCTGATTCATTTATCTGCTTTAAATGTAATAAAAATTTGAGAAGAAAATAATTCTTTAAATGTTAATATTATACATAAGTGATCCAACATGTAGAAAATAACTTTCTTTTAAATACAAGTCCTACAGTAATGAAAAACATTTTAGTCATGATTATTTTTATTCCAATGTGATCAATTTCACATTTGCTTTTTAACATGATTTCAAGAATAATTTTCTACTTATTTCAAGATCTGTAAATTGTTTAGTTCCATATCTAGTTCCCAGATACTTGTATCAAAATATGTCTGAGCTTGCACCTATATTTTCACATGAAATTAGACCATTAAACCTAACTTCAAATACCCAACTCAGTGATTCTTTTTCTCTGAGAATATCCAAATTCCTTTGCCACCAATTTTAAAGTCTTCTGGTCACAGTGAGAAGAATTTTGCCTACCAACAGGTTATCTTAATAAGTCATATAAAGTACCCTGGAGAGAATTAGATTTCACATAGAATAAAGTCTCAATAGTGGTTGTTTCCTGATACATCTGAGACAGTAAGGGGTATTTAAAAAGTAGTAATATCAAGATTTTGAGGGTTTTTACTTATAATTAACTTACAGTGCTTTTGTGCAACCTTATAGGATTTTTACCTGATGGCAGATTTGTATGACATAATGGAACAAGCTGGGAGTAGACTCAAATCTCATAACAAATCTTGCAATTATATAAAGACTCACTGGAAAAACTTTTTCTTTTACATGTACAATGCAATATTATATTACCAGTACTTATATTTAATAAATCAAACATTGAATGTCTTCTATCTTCCTAGTCTTTCTGTGAGGAATAAATGATAAATAACTTTCTCTAAGTACTGAGACTCACATGAGGCAGTCTGTTAAGGGGCAGCTACAAAAAAAAAGAAGTGTTGCTTGGAAATACTTCCCTTTTTATGTCAAAATTTGTAGCTTTTTTCTCTTTATATTTTCAGAAAAAGAGAAGAATCTTGTCTCAAGTATTCATCTACTTCTGTTTATTCTCCACCTGATATGCTAATCCTTGATTATTGTACCATGATAATTTTCATTGAGGCTGATTGTAATATTCCAAATAATAGATGCAAGCATGAAAAGGAAAATATGGAGAAATAGCAGGTGATGATTTTTTTAAATCAAAAATTTATTTTTATGTAAATGCCTAGGGGAGGAAGAGAGAGGGATGAGGGAGAGAGAAAAGAGTATTGCAATTCCACATGTAAAAGAATAAAGTTATCTTACAAAAATTAACTAAAATGAATTAAAAACCCAAAATGTAAGACCCCAAACTATGAAACTCCTAGAAGAAAACATAGAGTAAAAGCTTCATGACATTCAAAGTGGGAATGATTTCTTGGCTATGACACCAAAAGCACAGGCAACGAAGCAACAGCAGACAAATAGCAATACATCAAACTTCTGTGTATCAAAGGACACAATACAGATTGAAAAAGCAACCTATGGAATGGGAGAAAATATTTGCAAATTATATATCTGATAAGAAGTTAATGTAGAGAATATATAAATCCCCTCAGCTAACAATTTAAAAAAAACCTGATTAAAAAATGGACAAAGGACTTGAATAGACATTTCTCCAAAGATGATATGCAAATGATCAACCAACATATGAAGATATTCTTAACATCACTAATCATTGGATAAATGCAAATCAAAAGATACCATCTCACACTCATTAGGATGGCTAATATAAAAAAAAAACCCAAAACAGAAAATAACAAGTATGGGTGGGGATGTGGAGAAATTGGTAGCCTGTGCATTGCTGGTGGACTGTAAAATGGTGCAACCAGTATGGAAAACAGTATCGTGGTTCCTCTAGAAATTAAAATTAGAAGTACCACATGATCCAGCAGTTCTTATCTATCTAAAAGAATTGAAAGCAGGGTCTTGAAGAATTATTTGGTTTTTTAAAGAATTTTTTGGACATCTATATTTATAACAGCATTTTTCACAATCACCAAGTGGTGGAATCAATCCGAATATCCATCAGTGGATGAATATATATATAAAGGAATGTTATTTCAGCCTTAAAAAGGGAAGATATCCTGTCACATGCTGCAATATGGATGAACCTTGAGGACATTATGCTAAGTGAAATAAACTAGTCACAGAAAAGGCAAATACTGTATGATTCCACTTATATGAGGCAAACAGAAAGCAAAATGGTAGTTAGCAGCTGGGGGAGGGAGAAATGAGAGAGTTTTTGTTCAATGGGTATAGAATTTCAGTTTCAAGATGATACTGTTCTAGAGGTCTGTTGTACAACAGTGTGAATATACTTGATACTGCTGAATTAAAAATGGTTAAGATGGTCAGTTTTATGTTATGTGTTTTTAACCATAATTTTATGTTATGTGCTTTTTTAACCACAATTACAAATTTAAAAAAGTGTTAACTCAGCATGCATTAGACAATATAGAAGATTTTGCCAAACTTTTCACTATTAAGAAGAATTGATTTGAAATGAATTAAAAATACATATCTTTCCAAATTTTTGAAAGAAGAGTAGTATAATTTCAAAGTATTTTTTATAGTGGAAGTCAGCAACATACACAAAGTTAGAGTTTGAAAAATCTGGGTAATTGTTCTAGTCTTCTGAACAAATAGGCAATTGGGCAAACCAGAAAATATTGACTTTATCCTAAGATATTATCTACTTACATTTGGTTCTGAGAGATTCAGAGCACATTAATCTCTGGTTTTATAGCCTGATTAGAATTTTTAACATTTTTTGCCTCTGATATTTTTAATTATCTAGCTATCCATCTGTCCACCCATCCATTCACCTCTCCATGCATCCATCTATATATACATAATTTTCCTCCTTCCATTTTTCCTTCAACCCTACAATACCTGTAGGTTCTTACCATGAGCATATGTTCCTAAATATTTTGTCTAAGAATTTAAAGAATGTTGAAAGGAGATTTATCAAGACTTTTTAGGAATTCTTGATGAAGCTGTGGACATACTTTTTGCTTTTTTACCTATCTATTAAACCCCCCTAAATTTTAAGCAACAGCTAATGTGACTCATACTTTTCTTAGTCTAAATTACAAAAGGTAGCTGCATTGTGATTCACAATGGATGATCCTCTCCCTTAGTAATAATGACTATTGTATTTGTTGTTCTTCACACTAGTTGCTGTGTCAGGAAAACTGCATATTTTGCACAGTGCTCTCTAGCAAATGTTTTGAAATTTACCCTCAAGAGATCATCTGCTATAAATGGGCTTCAGTGCAGTTAATGAATATTTTATTACCCTCATTCCTTTTTTTGGTCTAGAATGAAAAACATGGGTTAAGTGTGAAGTGTCAAATTAACAGAAATGTTTCACTGAACCATTCATTCTCTGAAACATTTTTGTTAAATATATGTGTGTGTTTCATGTAATCAATTTACTAATGCAAATGTATACCAGGGAAAACATGAGTGACTCAATATGAAATGTTTAATAGTTTCTAAGCATAATTTCTGGCACTATAAACACATCACTTTTGATTGACTTAAAATAAGACAGTCATTGACTGGTTGAACGAATCTGATAGATCATATATTCTCTAGGAAATCAAACGCCTTGAGAAAATCTTTTGCAGTGAAATTATTCATCACATACTATTTTTCTGTTGTCACTATTTGATCATCTTTTGCCTTGTGGCCATGTAAAATAGTGCTGAGTTTCTCAGATTGTTCATTATTTGCCTATCAGAGAATTTCTGTGTGGTACGGGTCAAATTTGGAGCTTTAGTCTTCCAAATTCCTCCTTTTGGGAATAACTCAGAAAATGACTCTGTTACTATTAGTTAAGTGATGTCATGTAACATCATATCTTTGCATTTCAGGAACTGCATATATGTTTTCTATGGTTTTAAAAACAGATGAGCCAAAATATCATGTGAGATTTGATGAGTACATATTGCTCTGGCAACAGGGTGCAATTAAAAAACATTTAGTGAAAGGCTACTATGTGTCTGATACAGTGTTAAACATTTCAGTGTGTCATCTCATTATGTCCTCACCATCACACTGTAATATAAAAGCTAATATCACCTACGTTTTATAGTTGAGGAAATTCAAGTTCAGAAAGGCAAAGTAATTTTTCCTAGGCCAACTTATAAGTTGAGGTTTGGGTTAGTGTAATGCAAAAGCCTATATGTTTTCTATTTTATCATGTGGATCCCAGGTTAATACTGATAGCCCTTCATAATATGAATACAGTTATTTTTAATTAGATTTTTTTTTAAATTCACTTTTTAAAATAAAAGTAGAAAGAGGAAAAGAAACTTATGACTTCTTATTATGTAATAAACATAAGGCAAGATACTTTCAAATGCTTTTATACTGAATCCTTAAAATAAAAATTAGGTTATTTCTATAGCAAATATGATAGGTATTGTTGAATTTTGAATTCTAGACTTCATCTCTAATTAATATAGTCCAAATTTTTCTCAACTAAGGTGGATAATTGATTTTTTAACCTTGTGTAAACATTATAGATAATGCATGTTTTGCTTTTAGATCAACGATTGAGCCAGTTTTTTCTTGCTAGATTTATTCATGCATCTAGCAAAGAGTCTGTGAGTGCATACAATATGACAGGAACCCTTCTAGGTGCTTGAGTTGGATAGTGAAATAAAAATATCTGCCCCTATGGAAATTACATTCTACTGAATTTGATCTCTGGAACTAACTCATACACTACATTGAAATATATTAGTTGTAGAAAATATGCCTCTATAACTTTCATCTGCCATTTGTTGGATTCAAGATGTCAGGATCATCAAAACTTCAAACTTAAGGTGAATCTTAATCTACCAGTTGGTAAAACAATTCCTTCTGTGTGTGTGTGTGCATGTGCGTGTGTGTGTTTGTGTTGTATCTCAAGAAAATTGAATAGAAGGAAGTGCTGAGATGTTCAGTTGAAACAGACTTTCCTTCAGTCAACAAGTAACGTCAATAGCAAATTCAGAGATGGAGTGGGTGGTTATGTTACTGAGCCTCTTTTAATTTGTTTCTGGCAGTCTTATCTCTTATGTTTCTTTGCTTTCTTTTTTTTAAATTAATTTATTTTATTTTATTTATTTTATTTTTGGCTGCGTTGGGTCTTTGTTGCTGCGCATGGGCTTTCTCTAGTTGTGGCGAGCGGGGGCTACTCTTTGTTGTGGCGTGAGGGCTTCTCATTGCAGTGGCTTCTCTTGTTGCGGAGCACGGGCTCTAGGCGTGCAGGCTTCAGAAGTTGTGGCACGCGGGCTCAGTAGTTGTGGCGCACTGGCTTAGTTGCTCCGCAACATGTGGAATATTCCCAGACCAGGGCTCGAACCCGTGTCCCCTGCATTGGCAGGCGGATTCTTAACCACTGTGCCACCAGGGAAGCCCTCCTTTGCTTTCTTATCCCTACGTCTGTGAGAAGGCCTAAGACACCTGCATTACATGGTTCTCATTACCTCTCACTTTATATTTGCTATTTCTATTTCCACTCTTAGTGATCTTCTTCTCTGTTTCTCCATTATTTTCTTGCATCTGAATTCATGTCATGAAAAGACCCAGAGCCACTGTATGCAAAAGGAGTCTAGTTCCTGTGGTTAAAATGTTATCACATAACACTGTGTTGTTTCCGTGTATATATTAAGCAATTACAAATTTTATTTAGGTCTTAAAATTTATCATTACATGTATAAACCAGTTGTCTTCATTCTCTGATTACTTAAACAATTAAAATGATAGACAGGAATAGAAAATAAGGGGCAATTCCCTACAAAGTGCAAATATTATACCAATCCCAGTCAAAAGCAGACAGCTCAGAAACAAAAAGAGGGAAAAGATAATCTTCAAGAAAGCTATTTAGGTACTTTTTCTTTAACTTAAACACAGATGAGCATGAAAATAAGGAAATTACTGTTAAGTAGAAAATAGACTGTTTTAACCTTTGCTGTGCATGGGTAACTGACACACATGAGAATCTTTGATCCCAAGACTTTTGGGTACAAGAGGCGGGGTTCTTCTCTTCTTGCCAAGGCCACTGCATCAAAGAGAAGGCCTTTTAAAAATTTCCTTAGTAGTAGACTTACTTATAAAATTGGAAAGCTTAGTCCAAAATTCCAGTATTTCTTTGTATCTATGCATTAGAAAATAGAAATAGAAATACCTTGTTATACAGAATTATAATCGGTGAACACACTGAATTTTTAAAATTAAAATTTGAACAACATGCTATTAGCCTATCAAATTTCACATGGGTAAGCAAACAGTTGACATGAATTGGATTGGATCAGCCTGTTAATGTCCCTGTTAAGGGACACAAATGATGATTATGGAATGACACAGAGCCAGATGATTAAGGAGAAAATGGCCCACACTAGAACAATGGCAAAGACGTTCTCCCTACCTACACCCTCATTATAGACCAATAGTACACCAGACATTCATTTTTACATTAATTTATTGGGATTGCATAATATATTAATATCTAGGCACTATGATAGGTGTCAGGGATATAGCAGTGAACAAAAAACATATAATCTCTTCCCCACAGAACTCACAGTTTAGTTACTTATGTATACTTGTGGAATTTCAATAATATTTGTATAATGGTAGAGATTCTTTCCTGCCTACCCCATATCCATTCCCCTTTTTTCATTACTATAGGACTCATATTATTGGGGTTGCCAATTGGCACCAACAAAACTATATTTCCCACCTTCCCTTTCAAATAGAGATGTGCAGTAAAAGGGGAATCAAAAGTCAATGAATGAGACTTC
The DNA here is from genome assembly GCF_964165515.1 of Mesoplodon bidens. NCBI lineage: Eukaryota > Metazoa > Chordata > Mammalia > Artiodactyla > Ziphiidae > Mesoplodon > Mesoplodon bidens. The sequence continues at coordinate 71,249,348 of NC_138160.1, forward strand.
CAGAAAAAATTTTTTAACTGAGAGATGTATCCCTCTGCATTTGCTCCTTTCTCCTTCCTGGTGTCCAGAACATGGATATAATGGCTGGAGCTGGAGAAGCCATTTTGAGACCACAAGCCAACTTGAAGGTAGAAACAATATTCTAAAAATGTAGAGCAGGGGACTTCCCTGGTGGTCCAGTGGTAAAGAATCCGCCTTCCAATTCAGGGGATGCAGGTTCGATCCCTGGTCGGGGAACTAGGTTCCCATGTGCCCAGGGGCAGCTAAACCCATGCGCCACAACTACTGAGCTCACGCGCCTCAACTAGAGAACCCGTGTTCTGCAAACTACAGAGTCCACATGCCCTGGAGTCTGCGTGCCACAACTAGAGAGAGAAAAACCCAAACGCCACCACTAGAGAGAAGCCTGCACTCTGCAACGAAAGATCCCACATGCCTCAACGAAGACCCTGCATGCCGCAACTAAGACCCAACACAGTCAAAAATATATATTTTTTTAAAATTTAGAGCAGAAAAATCAAAGGAGCCTTGGTCTCTGGTGAAATCTCAGAGTGATCATAGAAGTTCAGGAAAGCCTGCCTCTGAATTTCTTCTCCATAAAAAATAAAGTCATATATTCATCGTATTGAAGTTATTGTTATATGAGGTTTTTTTATATGTATTTTTCTCCAATTTTGACAGATATCCACAGATATAGAGAAAAGACAAATTCTAATACAAATGTGAATTTATTCACATATTGAAATGTTATTTCGGATGTGGACTTGGTTATTTTCAACCTAATCTTCCACATATTCCAGGTTTATAAAGATCTCTGTTGAAAGACTGTTTTGAGATGGTTTAAGGAAAGATGACTAACCAGAGAAACTGGTTGACCGTTCTAAGCAGGTTTTGGTATTCAAGAGTGATGAACCAGGCAAGAAGAGTCCCTTACCCCATGAACTTCAAAATAAGCTACTCCTGTGTTATGGTTTCTTCTGCATTTGCTTTGATTTTGATTTCACCATTTTCTAAATTCTTGTAACATTTCCTCTATATCACAAAATTCATTGTTTAATTAAATACCTTTAATAATTTCCATTTATGAATATCTTCTCTCTTCAGTACAATGACTCTTCTACAAGAGTAGAAGACAAGAAAGCTGTCTCATCATGTTATTTTAGCCACCATTGTCAGATTAGGACAGGATACTCAACTATTAACCAGGTGTTTGTGTGATCCAGGGATCGTTGTTTAGTGAATAAAACATGATATTGTGATTTTATTGGCATACTTAAAGTTTCTTTGTTTTAGAAAAAGGTTTTTATGAGTACATCTTATAAGAAATATGTTTTCTAGTGGCACATAGAAGTTTCATCTTTTGTTGCAGTTTACAAGAGCATTTTTAAAAAGTGTCTTTAGAGATGATCTCAGTGACAAATTTAATACTACTACTTAACATGCTGCTCTTTTATTCTTTCATCAGTGGATTTTTCTTGAGCACCTTCTACATAGCAGGCACTAATCTAAGCTAGAGGGGAAAGGTGTGGTGGGTGGGATAAGAATTAGTAAGGCAAAGACTGCACCACAAGGAGCTATTCTATTTGGGAAAGCAGACTATAAACAAGTGTGCAAATGCATGATATAATTCTAGATAATGAGAATGGAAAGTTCTAGAAAGAAATTAAAGCAGGATGGAAGGAGAGAGAATGATGAGGATGAGGATGCTTTGTGATGTAGAAGCAGCAAAGCCAGCAACAAAAGGATCTGGAAAAATAGATTCCAGAGCCTGAGTTGGAAATGAGCTGGGTTTGTTCCAGAAAGACCTAGGAGGCCAGTACAGCTGGAGGACTGTTGAGTGAGGTAAAGTGGTAGGGGAGGAGTGTTTAGCAGGAGGCAGAGAACAGATCACTCAGGACCTGGGAGGTGAAAAAGAGTTTGTATTGTATCCCATGGATAATGGTAAATAACTGGAAAGTTTTAATCAGGGCAATGCTTATCAGATTTACATGTTAAATTGCTGTTCTGGCTATAGGTGAAAGAATAGAGTATTGGAGAGCCTGAGTAGAAATTAGGAGACCAGGTAACATGACAGAGGTAATCTAGGTGAGAAATCATGTAGACTGGACTAGGGGAGTAAGAGTGAGGTGTCAAAAGGAGCCAAATTCAGAAAATAATCAACAGGTAGAACTGACAGGACTTGCTGATATAGGAGGTATGGTGTGTAGTGTTTTGTTCAGACTTGGCATACAGAGCAGATGATATTCACAGTGACTACATTAACACATTGAGGTACTAAATAAAGTGTTCTTATTTCATCCTGAGAAAAGATAGCTTTCCTTAAAAGAGTTGACTTGTCAGAGGATAAAGGGAGTCACAGAAGAACCCTTTATAAAGAATTCTTATTGATGGCTAATAATTCTTATAAGTCACTAATCAAGAGGTGGAAGGAGAAAACAAAGAATGACAGTTTTTATCATAATTTGGTGAACAGTGTAAATTATCTGGATTCTAAATCACAAATATTGAATGTTTCTCTTTTTATTTTGCCTCAGACTTTCACTTTGTCCCCTTGGCGACTGGCAATTTTAATTTTAGTAAGAAAAACAAAAAATTTGACAACTTAAAAATTTATGAAACCAGATTGGTTAAGTTGAAAGGACTCAGAGTAGGATGCTAGTTATACTTATTTTTTAGTTATTGGGTACCATCAGGAACGTAGACATTCAGAGAAAGAAGAGCATATCAGAAAATTGACAGCTTTGTGGATGGCTTGAAAGGCAGGAGTGAGATATATTAAAAAAAAAATACCAGAGAAAATGAGTGAAGCTTCCCAAATGTAGAGAATTCAGTGATTAAGTGTGTTGTCAATAGATTCTGACGGTAGGCATGCAATGAGAGTTTAGGTATTTCACACACAGGCACTATTGCACCAGACAGATAAACACACATCACTAATTTTCTCATTGGGTTTGATAGGTTTATCCCAGTCTTCTTCTATAGTCAACAAGACTAGTATTTAATGGTATTTATTATTGATTCCACTAGGAAGATCTATTTGGAATATGGTTGATTTGTGATCACAGTGAGAGGTGAATCAGTTAGAGATAGATAGATAGATAGATGATTGGCACTGAAACAATTGTGGCTAGACTTTTGTAGCCAAAAGAAGGGTAAAAATACTTACTTAACAGACCAATATGTAATATTCCTGGGTTTTTTTTTTTACATGATAGCTCTTACTTAGGGATTCTGTGCAATTTTAGAAATTAAAGACTAAAGATGAACTAATGAGATTATTTGGAAGCACTCAAATTTTAACACTCAATTCTCACTAAAAATCTCAGTGTAAGAAACTTCTAAAAATGAAGCATGATCAAATAGCATCAGCAATAATAGTTTTTGCCAAGACAAAGCCTGATCTTTCTAACTTAAGCTAGGCTATCAGGTTCACTGAGGTGAAAAAGGTAACTTATAGTTGGAACTAGTGGTTAGTAATTAGGGACTGTGCATTATAATAATTTTATTTAGCATTCAGACAACTCTACAATGTGGTTGTTACTATCTCCATTTCATAAGATAAAGAAACAGAGGTTCAAGAAGGTAATACTATCTAGGACTTGAAAAGTGAAGTAAGTGGTGGGACTATGATTCAAACTCATATTCTTTTCATATTTACACCTCCTCTCAGTAAGTCTCTTCTTTAGCAGTAGGGAACCTTCCATTAGTTTGAAAGAAATGGTTAGGAGGTAAATTTCAGCTCTGTAAAAAGAAGTAAGATCATAGGAGTCTATGACTATAATCTATAATCATGATGAAATAAATTAGGAATTGAATTTCATCATTCAATTCAACTTATAAAAAGGGAGTTTAGGTAGGTATATATCATTGCTAACAGCACTCAGCGAAGATGAGGAAAGATGGCTGTAACCCCTTCACCACTGTGTAGAGACACCTGAATAATCACTGTTCATCTTCAGTTGCTTTGTAAGGGCTGAAACACTTGGATTGTGAATACCATCCACAGGGCTCTACTTGTGAGTTGATCTATGTGTTTTTCAGATCAACCAGTAAGAGTAAAATACACCAGATATTTTATGACTCTTACTTACTATAAGTTTTGAAATTAGATCTTATGTCTACTTTATCCCTTGACAAAGCACACTCTGTCCTTTGATAGAAACTAAACCAAAATTGTTGGTCTCACTGGTCTGGCTAGTTACTAGATTATTTTGAGTCCAATACAAATACATTTAAGAGACAAAAAAATGCTACCCTAACCTAACCACAATGTCCTTATCACATAGATACTTCTTACTCAGCTGATGCATTAGAACCACACCAGTTATATTCCTGTTTTCTGAGAAGTTGTACTTTCTCTAATTTGTTTCCTTTTGGACCTTCACCTATAGTTCTGATGGACTTATTTGTAACTTCTATATTCATAACTAAATAGTAGGTATCACTATAATAATGTCTATTTAAAATTTGTGGTGATCATTTTTATTCTGGCTACTAATTATGACAAGGAAAATTAACTGACAGAAGGCTGACAGATTTCTCAAGATGCCTTTGAAATATAGATATTTGCCTCTGTCCTCTAACCTCTTAAAACTGAATTGTGATTTATATTTTTATTATCAATAAATATTATCTGATATGAATACTAAGATTCTTGCTTTTACATGAGATATAGACTGCATTTACTACAAGTGTTGGCAAGTGTGTGGAAGCTGGAACTCTCTTACACTACTGTCTGGAATATAAAATGGTTCACCCACTCTGGTAAATAGTTTGGTAGTTTCTTAACATTTTAAATACACATCTATAAATGGATTCATTCATTCCATACTAAGCATTTACTCAAGAAAAACAAATATAGCTGTTCATCAAAGATTTATATGCATATGTTCACAGCAGTTTCATTTGTAATAGCCCCAAACTGGAAACAACACAAATGTCCATCCACAGGTGAACAGATAGACAAATGTGATACACCCATACAGTAGAATACTATTCAGCAATTAAAAGGAACAAATTATTGATTCATGCTACAATGTGGATGAATCTCAAAACTATTATGCTTATCAAAAGGAGTATATATTGTATGATTCCATTTATATAAAATTCTTTAAAAATTGCAAACAAATCTCTAGTGACAGAAAGCAGATCAATGATTGTCTGGAGAATAAGGTAGGTGTGGATTGGGCATGGGGAAATGAGAGATTACTGAGGAGCAGGGGAAATTCTGAGGAGTAATAGATATGTTTACTGCCTTGGTTTTGGTGATATTCTCATGGGTAAATATGAATTTCCAAACAAATTCTACACTTCAAGTTTGTGCAGTTTATTATATATCAATTATATCTTAATAAAATTATTTTAAAACTATAGTATATAAAGGAGTTGCATGTTTTTGAAGAAAAATATTTATATTTAAGCCTAGGTTGTAATGACATTTAAGAAATTTACTTAACATTTTGTTAATACATTCAGATGGGAAGACAAACCACTTTTTAAAAAATGACACAAAATGCCAAAAAGCAGTCAGTGAATATGTGTCACCCTGATAACACCTCTTGTCTATCCCAATAACAAAATTTTAATTATAGAATTCACATGAGTGTTTCAAGGAACTGATCTTAGAGACACACAAATTTTAAAAAAAGAACTTCATATGTATACCTTTACCTCTATTCACATTGGATATCAACTTTGGTCTATATTTAGCTTCTTTTCTAATCCATCTCTATCAAAAACAAAATGGACTTTCACAATGAAAACTAACCTCTTTTATAACAAAATCTGAATCTACTACCATCTGTCATTGTCATTTACAATAAAATGTTACCTAAGCCCCAATAATGCATCATGTAGTGAGAATAATAGTCACTTTGGATAGTACTCAACTCCAGGAATAATGCAATTGTACTCTGGAAAATATCTTCATTTAATGTTCCTCAACCATGCTGTGCTTCAGCATGAACACATTTTTTTATTCAGTACTAATATACCCTTCTTCCAGTAGCAGTCTCAGTACTACCATATATCTTTCTTTTTACTTTAATGATGAAAAAAAACCCTCTTTTGTTGTATTACAAATATTCTTTGTCATCTAAATATTGCACGATGTCATCCAAGTTTAGTTCTAATCAGAAAGATTAACACTTGCTGTTAGAATATATTGTGGAAGGACCCATAGTATATAGGCTAGTAGTTAGCTGTAGTTCCCCTTTGTACTGTAAGAACCTCCTTTGTTCCCGGCATTTACTATTTTCAGACAGAGAATCAGTAGAGAGTCTTAAGTCTTCTAATACTTTGATATCCCACTGAGGAGCTGTGTGATACAGGTGAGATTAAATATCCAAATCCTGACTGTGAGAAAGTTTCTTTCCTCCAGGCATTAAAAAAGATCAACTGGTAACTACATATGAACTCTGGCTACCCCAAGGAAACTTGACATTGAGTAACTTACTCGGGAGAGATGGAATATAGCCTAAAGGTTGAAAGCAGTAACTTAAGGGCAGGGCTAGTTTCATAGGCATAAGACCTGTGCAGTCACACAACACCCTGCTCCTAGAGGGGTCCTTCATTTGGTTTAATGTTCTGTTGTCACCTTATGATGCTCACTAATTTTTGAACAAGGGGTCCCACACTTTCATTTTGCACTGGGTCTCACAAATTAAGTAGCCAGTCCTACTTAGGGCTCAGACAATTTATAAATTGTGTGACCTTCTAAGAACCTGTTTCCTCATCCATAAAATGGAGATAATTGTTGTACCTACCTCCCAAGATTGTTCTTAGGAATACATATATGAGAAAGTATTTACTGTAGGAGAAAGAATTTAGCTTAATATCTGGCATATAATAAATACTAAAAAATATTAACTGCTTTCTTAGTGAATAACATTAAATGATCTGGTTCATTACTATCTGCTGTTTTAAAATGTCTACAAAATAGAAAATTTTACTTTGATGATGTGGATTACATTGTACAATGTATATCGGTGTGTTAACTTTTAACATAACACATGTATATAATATAATTTTAAATGGAGTATGTGCATCAGTGACTAACATGCCATTCCTGTGGAGTTCCTCAGGAGAGTTAAGGCTAACACTCCACATTTCACTGCATCCCATATTCCAGCATAACTGATGATCAAGAAGATCTTAATGTTCCCCTCAGCTTGACTGCACTTTAGGCAAGTGTTTGCAATTATAAATTCTTTCTCTGCCTCTTTGTGATATAAATATTCTCCTAGACTCTTGCCAATTTTACAGCCCAGGAATGTCTTCCTCAAGGATCTGGGAGCCATCCTTTTTAGTAAGTATCAAGGGACATAGTGCCTCTGTCTCCCAATCTTGATAGGAAGGTAGGAGCCTAACTTGCATAAGCAACAATTAACAAATACAGAAGGCCCAATCACATTGACCAACCTTCTGCCTAACATCCTTCAGTACCTTTTTTACTAGCTTACTCCAGCACTTAAAAATCCTCCACTCTGTTTGAGTAGAGTTGAGTTCAGTCTCTCCCCCCATTGCAAAAGTCTTAAATAAAGTCTTCCTTGCTGTTTAACTCTGTCAAATACAATACTTCTTTGACATTGAAAACACCCCAAGGGTAGGCTTTATGAGATACCATTTGAAGGTGTAGCCAGGGAAACAAGCTATATGGATTCAGATTCTGGCCACACCATTTATCCTCTAGGTGTGCTCGGGCAAGTATCTTAACCCCTCTGAATCTCTGTTTCCTGATTTATATATTAGAAATATTAATAAAGTTATACCTTATAGAGTTGTAAGAAATAAATGAGATATCCATTTATAATTCCTACTCAGGTTAAGCTTGACTAAATAAAGATTAACTATAAACAAATACCTCAATAAATGCTAGCTATTAATATTAGTCACAGCATTAAAAAGACATTATTTGAGCTCAGCTGATAAATCAAGGCCTTCATTATCTTTCTGTGAATATTGAAAAAGTTTCTGATTTCCCTTTCAAATCTATAGTCTTGCCCAAACCTTTAATTTGCAACACAGAACCTTTCTAAAATTCAGCTTCTATCATTTTTTCCCATTCTTATTACCTCTCAATGCTTTCTCAGTACTCTGAAGATAAAGTTCAAATTCCACAGTATGACATCCAAATGGCACTCAGATCTAGCCCTGGCCATCTCTACAGTCTAATTTCTCATGACCCTCCCCCTCACGTTGCTCACACTGCACCCTGCCCCTCATCATTCAGGTCCTCTGCATGGTCCTGGCAGCATTGCTCTATCTACTCCATGGCTCACATTACTCTTTTTGCTGGAAAGTCTTTCCCTTTCTTATCTCCCACACATGGAGACTCACTTAAGGGTCAACTCCCCTGTGAAACCTTTATGTTTGTTCATTTTTGTACTGACTTCATTTATACTTTAATTCCTAAATAACCTAAGCTCATTGTATAATATTCACAAAATTCAAAAATAGAGTGTGGGGATCACTTATTTAACATTTCCCCCCTTTTTCATATCCCTTCTGAAAGCTTATCATTTTTGAGTTTGGTTTTCTTCTTCTTTTCATTGCATCTATAAACATTCATACACAAAACACACTTTATACACACAAAAGTATAATCATACTGTACATACAATTCTGAAACTTGCCCCTTTTTTTAAAACTATATTTCATTGAGTGATATCATTTATTCCCACAAAGACCCTATGGAATAGGAGGCAATATTATCTCCTATTTTCTAGCTGAGAAAACAGGTTCAGAGACGTTAACTCTGTTACTTAAGTTCCTATGGATAGAAAGAGGCAAGATGGATACAAAATAAAAGGCAGAGATGGATGTCTGACTCCAAAGTGCTTTATCTCAACAAGGATGTTATATTAGTATGTGGATAGGCTCGATAAACAAGAACCAGGCTGGTGATGGATTAGGAGAATTAGGAGTGCGTGGAGGGACCAAAAGTGTTGATAAGAATAATCAGGAGGCTCAGCAGGAACAGGGTAGTGAGAGAGCTGGGAGAATGGAAGGTGGTCATCAGACAAAGGCTAGCATTTGACTTCTTACCAGTGGAGGAGTTTGGGGTCTGAGTAGACCTAAAGAGAAGTGCTGCTATGGGTAACAGAAGCACAAGCAACTTTGAGATCCTAAACCTCCCTTCTCAGAGAAAGTGGTAGGGGCAAGGATGCTGAGTTGTTTCCTAAAGCTGACACCTGGGTTTACTGGACTGTGTATGTTTCTTTGCTTAGGAAATTGGGAGAAGTGGTAGGGAAGGTATGGCTTTGTTCTCAGGGTGACCAGCTGTCCTTATTTGTCTTTTTCCCATGACTTGGGACTTTCAGTGCTCACAGGAAAGTACCAAGCAAACCAGGATGAACTGGTCACCTTGCTTGAAAATAACCTTTTGGAACAATTCTTCCCATATTTCTACCTCTGTCTCTTAGTTCTATTTTAATCACACTCAGCCTTGAAACCCAGCTCAAATGTTACATTTTCCTTGAACTTTAGCACCATCCCCAATTCAGAATTGTAATTGCTTTCCCCAACTTGGTTTTTACTTGATATTTAGAATTTGTGTTATTTTGTCTTGAATCACATTTTTTTTTTTTTGGTGACGTGTCTATCCTGTATTAGAATTTTTTTGATTGGTGTGAGATACAGATGCAATTTTATTTTTTACATATAAAATTATCCCAATTTTTATTATTAAGTAATAAGCCCAATTATTATTTAATAATAATTATCAAGCAGTTATCCCAACATCACATATTGAATAACCCATCTTTTCACACTGACGTAATCTGCTACCCCTCTCACATGGTGAGTTTCCCTGTGTATGGTTCTGTTTCTAGGCTCTCTCTGAGAATTTAAACTCCTTGGGGAGAAACCATTATCCTAGTCATTTTGAGTCATCACCATTACCATTACCAATGCCAAGCTCTATACCTCCTTCTTGGTAGGTGCTCAATACATATTTACTGAACTTAATTAGAACAAGCCTATTGTTGTTATAAGCCCTTTTTGACTTTTACTGCTTTAGATCCAATGAGAGGATTCATGGCAAATCTATATTTGCTAGATCTGAAAGGACATATCATTTAGATATGTTTGCATTACAAAGCCACAAAAACCTGTTCAACATTTTCATAACTGTTTACTTGAACTGAATTTCAAATATGACATTAGATTAGGTTCTAGAGCTGAAAAATACTTTACCATTTCAATTTGAAGCAATCAAAATATTCATTTGAAAACTAATATGAAGATTAGAAAATGGTTTTCAAAATTTTGGAAAACATGGAGATGTTGCTTATGAAACAAAGTATTAAAAAATATTGATATCCTCATGAAAATGAAGCCATCTGGTAACAAAGGAACGGGTTGTTGGACAAAACCAGATACAAGATTATTGTCAAGTTTCAAGCTTTTGTTTTGGATGGTAGGCTCATAAGTGTTTATCAAACTATTTAAAATAACTAGTTAAATAATAACTTAAATATAAAACACGCATAGACTAACAATGAGAGCACATTATGAACTACAGGTTATGATTAATCCAATTCTGTGTAACTGAAGTACAATAAGAAAAAAATGGTTGTCAATAATGTAGGTAAGTGGAAATATATATTGTCTATGCTGGCCACATTAAATGTCAGCTCACTTTAACACATATGGATTGAACATGTATTGTGGAAAGTAATTATTTTGAGGGCATTGGAAGATTTTTATTTTTATTAAAGGAATTACTATCTGAGAAATAGAACCAGTAATATAAATTACTTAATTAAAAAGACTGCTCCCTGTGCTTTTTATCATGCACCTCATTAATTACAAAATTTCAAAAATATAAGCTCGATGTAGAAATATTTATTTATTTATATTCATATATATCTTTCACTATCATTGGTTATTTCGAGCAAAAATGTACATTTAGGGAAAGGTTAGCTGTTAATGACAATGGAGGTAAATTTTTACTTCAGTACTCATCTTTTGAGTGTCTATTTTTAACCCCTCCTTGCTTCATCTGATTCTATCATCTTTGAATTACCTTATAATATGGCTGACAAAGAACTCCTACTTGAAGTAGTAGAAATTTCAGCTCTGCCATTTTCCTGTGTACAAATTATAAGTATTTTTTGTTCAATCAGTAATTTCCTCACCATTTTGCAAGGGATATTTTAACTAATATAAAATAATATACTCTGGAAATCCACTTAACCAGTTGCTTGAAAGCAATCAGCTGGAGGTGAATGAAGGCGTGACGGCACCTCCAGGCCTCTACATGATGGAACACCATCATACACACCTGGTACAAGTATTTTTGCAATATTTCTGAAGAACTTACTTCAAAGTTCATGACAATAGCAACGACATAGATTCTCAGAAGTCAGACTTCTGAGAATTTATGTCAAGGAAACTATCAGTAAACAGACCAAGATTTACAAACGTAAGTGTTCTCATAGCATTATTTCTAATATTGAAAATTGTAAGCTAATTAAAATTTTCAACAACTGAAAAATGTTTTGACAATTTATATTCATCCACATCTAGAATAATAGGCAGCCATTAACATGGAATTTCTAAAATATTTAATAGCAATGAGAAATGCTTATAATAGTAAGTAAAAACAGCAGAATACAAAATAGTACATACAATTTGAAAATATAAATGTAGGGAAAATTATAAGGTAGTACATTTTATTTTTTCCTTTTCTCTGTCCTTTAAATTGCAAATTATCCACCATAAGCATGTATTACATTTATAATAATAAAATCCTCTTATAAATTTATTTTAAAAATTAACCCTTATAACCCTGCCATCCAGAGAGAACCATTATCAAAATTTTTATCTCTTCTCTACCAGTATTCTTTCTATGAATATTAATATAGTTAAGATCACACTACATATATAATTTAAGCACCCTGCTTTTCAAAGTTAATGTGAAAGAACAAGCACAAAATTAGTATATAATTGTACTTAAGAGGTCTTTGAGTCAAATAGATCTGGGCTTAAGTCTGATTTTGCCACTGACCAGCTGCATCAGATAGAATTGTGTTTGGCTGAACTTAATAAAAATCTAACTCCTGTGGCGTAATCAAACAGACCCCGAAATTACAGTAGTAATTAAACCTGCTGCTATATTTTGTTATTTAATGTTTTAATAAAGAAGCATTTTTATTATCATATCACAAGTTATTTTAATATTTTATAGCTACATTTCAATATACTTGGTTTCTTTTGAAATCTTTTAAATTTTATGTATTTAAAAACAATATTCTGAGAAAAGGTCCTAGGCTTCACCAGACTGCTAACATGGCCCTAGTACAGAAAGGTTAAGAATGCTTGTTTATACTATGTTTGAGCCATTTTATATTTTGGGGTCTTTTTGTTATAACTTTTAGCATTACCCTAACTTATACAAGTAATGAATGGGCAATAAAGATGTTAAAAAAAAAGTAATGAATGGAGGTGTTGGGGTTTGGGTGTTGTAAAGTTAAATTTGATGTCATTATGTTTTTATATGTATTTAATACATAAATCCTATGAGATTGCCATATTTGTTGCAAATGTTTTTACCAGTTCTTATTTACTTTTTAATTTGATGATGTTTGATGTACTGAAATGTGTTTATGTGGTCATTTCTATCAGTCTATTTTTATGTGGTTTTTATATTGCTTTCTCATTTAAAAAATCCTTCCCCAACTGAAAATTAGTTACAAGGTGCTAACATTTCTCACCCAAGAGGGTGTGCCATTCACATTGTTGTTCACATGAATTTAACCCCTGGGCTGTGCAGCATACAGCTTGTACAACCATACTCAGCAACCTCAATTTGTTAAGTACTGCATACTTTATTTGCATTTAATTCTTTAAGTCATTTGGAATATATTTCATTCTCTGTCGTGAGATAGATTAAAAAGAAGAATGATTTTTCTAACACCAATTTTTGAATAATTTAACTCTTCCACCTCTATTTCCTTTGGAACATCAGAAGTCCTTTAATAGAATTGGGTTTATTTTTGAACTGTTCCATGCTCATCTTGTACCGGTACCATATTTTTTAAATTATTGTTAATTTTGCACTATTGTTTAATAGCTGGTTGGGCAAGTTTCCCTTTATTATTCATAATTTTAAAGTTTTTTGATATCCTGAAAAAATCTTCTTCCAGAAAAATTGCAGAATGTACTCTCAGCAGAACGAAACTTTGACAGTTGAAGGAAAAATTGTATTGCCGTATAAAGAACGATTCCAAGGTTTCTTTGTATATGTGGCCCCAAAGAAAATATTGTACTTATATTTTATCCACAAATTTATGAGTGATCTCACTTCAACTTTTCCACTTAGATTTAACGGTGTGGTGAGAAGAGCTCTGGAATAAGAGTCAGAAATCCTCAACCTGAAACCGTATTGAACTCTTTCCAGGTGTCTAAGCTGAGACAGGCTGCTTACAGTCTTAGAGGCTTAGTTTCCTTATGTGTAAAATGTGAGTATAATTTCTATTCTATCTATTACCCTGGGCTACTGTGAAGAGTGAGTTAATATATTTGAATTCTCTTTAAACACTGTAAAGTATTATAGGCAACAAATTAATATTTAATTAAAGTTACTGTTTTAGTGGAGTTGGAGATGTATTTACTGTTGTCGACATTTGTATCACTACATTCTCTAGAGCAGAATTTGATAAGAGATGAGAGCAGAATTTGATAAGAGACGACTATGTCTTGGATATTAACCAAGAAGATTTAGTTTTAGTGGAGAAGCCAAAAGGATCTCATCATAAGTTAGTCCCATGACATGGACTCTGAGGATGGTATTAGACATAGGTTACAATTTACGTACCTTTCAGTGTTTGAATAGGGTAATTGGGGGAGGGGGGTTTAATACCTTGACCTGACATGATCCCAAGTTAAAATTGGGGGGTGGAAGCTGAGAGTAGTTGTACTAATAAAATGAGAGTCTAGGTTTAGTTGTATAAAAGAGAGACCTTTTGGAATAGGGGTCAAGATTCCAAATGGTTCAGAGCTGTCAAATTTATACAGGTCAATGTCCACTTTTGCATGGAGTGTGAGTGCAAGGTGGAGCACATTGGTGATTCAGGAACGTTTATTGTAGAGCTGCACTTAATTTCCTTTCAGAACAAACACATTCCTTGGAGACACTGTATAGCACACTTTGTCTTCCAAAATTATATGTACAATTTGTGATTGATATATTCCTGCACTAAAATTACTGTTATGTGTGTACAGTCTTCACTGCTGTTGGGGCGAGAATTACCATAAGCATCAACAGGACGAGAGCATTTCCCTATGAAATGATACCCAGTACTGTTAATATGTTTACCAAAAATGAAGTGCATTCTTTAAACAGGCTCCATGTGCAGTCCTCTATTCCTCTTTTTAAAGTAGGAAATGTTTTTCAAATTATGAGGGAAAATGGTGAGGGAAGTAGCATTTTATAGGCTCCTACTACGTGCCATTCACACATGAGGAGTACATTATAATCATAGCAGTAAATATTTCCACACGAAATAGCTTTGCAAGTTGATTTCTAAGTTTACCACTGTTATCTTTATAAAGCAGAGGCAGTTTTCCATAGTATGTGAACCCTACAGTCAGGTAAACTGGGTCTGGAAACCAGTGCTGGTTCCTGCATAAAAGTTACTTGACCTCTCTGATTTTAAGTTTGATTTTTCACTCCTTTAAAACAGGGATGCCACTACTGCTGCTACAACTACTGCTGCTGCTGCTACTACTACTACTACTACTAGGAGTGATGATATTAGTATATAATGGCAATAATATGTTATTAGGTAATAATAATGATAGTTGTCTGATTAAGATAACACAGTTAAAGAGTTTATTCAGTGTCTAAACTTAGTAAGCAATAAGTAACTGCTGACAAGTATTATAAAGACTCTAGAAATTTTTACTGGTGAAAACAAAATTTTCATACTAAATTGTGTTTTCACAAATATTTTTATTTACATTTTACTAGAATTTATGTAGTTCCTGCTATAATTTAGAAAGTTTTCATTGAGCCTGATGACTAGTTCAATCTCTTTAATGTGCATAGCATCTCAAGTAGATAGCACTCCAACCCTGCTTCATGTTAAGTTTCTTGATTGCTAGCAAAATGCCGTTGGCTCAGTGAAATTGGCTAATTCAACTTCCGGCTTCCAGAAACAAAAATAATTTTTTTGAAGCCTGACAGATTTGACATAAAGGGATCTATTTTAAAATTCATACATGCATATATACTACATAAAGTGACCAGCTAGAAAGTTTTAGTATACTTATAAAAATAAACAAATTATAGTTCCTTAATTTCTCAGAACATAATCATTGTTAGAGGAAAGACTAAAATTTCCTTAGATTATGTTCCAGTGGCTTTCAGCCCACCTGGAGAAAGACTAATATCCTTAGAATGGCCTACAAAGCACTAAACAATCTGCCGCCCTCAACTCCCTGCCCCCAACACTCGCACTTTTCCTGCTAAGACCTTGATTCTTCCTGCCATCCCCCAGTTCTAGTCACACTGACACTTTCACCTAGACAGGCAGGCTCCCATCTGCTTTTTCCTGTGCTTGGAATGCTCCTCCCAAGATATTCTGATGGTTCCCTTGCTCATCTCTTTTGGAAATTGACTCAAATGTGACCTTTGCAGCAAGACCTACCCTCACTCTCCTCATACCAACTCCCCTTCTCAGTGCTCTCTGTCTCCTTGCCCTGATTCATTTTCTCTATAACACTTATCAACCACCTTACGTACTTTTAATTTTACTTTATTTTCTTTATTATTTTTTGTTATTCATCATTACAACAAAATATAAGTTGTATGACAACAGAGATTTCAATTTGGTTCACAGATCTATCTCCAGTGCCTAGAATAGTTCCTGGTACATGGTAGAAACATTAAATTTTGATTGAATGAATACATTCTTTCTTCCAAAGTAAAAGTTTTAATTGGTGACTTCCAATATGGGAAAAAATAGACATACACCTTGATGAGACACTAACTATTAAACATTTAGATGTCTACTTTCAGTCTAAGAACAAGGAAAAACTCCACGAGTTCAATTTATTTAAAAGAACATCCAGGGCTTCCCTGGTGGCGCAGTGGTTGAGAGTCCGCCTGCCAATGCAGGGGACACGCGTTCGTGCCCCCATCCGGGAAGATCCCACATACCGCGGAGCGGCTGGGCCCGTGAGCCATGGCCGCTGGGCCTGCGCGTCCAGAGCCTATGCTCCTCGATGGGAGAGGCCACAACAGTGAGAGGCCCGTGTACCGCAAAAAAAAAAAAAAAAAAAAAAAGAACATCCATACATAATGCTATACAACTGGAAGGAATGAAAAAATATGGGGAATTCTAATGCCAGATAGGGGAGCCGAGCCTGGGGCACTGAAGGGAATCTCCAAATGCAATGGGGACAGCTCACTAACTCACCATGTGAGAAACTATTGGAAAAAGTACATAACTGAGAACCTCTGCACCAAAATAAAATAGTGTTAAAAAGATATTTTAAACTGTAAATAAAACATGTACTGATGCTATGTTCCTCTCGATGGTTACACTGAATTATTTGGGATGAATTTCAAAATGAAATTTTGTAGCCCTAGACTCTTGTTTCAATGGACTATTTCTAGTTGTATATCCAACAAAATTGTCACTATTACAGTTTTATAAATACACTAGCAATATTTTTTTTTATTTTGTCGTAAGTCTGCCCAACTTTTCTAAACTCTGCTCCAAGGTCACACTGCACCCTTTAATTGTGACCAGATTGACAAGGTCAAGCCCTTTTCTCACTTTGAGAATGCCACCAAGACATCATATTTCAACCCCAATAATTGATGCAAACAAGCACTGGGGGTGGAGGAAAGGTGAAATGGAATTCACTCGGTTGTTGTGAAGGATGCAACACATCTTATTCATGTAATAAAAGACTAAATATGAGGCAGTGTCTGCACCTCTCAGCTGGGCTGTAATAAGCACGTGAAAATTTCTTCCACGAAATAAGGGAGACGACTTATCCTTATTAAACAATAAAACATTGTGAAAAGGATGATGTTAAAATGATCTACAAATTTTACATGTTTCCTTTATGAACTTTTTGGATTATGGAGCCTTTTTCATCTCATGTGAAGAGCAAGTGAGTAGCTGTCTGGAGGTAGGTAGTTTGTGATAACATCTCTAAGAGAAGCAAAGCTGTTTGCTTCTAATGCAGAACTGTGATGACAGAGACTTACATTTTATTGTTTTTGTTATTTCTTTAATGTTGATTATCTTTTTCATGGAAAAAGTAGCTAAAAACATCTAGCTACTCAGTCTAAGTTTCATCACTTAGATTCTTATGATTGCTAAGAATGTTTTTCAGAAATGTTTAAATCATTAGTTACAATAAACATTGGCTTTGTAACCATATCTAAGAACTACAACTCCAGTATTTCCAAATGTTTTTTTAATAACACATATTGTCTAAAGGTGTACTTAATCAGATCTGAACCATTTGTCTCACATTCATGCCTCTCTTCTACCTCACTCCATGAGAGCAGAAGAGAAATTCATTTCTTTTATTTAAAATTCCTTCCTCTTCCAAGCCATTGCTTCTATTAAATTATCCTCATAATGTGAGACTAACAGCTTTTGGTTGAATGAAAGGCAAAAAACATGACTTTAAAATTTTAAACGTTAATATATACCACAAATTTTGCCTCACTTAAAGAAAATACACACAAAAAAAATACCTCTGGATACTCTGACCAATCTACTTCAACTCTCCTATCTGCCCTTCCTTTTTATGAACATGATTGAAAACAAGTACTTGAAATCAAGAGAAAAGCCAAAGAATGAGAGCCAATAGGCTCTCCCCTGTTATCTCTGCTCTATGAGCAGGCAGATCAGGATTTATTCATGTCTTGTTTTTCTCCTTTATTTTAAGATATCCTTGCTTGTAAGGATATTCTAGGAATACACAGATAATCTTATTTGAAGCTTTCTACTTTTCAATCAGACACCAGAAATCAGTGTCACATATTTACTATCATATGTCTCCAGGTTTATAGTGTTCAGAATTTACTGTATGGGAAAGCCCATTGTTGCCTTGTTTGTCACTTTCTTACACCCATATATTACCTTCAACTTTTCAAAGTACCTTCACAAAAAAAAGTGAAAAGTAACTGTTTCCCTGTAAGTGCTACACTGCCATATGTATCCAGCTTAGGCATTAAGGAAGTTAAAGTAAAAAATAGTGCAAAATAATTTTTAAGTGTTCAAAATCTATTTAACAGTATCAGGTAAATGTGACATAATTACTGGATCATTTTTCAATCTTCAATATATGCAATGTGTTGACACAATACTTCATAATCTGCTATTTAATTTT
Organism: Mesoplodon bidens; assembly: GCF_964165515.1. Lineage (NCBI taxonomy): Eukaryota > Metazoa > Chordata > Mammalia > Artiodactyla > Ziphiidae > Mesoplodon > Mesoplodon bidens. Next base: position 71,267,711 of record NC_138160.1, read on the forward strand.
ACTTGAAATCTTTCCAACATCTTTGTTATCTGGGTTAAGCAAGGATCTGAAATAGAATGATTGAGCTCCCTTTATAGATCACTACTGATGACAACACTTTGGCAACAGTCCTAACTTTTAAGAGGTTTAACTTTTACAAGAGCAAGTAGCATGAGTGTTTTATTTAAGCATCTCTCCTTTTTTCTATAATCTAAAAAAGATTATTTAAACCAATGAAATACCTGAAAGATAACCAAAATAGTAATGACAATATTTTATTAAGCATTCCCTATTTTTCAACCCCTTTTCAAGGCACCTAACACACTTTATGTCATTTCACTCTCATAACAACCCTGCGGGAGGGTTCTATTGTTACGTAGAACCTGTTTTATAGATGAGGTAACTGAGGTATAGTATCTTTCTTATGCATAAGGAGGACCAACTCACCCAAGGTCAAATGGCAAAACATGGCACTTATTTTGACTAAAAAGCCTGTTTAATGGATGGAAATTTCATCTTTGCAAACTCTAAACTTCTTCAGATATTTCAAGTAGTGAGATGTCTAAAATAACACATGACCAATTTCGGATTGTCCTGTGTGTACCACAGATTTGGAGCACTGTTTCAAGCAATCAGAACAAAGTGTATCATCTTAGACACATTTTCTTGATTTCTTAGAAACTCAGTTTTCTTGTCTGCCATATTCTCAATATTAATATTGATTTGTGAGAATTAAAATAAACTAATAAACATGTAAGAACCTAATAGCACCAGGTTTATTTTAGGTTTTTAATAAATATTAGTTTAATTTTCTCCTTCTTGTAGATCCAATACCCAAATTATATGATTTGTACTTTGATTCTCACACTGCACTGAAAATTCAGATCTAACTTATTACAACTTTTTTTAAGACTCCTTGCTCTTAAATTTGTCGTGTTTAAATACCTCATTTTAGTGAGTTATTTATTTGTTTGTTTGTTTATTTATTTATTTATGGCTGCATTGTGTCTTCGTTGCCGAGCGCGGGGTTTCTCTAGTTGTGGTGAGCGGGGGTTACTGTTTGTTGCGGTGCGTGGGCTTCTCATTGCGGTGGCTTCTCTTGTTGCGGAGCACAGGCTCTAGGAGCGTGGGCTTCAGTAGTTGTGGCTGTGGTCTCTAGAGCGCAGGCTCAGTAGTTGTGGTGCACAGGCTTAGTTGCTCCATGGCATTTGGGATCTTCCCAGACAAGGGCTCGAACCCGAGTCCCCTGTATTGGCAGGCGGATTCTTAACCACTGCGCCACCAGGGAAGCCCCTAAATACCCATTTTATAATTGAACTCCATTTTATAATTTAGTTTCATATTTCTATCTTCTATTCCAAATCTCTCTTTAATATTACAGTTCTCATCAAATTCACTAGGAGTTGAAATTTCTAACAACTAACTTAGAAGAAAAAGGACTTTCATTCCTATTGAATGCCTTTCCTACTCATATATGGCAGAGGTCATTGCTACACTGAAAGTCTATAGTTTCATTTCAGATGTTAGTGAAACTGTGATCTACTTTAACCTGTTATTAAAACTTGGTCTTTTTCCTTTAAATATGAAGCTCAGCCACCTAGAACATGAGTATCACTGTCCATGAGTATGTCATGGAGGCGTCTCAGACACATAAAGGGAAACAAAACTTCTCATCAAATATTTAAATTCTAAAAGAAAATGTATATCTAGATTTAAATGATTTTCCATATTCAGAGATTTCTTCTGTTTCTGTATAATATAATATGATTATTCTTACCAATTGTTTAGCAACAAGTTATGTCTTTATTTAAAGCTCTAAAATCGTGATTTTACTTGGTATACAATCCTCTACCTACTAAAGAATATTACAGGTAGAACATAGTAGTAAATTCCCATAAATAACTGCCTTGCTTATCTTAGAGGTGTTCAAAATATTTTCTAAAGCCCTGTCTTCAAAGTCAACATGAACTAAGGGGAACCATCAGAATAATTCATGGCATAATATGTCAATATAGTTATATATTTCAAGGCCATGGATAAGAAAGGCAAATCATTATTAATAATTACTATAATAGCTATTTCTAATCCTTTGGATATATATAGTATGCATCTTCATTTAAATAAATTTAATGTTAATTCCATGTAATCTAATACTATATTTGACTTAAAACAATTAGATATTCAACATATTTTTTAAGGTTCTGCCTGGTCTCAGTCACTGTATACTTTCTCCTCTTCTCCCAGTGTGACCATTAAGTCTCAACCTTATCCTCTCCCCATCACATCCAAGGACCATGACTTGTTTTCATCAGAAATAATGACTTCCAATGGTAGTAATCTTCAGTGTGGTGGGAGGAAAGAGGAAAATCAAAACCAAAAGGGTGTTGATCCAAGGAAAAATTAGAAGGTTATGACTAGTTTGGAAATTTCTACTGATACGTAACATGATCTGATGCCTTCTTTCCCCCATATTGTCCAGACTAAATTCTGACCAGGGATAAGGAAATGTTGAAAGTAATCTGGCCCAATACTCTGACACTCACAAAGCTACCCTGAAAGCAGTTTAAAAAGCATGACTTTTGGGCTTCCCTGGTGGTGCAGTGGTTGAGAGTCTGTCCCCTGGGACACGGGTTCGTGCCCCAGTCCGGGAAGATCCCACATGCCACGGAACGGCTGGGCCCGTGAGCCATGGCCGCTGAGCCTGTGTGTCCGGAGCCTGTGCTCTGCAATGGGAGAGGCCACAACGGTGAGAGGCCCGCGTACAGCAAAAAAAAAAAAAAAAAAAAAGCATGACTTTTGAACACGTGTGGCTTCTACCTTGGTTCCAAGTCCCATTCTGCACCTTGGGCTCTGCCCTAGTTCCCTGGGCACTTTCCTCTCAGGCCTTCATTTCCCAACCCAAGCCCCTGCCAGGTTCTTGCTTGCCTCCTCCCTAGGACTGTATTGTTTACATGTGCTTGCAGCACAAGATAGCATCAAAGCTGAAAAAGCATTGAGAAGTCATTGAATTTAATATCCTCCTTTGTGGAAACCAAGAATCAAAACAAATTTTCCAACTGAAGCACTAAAGGACTGCCATGAGTATGGCTCATCATTCAATATTTTTTTTTCCTTCTCACTGTGACCAAGAGTGGTGTGTTTTCTACAGATTAAGATATTCCTTACCCAGACTTAACCTGCCATGTGTTTCCTCCCTTCTCAAGTATCCTTCTTCCTGGGTGTCACATAAGGTCTTGTCCCACCAGCAGAGACATCTCTCTTGCACACAACACAGGTCTGTACAAGGTCTGTACATTCAGACAGGTCTGTACAAGGTCTGTACATTCAGACCTCCTTGCTGTAGAATAACTTCTCATTCTTTCTCAGTTCAGAGAAACTGGGGGGTGTCTGGCATCCATTAAGCAGACAGAAAAATACCACTTATCCTGGAGAAATAGAGTCAAGATACTGGTTTTGAAACCTTCTCCATCTCTAGCTTTTCTATCACTTGGCCTGTTCCTTATGAATCTGCTGCTACTACCACAAACAATGTTCTTTTGAAGTGGTCCTGGTGTGAAAGTCTGGAGCTTGAAATGTTTTCTCCAATGGAAACGATGTGAGATGTAGTTGAAATAGTGCTATTATTACCATTGTTTAAATCTATTATGGTTTAAATAGGCTCCTTTTATTTTTTACTCTTTTCCAAAGAACATAATTAGCAGATACACAAAACTTCAGTGGAAAAATGTTTTAAGAGCCAAACAACTAATTTCAAAATTAACTCACATTTTAACTCACATCATCGATTAAAAAGTTCACGGGTACCAGGATTTAACAGTTTAAAGCAGTCTGTAGTTCTTGTGATGTTTGTGGATGGTGTTTCAATACAACTGAATTTCTATCCTTGATATTCTCTTGCTCAGCATTGACAATCAAGGCTTTATATATCAAGATGTGTAAGAGGTAACAATTCGTTCTTAAATACCTGTTAAAGCTCTTTTTTTCCCTAGTTTCATGAAAAATAAATAAATAAATAAATAAATAAATAAAAAGATGTTACTTAATGTAAAGCAGAAGACAGAGTTAAAAGGTCAAGGTTCTGAACAAAATTGACCGGGGACTGGCTGTTTGACCTCAGGTTGGTTATTTCAGCTTGCTGTGAGTCATATTCCACACCTATCAAATACTCTCAGTCCTTGTTTGTAAAATACAGAAAAGTCCTTGAGAAAATGCACTGTGTGTTATAATGCAGAGTACACTTACCATCGAGAAGAGTGTGTTAAAGGGCTCATCGTCCATTTTTTGTGAACATAAAATCAACCCATGTTCCTGGAAATGCACAGACTGTCAGGATTGCAGAAAAAGAAGGTGTTTAATATAGCAAAGGGTTTTACTAACCAAATGTTTGGTTCTGCAGTCAGATATTCATGAAGAGGGGCTGAGAATCTTTTGTCTAATGAATCTGTGAAATTCATTTTTCTATAGCCCAAGAAATTGCTCTCTCAGAAGAAGTGAAAAAGGAGACTAGGTCCTATATGGGCATACTCTTATTTAATAAAACCTAGGGAAAGCTAATTGTTCCTGGTTGAGGTCAGGAGGAATATGACATATGAAAATGTGAATTTGCTTTACAAACTTGCCCAGTATTTGAACATACAATGAATGACCCATCCAGGGGTCTAATTTTGCACAGGGCCACAAAGATTGGCAACTGTTTATAAGAGTGGACAAAATGAACCCAGCAGAATAATCATCAGGCAATTCAGATGCAGATTGCAGGCATGGAGAAAAAGTGTGGGAACTTGCAGTTAAGATGGGTAAAATTGCTCGCTTTAGTCATCAAGACCAAGTGTTAAATATGTGTTTGCTTTGTCAGGGATGAATTAGGCTGAACAACAATTGTCTGTGGTTGTGGTAACTGAGAAGAAAATGGTTGTGTGTTGTGAGTGCCTGGCAAGTACTCTCGCCTTATGAGAGTCTGAAAAAAAAAGTCCTTATTCCTATTTCCATTGGCCAAGAATGGGATCATTTGTAGGACATGAAAAAGTGTATATAAATTATACAAGCACAGCAATGCACCTTATGCCACAATGTGATGCAAATTGCAGTTACTAAGCATTAGTATTGTTGAACGTAGGGAATATAAAAAAGGGTGTGTTGAAAGTGAGATATCAAAACTATGTAATTAATAATACTTTGACTTAGAGGCATGGAAAGGAAGTGTCTCCAATGTGGAAAGAGCATAAGTTCTGACAGGTCAGATCAGCATGTCTGTATTAACAAACTACTCTAGGCTTAGCACTGTGCTCCATATTGTGAGGGTTAATTCAAGGGAGTAGAATCAGCAAGGAAAGTCCATTTCTCATGAAAAACAACGAGAACAACAGATGCATGTTCAAGTACTATACTGTAAGGCCAAGATTATAAATCCTATAGGAACTGAGAAAAGAAATAATTCAAAATAAAAATGACATGAAAATTTATGATGGTTCATAAACAATCATATTGACCAGTTGGGAAAAAATACAGTGTGACAGAAAATTAACTACATAATTTTAGAAAAGTTGCTCATTTTCTTTGAACTTCAGCTTCATTATTTGCCTGTTGAGAACCACTCTAGTAAGAATAAACAAGACTCACTGATAATATATTCTATTCAGAATTTCAAACTACACTTTCCGGACCAGGTTATAAACCATTATTTCACTCTTATGCCTTAACTTTCTGTCCTCTAAATTAAAAGTTATTAGATCAGAAGGTTCCAGATTTGAAGTTCTATAATATGTCAAAATTGATTGAAGTCAGTGGGGCTAAAAGCAAAACATAACTATTTCTTGTATTAACAACAAAAAATGGATAAGGCAGTGCATATGGAGATGTAGTAATTGTACAATTGCTGATGGGGTTATCCTTTAGAATGCAAATTGGAAATATCTATTATGTTCATATCCTTTGACCTAATAATTCCATTTCTAGTTATCTAAGGTATATTTGTAGTATAGAAAAGCTAATAGTACAACTGTGCTCACTGCAACCTTGATCAATAGAGCATAGATTTAGATGTAACTAAATAAGAAATAGAGAACTGATTAAAGAAATTGATGGAATATCATGAGACTATTGAAACTACTACTACTGATAGTTATAAAGACTACTGTGAAGGCAACACAAATGCCCATCCAAGTGAGACTAGATGGAAAAGTGTGGTATATTCAGTGTTTTACTATACAGAGACATAATGAATGACATAGAGTGATTGATAGACAATATTATGATGAAGTCTTAGTTATAAGATTATTAAATTTAAAAAGTAGATTCCAAAAGGTTACATGCAGGTTACTAAACTTTTTATAAAGTCAGAAATAAAATATATACTGTAAATTCAATTTACAAGTTATATATGTATATATAAGAAATACATTTACAATATATGCAATATAATATATGTATTTCAAATATATGCAGTAAGGGAATGATAAAAATGGAATTTTGAATGATTGCTACCTTCAGTGGGAAAAAGGCAGAGGGAGGAATGGGGGACATAGTGATTGATGTAGGTTATTGTCAAGCTCATAGCTTTTGGGGGGATGGTGGTGAATTTGTGAGGGACTTTAGAGTATTACAAATAAGCACATACTTGAATCAGTAATGAGAATGTTGTCATGAACCAAGGATTATGATTATTGCAATTATGTATACCAAAGGGCCAAAAGGGGGGGAAAGATTAAGATACGCTTTTTAAAATACAAAATGATTTGTAAAGATTTGTTAATAAAAAGACTAGAAGACAATAAACACAAATAATGGCTGTGTTACTGTGATGACAGTTGATTTTTTTCTTTTCTTTTTCAAATTTTTAAAAACATATTATTTTAATGAGAACAAATATTTTTAACTCATTAAAAAATATATGCAGAAAACCATGGGTCTGTAGGTCAATGAACTTTTGTAAACATGAGGAAGACAAATGAAATATCATAAAATTGATTAGCATTTCAGCAGGTTCTTGACTAATCCCCATTGCTGGAGGACTAGAGAGTAGTAACTATTAACCTTGCATTGACAACTAAGAAAAAGGAATGTGACTATTTGCAAGAACTTATGCCAGATCCAATTAGTAATGAAAAGTTACATTGGGCTTCCCTGGTGGCGCAGTGGTTGGGAGTCCGCCTGTCGATGCAGGGGACACGGGTTCGTGCCCCGGTCTGGGAAGATCCCACATGCCGCGGAGCGGCTGGGCCCGTGACACGGCCGCTGAGCCTGCGCGTCCGGAGCCTGTGCTCCGCAACGGGAGAGGCCACGGCAGTGAGAGGCCCGCGTACCGCAAAAAAAAAAAAAAAAAAAAAAAAAAAAGTTACATTAACTACTAGAAATATCTCCATCTGGCATTGACCCAGAGAGTGCAACTGTTGGGTGTCAAACATGACTGATATGCCCTCCTGTTCAGTTATTTCTGCAGAGGTTGTATATAGAGGAATTTTAGATTAACATACATAACATGGACTTTGAGTCCTTTAGCTGAATTTTGATGTGCAGGAAACCAATAGGAATAGGGCATGATTCATAATACAAGCAAATTGATTGGACATTTTGACAATGATGTTCAGAGAGCATGACACTGCTGCATGGTCAGATGTTAATGCACTAGGAGGCTCATTCAGAATGAGAAAAGTATTACACCAAATTATGCTTTTATAAAAGATTTAGCTGTAAACCTTTTTTTTTTTTTACATATTTTAGACCATTTTCACCTCTTTTAACTTTTAAGATACGGGCCATATCACTTTTAAAAATATGATAATTTTCATTATGTTTGAAGAATACTAGATGAATTAGATGAGTGGCACACTTTGCAGCACTGTATCATATACATTTTCCTCTAATTTAGTGTTTTCTTTCTAGTACACCATCTGTAATACATATAAATCAGTTGATTTCACAGTGTATTTATTCCAGTTTTATTTGACCAGTAATTGAAAAAAAAATCTTGGGTAAGAAGTAGCGTTCAGAAAATAATCTGTTTGGGGGATTTAAATAATCCTTTTCTTTTCTCTTTTGTGCTATTTCTTATGGCAAAATAAAAATAAAGGTTGGAAAATACTTTGTGAAGTAATTATTTATAATTTCATATCAATCATATTTTATGATCAAAAGTGTTTTGCTTTTCTCTTCTTTCTAGTTATTTAAAGGCTACGACCTTCAATGACAGGTTTGGAAGGCTATGTGATAAAATAGAGCCTCAGGTTTGAAATAAAAATAGGTGAGTTTGAATCCTCATGCTGCCACCTTGGAAAAGACATGTAAATTCTCTGAACCTTATTTTCCTAACATGTGGGAAGGAATAAGATGAAATCACCCAATATAGCTCATAAGGTCCTTTGGAAACTAACTAAATAAATGCCTATTCAAATGAGCAAAACTCTTATTGTTTTTAATAATAAAAGAACTTGAAGCTCCCCTCCCAGAGCAAGGTGGACCAGGCTATAACAAGGACACATAGGATTTTTTGTAAGGAATTCAGGAAAAGTCTCTCCTTGGAGCTCAGGTACCCAGTGTGGGACAATGCCAACGCCTCCATGTTTTCTTCCAATTCTTCTGTTTCTTCCAGACAGAGTTGAATTGGAAGACTAAGAGTTCCTATGTAAGCACCTATATAGATGGGCTGCTGTGGAGATTGTGGACATGAAGCTTCACTGTGTCAGAAAGTATAAAGAAACACAAGTGTGCTCTTATAGACACAGCACCTAGTCTAAGGCTCCTTGTGCTGCTATGTATCATCATATTTCAAGATATGTATTTTTTTGCATTTTAAAATTATTTAAATTATTCATGTTAATGTAGAAATAATAGAAGCAAATAATAAAATCAAGAATAAAAAATTACTCATAATCCTACCACCATTAGCACTATTAGCCATATTTCGACTATTAGCATTACCACTATTAGCATATAACCACTAGTAGCATTTTGGAAAATATTTTTTCTAGTTTATTTTCAATGTGTATACATGAAATATATGTATCTTTAAAGTGGGACCACTGTATATATATATATATATATATATGTTTTGAAAACTACCTTTAACATTTAGCAGTATATCATCAACATATTGATCAATATAGATTAACACCATCTTTTGTGATGATTAGGTAGAATTACATTTTATGGATATACAAGTCATTCAAGTAATAACCTACAGCTGTACATTTAAATTATTTTCACTTTTCCACTATAATAGATAATAGTGTGATATATAGCTCCACATTTTTATCTTTATGAATCCATCTGATTATTGAAAAAAATTCTTGAAAGTGAAATTTCTGAATTAAGTACATTACTTCCAATTATACTTTAGAAAGTCTCTACTAATTTTACTCCTGCCAGCATCTACGAGAGCTATTGAGCATGGGGAATTTTCCTTCTTTGACTCTTTGACAGTCTGATAGTTGATGAGAGGGGAGAGGCTATCTAGGCTTTTGTTCATGGTTATGATTACTAGTAAGGTGAAATATTTTTATCACATATTATCAATCATTTATATTTCTGATGTTTGTACCTTGCCTGTTCATATCCTTTGTTCACTTTCCTACCTGGTTATATATTCTTTTTGTTACCAATTTGTAAGATTCCTATGTATTAGAGACATTTCTGTCACACATAGTTATATTTTTCCTTGACTGTAATTTGCTTTTTCACTTGGATTGTGGTATTTTTCCCCATACAAATGTCTTAAAATATTTATTTAATTAGATCTTTTAATTTTTTGCCTGGAGTCCTGATTGAAAGGGCTTTCTTCACCTATACATATGAACCATATTTTCCACTAGTAGTTTTAAATTTCATTGTTTGTACTTATACTTAATCCATTTGGAGAATCAATTTTACCTTAAGGTGTGGATTAGGGCTCTAAATTTATTCTTGTCAAGTGGTTAACTGGTTTCCACAATACTTTTTATCAAATTGTACATCTTTTCCTCACTGATTTCAAATGCTATTTTTATTATACACTAAATTCTTCTTTGTTGTTTTGTTTGTATCTGAACTTTGTGTTCTGTTTCATTGATGTCTCTATTTTGGCACAAACTTTATGGCTTTAAATTTTGAAGCTTTATAATGTTTGCTTAAAAGTTCATGGGTTATGTCCCTCTATAAGTATTCTTCTGTTTCAAATCTTTTTTGACTCATTATACCATGTTTAGTTTTCCAGTTAAATTTTAAGATCATTTTGTTGAGTTCTATAGAAAAATAGTAAGAATTTTGACAGTAGTTTTCTTAAATATATAGGTCACCTTAGGGACAGCTGACTTTTTAGAAAAGTTCTCCCATTCAAAACATGGTAGTTGTCTCTACATAAGCATGTTTTTTCCTAATATCTCAAGAAAATTTTGTTTACCACCTGAACAATTCTCGTGAGATTTATTCTGGTTTGTAAGAGGTTTTTGTTTTATACACATATTTATTTATTTTTTCAATACACATTTATAAACACAGTATGTTCCAGGCTCTGGGCTAAGTCTGATGCTTAAGAGAGATCAACGTCTAGAGCAACACTACCCCAAAAAAATTACAATGTGAGGCACATCTCTAACTTTTAAAATTATAGTAGCTACACTAAGAAAATAAAAGAAACATATAGTCTATTTTAGTAATATATTTTATTTACCCAGTATATCAAAAATAACAATTTCAATGTGTACCCAATATAAAAATTATCGAGATAATTTATGTTCTTTTTTTAAATCTATGTCTTCAAAACTCAATATGTATTTTAAACTTACAGCACATCTTAATTTGGACTAGCCATATTTCAAGTGCTCAAAAGCCACACATAGCTGGTGGCTACCCTACTGAACAGAGCTGGATAATTTGATGTCATCAGAATTTGGATCCTAATTGAAGCTTTCCTACTGTTGGCGTTGGTCCAAGTAGAGTGATTGGTGGCTCTAAAAAGAGAGCTTGCAGCAAAATACAAAGAAAGAACTGAGAGTTAAAAACTACCAAAGAGAAACTTGTGAAAAGGACTAAAAGAGAATGGCCTAAGACGTAGGACAAAAGGGAGATCTGCTACTTGAGAGATGAAAAAAGGGAGGATTTCAAGGAGAAGGACTATAGTTTCTAAGTTAGAGAACTTTGCTAGCTTATCAAGTTGCATCTTCCATGTATAGTTGGATAACTCAAAAACTCAATGGCATGAGAAGTAATGACCAACAATTGTTTTAAACTGAGCATATAACAAATTCAGATAGTCTGAGAATTTTAACTGTTGAAGAACTTTTAAGTAATTTCAAATATTGAGCTTTTACATACAGGCAATTTCTTATCTAAGCATAAAACTATTTCATTCTGTAATAGAATCAAGTCATTTTTACCCTTTATTTTTCTTACATTCCACATATATTATAAATCTTGTAGTTGACAACTTCAAAAATCTCTTCTCACAAGTCATGTCCTGCTATCCTGGTATAAGCCACCATCAGCTATTGCTTAGGATGATACAAGACTCTTGAACTGGGCTCCCAGATTTCACCCAAACTTCTGTATTTCACTTTGAGTCAGTGAGCCTTTTACAAAATAAGTCAGTTCCTATCATTCCTCTGTTGAAAACTCTTGGATAGCTTTCTATCTCTCTTAGAATAAAGGGGAAAGTACATGAAGATTTCCTGCAAGTCGCTCCATGATCAGACCAACTGCCTCACTGATGGCATCTCCTGAAGCAACTCCCCCATCCTCCCACCAGCCATCTTAACAATCCTTGAAATTTGCAAGATGGTTCCCACTGCTGAGCTTCCTCCTCCACTTTACCTGAGTCTCTGCCCAAATATCACTTTACCGAAAAGATCTTTTCTAGCCTAATAAAAGCCTTTGTTCTATATATCTTTATCCCTGTTTAATTTTTCTTTACTATACTTCTTACAAGTTCACTTCTATTCTATTGTATTCTGTTAAATTGTATCCTATTCTATAGTTTCTCCCCTGATAGAATGTAAGTCTCACGAGGGCTTAGGCTTTTCTTTGTTCACTGCTGAATCCTCAGAGCCAAGAACAGCACTGGCACTCAGTTGGTGTGCAATATGTCTAACTAACTAACTGAATGAATGAATAAACATTTGTCTGGATATTAAAAAAAATCACCCCAGGTCTTCTAAATCATTGCTGGCATTAAAAGCAATGTTTCCAATTTTGAAGTCTTTTAGAAAAGGCTTTTTCTCCCCAAGAGAAGATTCAATTTCACGCTTTGAAACGTTAAATGAAAGGAATTTGAGTTATGAAGACAGAATTTTGGAATATTACAATTTTAAGAGATTTTGACTGATACAACTTTATTGTGATAATTGAGAATAAAAATATTTCTCAAAAGGTCATATAGCATAGAAATAAAAAGATTAACACTCTGGAGACTTTAGCAAGATTTTCTAGTCTTGAGAGATCCACTACTTTCTAGCTGCATAATTTTAGGTACCCCTCTAGTCTTTGGTTTTCTCATCTGTAAAATAAGATAAATAATTGTACCTATTTATAAAACTTGTGAGGATTAAATGACTTAGATTATGTGAAGGGCTTAAAGCAGTGCTTCAAACATAGTGTCTCATAAGAATTTACTATTATTTATTTGATAATAGTATTATTACTTAACAAGGGCATAGGTGCTCTTATTGATGAATTTTTTGTTTGTTTTCTGTTTGTTCATGTTTATTTTTCTCTGCATTGATTCTAAGGGAGAATCTCTCTCATAGGAGTAATCCAGAATAAGAGAATTGAGGCAATTTCTAGTTGTTTGCATAAACTCCCTATTTTTTCACTTGTGGAATTCAGACAAACTTTTTGGGCCCTCACATTTTGCAAATGAATGCTTTACTTCTCCATTTCACTTTACATGCATAGGCAAAGTTAAAGGGAAAATCAGGTGAATTGGCAAGGGATGGCTGTATAGAATGAAATTCTAAAAGAGAGTTTCTTATGCCCAGAGAAAGGCTATTTAGAGGAAGAAGGAGCTCCATCACTGAGACTGAGTTGGGACAGTCCAAATGCACAAACCACAGGTTTTAAAAAACTGACTTTATGAAAAGCCCTTCGATATTTGTCTTCCTAAGGTGAAACTGATTCAAACTATTCATCCACACTTTTTATCCTAGAACATAACTCCAATGATCATTTTTTTTAGCCTTCCAAAATACTTGGAAATTTTATATATTACATTTGGTAAATTTATTGGAATGATGCTATTAACAGTCATAATTGATATCGAGATGGGTTTTAATTGTTTGTGCCATCTGTATTTATATGTATTTATCATCCTATTTGACTGTAAGCTTTATAAAATTAGCTCTTTCACATCCTTAGTAATTCCCCAAAGATCCAAGGACATTGCTCAGGAAACAAGACTATTGGCAGAGATATAACAATCACACAGAATTATTAAGGATGCTATGTTCTCTCTTTCAAATATTATTGCTTTTGAAAAATATAATCTGTTATTTAAAAGTAAATTTTAACAAGGGACAGATTATTGTTCCACATGTAAAACATGTGACATGATTTCTTGAACATAGTGAACACAACTAAAAGTTGATTTCTTTTCTCCTGCCTTGACCGGAGGCATATTTATTAGCTGTTCCCTGCCTGAACGTCTCAACCTAAAACCCAGGAACAATCAAGACTTGATACTGAATTAACTGAGCAAATATTCACTTTAAGGATAGAAAATACAAAAGAATTATAGGAAATTATTTTCCTTCAACTCTGGCCCAGGGTTTAAAATCTTGTCAGAGAGCAAGTCCTACCAACAGGAAATGGCATCTAATGAAATGCAGAAACAGCAGCACTGATAGAGGAGAGAGATCAGAGAAGGGAGTCATCCCTTTATCTTCTTAGTCAGGGAGAAAGTGGGGCACCAGCTGAACCCTACAAGGTATGCAGAGTTTGGGGAGCCAGAGGAGAAAAAAGATATGTGAAGAATCTGGCTTTGGAAACTTCATTTTTTAAAGTTTTGTTCAGAACACATTTACGCTTGAACTATTAGATTGAAAAGGGATCCTCCCCACATTTATAACCTTTGCTACTCCCTAATCTACTCAAAGGTGATTCGGAGTCTTTATAAACAAAGTTCAGAAGATCAGTCTGAGACAAAAATCTCATGAATTTGTAAAAAAATTGTTCCAATTTTTTGAAATACTGAAGGACTTGTTTTGCAGGGAGAGAAGTATTAAGGAGGGGAGAAGTAAAATATATCCTCAACATTTATCATAATAGGATCTAGTGGGAATTCCCTGGCAGTCCAGTGGTTAGGACTCGGGAGCTTTCACTGCGGGGGCCCAGGTTCAATCCCTGGTTGGGGAACCTAGATCCCGCAAGCTGCACGGCTCTGCCAAAAAAAAAAAAAAAAAAAAGAATCTAGTGAATCTAGTGTCTTCTATTTTGTCACTTACATCCTAGGGAAACACAATATGTACTACATTTGATCTGTCCATTTTTCCTTCTTTCTTTTTTGTAAAAAAAAATTAACATAAAAAAGTCCTTAGTTAAAGTCACCATATCAATGCAACTTATAATTTAAACGAACTATATAAAAAGCAGTTGTTTTTATTATTTGCAAAATGTGTGATTTTTCTGAAAAAGAAACTACTACCACCATCACCACAAAATTATTTACAGGACATAATCTAGTGGGAAGCAATAGATTAAAGGAGACCAGGGATGGGAGAAAATAATTGTTTTAGATTCCCGACTTTCTTTTATTTTAATATGTGTCATCCAGTAAAAATCCTGCATCTTAACTTTAAAAGAAAGGTATTGATCCAGGATTTGGAGGGGGTTGGGGGAAAAGAATGAGGAAGATACAGGGATTGGGAGAAATGTATAGCTAGAGCTGATACTGAGTGAAAATTTAGAGTACATACCTAGCATGTTTTGTGCTTCCTTTCTTCCAGAGAGGAAATGACACTTTAGATTCCCTGGGATGCTGGAACCACATGCAAAAAAGGATGGGCAAATTTGTCATTCAGAATTTATGAAGGATATTTTTTCTTCTCACCGACTAAAAAGAACAAATCAAACACTAGGTTTCCAATTCTGAAAATTAGTAGACTCTGGAGAGCCAATTAAACATTATTCCCCTATCTCGACTCTGTTTTAACATCCTTCTTTATTGCACACTGTTTCTTTCACTCATGAGGCAGGTAGATGGTGTTATCAGGCTAATTTGGGGACAGTTATCATTATAATAAAATTTTTGCAATTATGTGGTAGACCAGGTGGCAAGACAGCATGGCTTTGCACTGCCAAGGTGCAAAACAAATTCAGTGTTCAATCAACCTGAGAGAGAAAGGACAATTCTCATTTGCATAAACTTGTAGCCACGGAAACGAGATGCACAGAGGTATAAGGGGAAAGAGACCTATTTTACATGATGTGCATAGAATATTTGACAGTTTAGATTGGAGGCGTCATTGATGTGGGTTGGAATGGTACGGTTGGTTGCCATGGATATGGTTTTCCCTACTGGCAGTGCAGAGATTGGCAGGGATGGATGCTGGAAAAAAAAAAAAAAAAAAAGCCCAAACCACTGCAACACTCTGGCAGCCTCATTCTTTTCTTTTGTGAAAAGCTATGTATCCTTTCTGCACTAATGACAGCTCATCAAGTATGCAGTGTAATCTAGAAACACTGATATTTCTGTAATAAATCATTCATGTATAATATATATGTATTTATACATTCTATGCACATATATATGTGGCGATCTACATGTATATATTTGGAATAACGTGTATGCCGATTAATAATAGATTAAATTCATGAGGAAAATATTTATCTTTTTGCTACTCTTTTTCTATTTAGCATTAATTTGGGAAATCTTTAGATATTAGGATTTATTAAATAAAGTAGGCAAAGTATAAATATACTGAATTATCATCTAACTTAGGAAAAGAGAATTGCAGTTTGTTTCTGCAGATAAGGCAAACAATGAAAGCAAGGAGGAGTGGCTCATTCTGATGGCCTAGTCTCTGATTATTTGACCCTGAAGTCACCACTCTGCTGTAATATGACTGCACAACTGGTATTTGTCCATGAGAAACAAGGCAGTTTCTATTTTCTTTACAATCTTGGTACAACATTTAGCACAGTATAAACCCAAATAGGCTATTTATGCTGTTTCTTAAAGCAGCCAAAGGCACTTACTTTTTATTTCTAAAGGCTCACCCATTCATTATCTTGTTTCCACACAGTCCAGGTTTTATTAAAAGGATTGCAAGATGTCTTTTGTCTTTAAGAATTCATTCACTAACATATCGTGTGAGTAGGGTCTAAATGGGCAAAGCCCCCAGGCACCCGACCCTGGAGGGTGAGAGCTAAGGACCTTTGTCCACTAACACAGCTTTGCCCTCGGCCACACTCCGGAGATTACAACGCTGATAGACGTATTCTTATCTTATGACCTTGTGGGTCTCCTCTCTGCTCCTACCAGACTGTGGAGGCCTGTTGAGTGGCATAGCATTTTCTAAATCATCTGTCCACCCAGACACTAGAAACTGAGGCAAGAGGTGGAAACAGGATTTGTTGTTCAGTCAAAACATCACAATCACTTTTGAAACATGACCATGTCGTTTGCCCATAATAATTGACTTTGCTGTCCATATGGCCAAAATCTCATGGATAATTACCAGTCAACTGATCTGTATTTGGATTAAGATTTAAGATAATATGTAACTGGAAGAACGATTAAAATGTTCTTCTCACACCTTATAAGAAAGGTCTTTGAAACAGGCAAAATGAAGAAAGTCTATATTAATACTACATAATTTTCCCTATATATAAGGGAATTATTTTAGGTGAAAATATACTATTTGTTGATAAAGCATCTGAAAGGTACTGGTTATTTTTTGCTATTTCATTTTTTACAGGAAGCATATGAGCAGGTCAATTCCTGTAAGAATGCTCACTCCATACCCCCCATCATTGTTCTCAGCTTTCCCTGGAAACCACTCAACAATTACCAAAATCCTTTCTGTGATAAACTAGTCAGCAACCCCTTTCTCAAGGTGAAAATCAGCTGTAATCATATTGTATTTTTTTCATTACCCTTATTTCTTAGTTTAATTTTATCTGTGCTTATTAGAGTGATGAGCTCTTATTTATTCCTTCAATTCATTTGTTTCCAGTTGTGCATGTGGACATTAATAAATATTTGGTGTAAAAACAAATGAAAGTAATTGCTTTAATCTCTGTATTTCATTGTTTCCTAAGTTTTTAAAAATTAAATAGGATCTCTAAATTCTATCTGGATGATAAGTTTACCAGATAAGAATGAGGTTCAGAATGATTAAAAAGTGAATGAGTACAAATTTTAATACAGTATATTAACATAATGCACAAGATCAGTTTGGATACATAAACATTTCATTGCTTATAAATGTTCCTGTCCAGGTCCTCCTCTTGCCTTCACTTATTATCTTATATATTTTGCTTTCTTTATTTTCTATAACACTCTATTGCTCTCTATTTTTCTTTCCCCCTCCTTACTTCCTGTTTGGGTACTACTCCCCCATTTGTAATCGATATAAAAGATACTGTATTAAAGAAAAGTTAAGTAATGCTGGGGCATGTTCAGCACCGCCCAAATCTCTTGAAGACACTTACAGGATTTTAGCATGTTCCTTTATCTCATAAAATATTTAGGTGCTACAGCACTGAGCCCCTCACACATAATTGTAGAGGTGAATATGGAGAGCTGGTATCATGCACGGAAATAAAAGTTTGAAAAACCCTGTTTCTATTTCAAAGACACAAAATTGCTTGCTCATCATTAAAAAATCAATTCTTACTTAGTCCAACCAGAATAAAGAAATATGAATGTGGTTATTTTATGAGCGAAGACCTGATTATTTCATGCTGTGAGTGTGATTCTTCAATGGGTCAGAAGGGGAGTTCTGGAGAGGTCTACTTTTCTTGGGCAAGTGCACACTTGCCTCAGTCTCACTCATAAACCAGGAGACAGTCACATGCACTAGGCCTTAAATGTGTTCATTTCAAATCAGGCAGGAGGCCTGACTCACATACTAAATTTTCAGGATTAGCATTACTAAATCTTTATCATTGTATAAATAGATTGATTCATTTTCAGACTCTGGTAACTGGTTCAAGAGTATACCATTTCAAGGATTTTGTTAAATATCTTATTCTCTCACTTTTATGTTGTTGAGACATACAACTTTACTTGTTTTAGTCCTTTCCATAAAAGAAAAATGTAAATTTTACATTTTACATCATGGTTCATTTTTTCCCCTTGAAAATAGACATTTTTCTTGTTTCTCAGAATCATTCAAAATATAAGTAGTATTTCTTCCTCGAAAGCAGAATAAGACAGCAAACTGATTATTTGTTGTGATCAGTCCTATTAAAACAGATGCAGAAAACCAGAATTTATTTCCTAGGTCTGTCATTAGGTGATTAAAAAAGGGTGGGCTTCTTTTTCTTGTCTGACTTTCCTAATTTGTAAAATGACACCCTCTGATCTTTGTAAGCACATCTGACACAGTAAAGCAAGTAAGTCAGGACTTCCAAATTCTTTGTGATGAGAAGCAGCGATTGACTTTCCTTATGTGTTTGACTGCAGCTTCAGGTGGGACGTGTACTCAGCTGGCCATGATGGAGCTAGTTTCTGATGCAGGTAATGACAAGTCATGTTGATGGCCAGGAGGTCTGAGTCAAAAGCTGACTTAGACTGGATGTTAGTCAATAAAAGGCGCTGAGAGCTGGTGACACATTATGATTAATCTCCTGAGAACACCTAATTGTTGATGTCTTAGGAGTTCTTGTAGAAAGTATTGCCTATGCTGATACGTCACTTATACCTTATCTTCTTCACCTCTAAATAAAAGTAAAGATCCTTTCGTCTTCTGTTGAAATCCACCCCCTTTCCTGGGATGGCATGAGCATTGGCATGATAAAGTGTAGGAAGCACATTTGTTATGTGAAAGGTACCAAAATTCCTGATGTAACGTATATCTCGTTATGATGGCATTCCTTTCATTCTGCTGAAATTATCCAGATATTAAGTTTTCACCCATAAACTTGTCTATCTGTCACCTACACTTAACATGACCCTACAATCCTGCCATCAAGAGTTAATAGGAGCAACAACAAAAAAAACTTTAGATCTTGGAATTACTGGATTGTGTTTTTTTAAATCTGGCAAAGATAAAGCAGTTTCACTCAAAGCTAACCTCAAATTTTTATTTTTCTGGTCTTCAAAATACCACATGTCATTTTCTCACTGTACCACTGTTCCATGTCACCTGTGATGACACCAAACTATGTGCCAATATGAACTTACCCTTATCCAGTCAGCTCAATAGGATGATGCCCATCACCATTCAAATTAAATCTGAACCCTGTGTCATGGCTCCTAAGCTGCTATTCATCAGCTTTTTCATGTTGTCATGTAGCCATGCTGTGGCTTTTTCTAATGTCCTTATCTCTATCATTAATTTTACCTTCTGATGTAGTAGTACTGAATGATATGACTTACAACTTAATAAAATGAGTTTTTAAAACATTAGATAAACTAGTAAATACATTTTTATAAGAGTCAGCAGTCTAGAGTTCTGAAGGTAGACTTAATTTACCTCCTTTGCCTGATTTCATCTCAGGTGAACTGAATGGCATAAAGCAATACAGTAAATAATGCAGTCATACATAATACACAGCAGTTGAATTCAACTGTAGTGGTTCTCCTAATGGTGTCCAGATGAGGACAGGGTGGGAGTGGATGTGTTGAGAGGTGTTTTGAGGCATCTCCTTGACTTTGAAATCTCACTTTCTTACTTTTTTTAACCTTTATGCTTGAGAATAAAATTTCTCTCAGATTTTTGTGCAGATCCTTTGGGGGAGGGTGATTGTTTTTCACTGCTTGGCATGCCAACATTTTTAAAAAGGTACTCAGTTGAAGGACAGACTAACATAATAAAGAATATTAATAAGTAATTGGGTCCAGTTTTCTGCCTTTAGGCAGGTAATTAGCCAAACTCCCTAATATAGATATTTAAAACAATCAAAGATATTTATCTTCTAAGTGGACAAAAAAGCATTTTGCCCTCCCTAGTCACTGAGATGCCAATTTAAGGCACTAAGACAGTTCCAAATATTACCCAAATATGTGTCTGCTAGGGTAATCTGAATGCTATAACTGGGTGGTGGTAAATTCCAGGGTACTAAATAGAATTTAGGCTATAATAAAACATCATACTTTTGAATAGGTATGGGCATGATTGATTGTTACTAATCAATTCATGAAACTCAAATACAAGCTCTCCATATCATCCCAAAGAACTTGGGTGGATATTTATAGGATCTACTGCCAAGGAATCAAAAGAAAATGACTATCAAGTGGATTTTTCTGTGGCCTGAAATGGTGGGACTAGAAATATCTTATCTCTGCTATTCCTTCTCACCACCTCATCCCCCAAGGGCTGGAGCCCTAAGTGAAATTTCTAAGCTTTAAGAAGTGCTTTTCCTTTCTTCATTTTGAAATGTCTATGTAAGAAACTAAATTCAAGTAGGAGCTCACAGTGTGGGTGAAAATGGAGAAAAATAACAAATGAATTTCACAGTAAACAAGGGTAGGTTACCGTTATTCTTTTGGTGACAAATAATGGCAGCTGTACTTGTAAGAATGAAGTGCCAGCAAGACCAAACACGAGAGTCTGTAAACATCCCTGAAAGATGTTGACCTCAATTCCCTGTGCCACAGCCCCCATGAATAAAGTTTTGGGTAACTTCTCGACTTACAACTCCAATATTATTCTGCAGTGTCAAACTCAAACACTTGTTGGATCTCATTAAGGAACACATTGGTGATGAAAAAAATAACAAAAGAGATTTAAATTAAGGGTGCATCTGCACTGGAATTTTCCTGACATGTCTGCTTTTTTCAAATGAAGAAAGAATAGCTGGCATATATAACACAGGGGAAGTTTGTGTTAAAGATTTAAGTCTAGAAAAATATCCAGATCCCAGTAGCACTTTGATCCCAGTATACAAGAAATATTTATATTTATCAGCTCAGAAAGACAAAGGGTAATTAGATGTAGGATCAAAGTTTACAAAATCACGAGAAAGTTCTACTTAAAGTAAACAGATTATCTCATCAAATCTTGAAATACAAGAACAACTGAATACCCATGGAAAAATTTAATTGTCTCATAGGTCACTGTACCAGGAAGTATTTTATTACCTAGCATATCCAACACAGTGCTAAATTCTGTGGTGGATATGAAAGTATAATTCATGATTCATACTGCCCAAGTGGTTACAATCTAGTCGGGAGGAAAAACAATAGTGAAAAATACAAAAGAGTTGATAAGTATGTGCTAAATTGTGTAGTACAGACCACAAATGCGCTGCTTTATTGTTTTTACTGGGAGTGGTGTAATATGGTTTTCAAAAGAATGAAAATCCAAACAGGATTAGAAATTAGATTAGATTAGCATGTCCCAAAGTATGTAACTCAAGACACTAATCATAGAGAATACTCTTTAACATGCAGCTTTGGAGGTCAAAAACATTGTGTATTATACCTCCGCTATCGGGTATTAACAATGTATATTAGCATACTGAAGGCTCTAAGAAGCTAGGCAGAAAAGTAATCCTTATAATTTTGTTTAATCCAGTGTTTTCCAAATTTAATTAACCATAGGACCCTTAATGTCTCTTAGCATTTGTATTCCTCCAACACACTTTAGAAAATGCTGGATTTGGTAAATCCATAAATCACAGCACTGTAAAGTAGTAGTACCTGCAAATAAGAAAGCCAGAAATATGTCTGTTTTTGTAAAGACAAATTTCAGCATGGCAATCAGGATCTTGGTTGACATAAAATTTGGCTGATGGACTATGGTCCATCTAACATGACTGTTTGTGGCATTTATCATGCTCTTAGGAATTCAGTCTTAAATATCCAGGCTAATATTTTTTGTTGTATTTTTTTTACAAAATCACATCAAAGGCCTACACGGAAGAAGAAATTATTATAAAAATAGAGCCATTGATTTCACTAAGGAAACCTCAGCAGCACATCCTTAACTGAGCCATGCATGAGTTAACACAGGTGTAGCTGCTGATGGGTTTGTCCTTGACAATGACTTTAGTTTTGATTGTAAGAAGCTTTGATTGAAAATTACTAGGGTAAAATGAGGCACTGACGTGACAAAGAGCATTGGTCTAGGCCCCTCTATGACCTTTTCAGGGTAAATGACATTATTTAAAGATTTATTTTTGGAAAACCAACAAACACAAACATCTTAAGTTTTTTTATTTCACTTTCTCCACCTCCAGTATAAAATATTTCATAAAAGTTGTAATGATGCCATCAATATTTTAACTGAAATAATTGGCCTACATCATTTTATATCAAACCCAACCAATTGCTGGGTCCAAGTACTGGTACTCTGTAGATACTGTAATTCTAAAGCCTCTTATGTCATTAGGCTACTTGGACCCACATTGACAGAAAGGGGGTTTAAAGGTAAGTTGTTCATGTAGAATGGCATTTATAAAGATTTTTATTATTACTATTCCATGATATCCTCCACTGCAGACCCCTGACTCAGAGCAGTGCTTCCCAAACTTTCATGTGCAAAAGTACAACCTTGTTAATACACATATTCTGATTCAGGTGGTTTGGGATCTGCCCCAACTTCTGCATTTCTAATAAACTCCCAGGGGATGATGGCCCCTGAACCACTCTTTCAGTAGCACAATCATTGAGAAAGCGTAGGAGAAAGCCTTGCTCCTCCCCTGTCTTGGGAGCTTATTGGGTTTTAATTCCCCATGGCATCTGGTACAGGGATACTGGGTACCAAAGCATTTGTTTCAAAGAGTGTCCTTCTCTCTATGTGTTGCCCCTAATCTCTAAAAATTCGAGTCATTGTTACATCCAGAAAAGTGTTTGTTTTAATGGGTACTTTAGTTCTTCGAATAAGTTATTGATAACTCATTTGTCCTCACTTTTTTGAAAAAAAGCAATAAGTTTTTTGTAGAAAATCTCCCATCACTCAGTCCCCTTTTAAAAGTGAGCCTGGACAGATACACTGCCCTTGCCTGGCAGTATTGCCTAAAGCCAACAGAGCCTTGCACAGACATGTCTGAGAGAGGATTTGCGGCTGGTTAGGCTTTAAATCACCGAGTGTGCACAGGACACTCCTGGGATTGGTCAGAATATGGCAGGGGCAGTCTTCAGGGAATGACCACTTCATTTTACTCCTAATGAGGCGGCAATGCCAAGCTGCTGTGGATTTCACCCAAGGTATTGTGTAGGCACTTTTTAATGAAGTCTCAGACATATTTTGCATGCTTTTACCCAGCAGCCTAACCGTGCTTCAAAGTTTTAGTCTTTTGATTGATCTTGCTGATCTTGTTTGGGGGTGAGGGGATCGGGGAAAGCGTCTGTAGCTGCTTGGAGACAGAGCCCACAAGAAAGCAATAAACTTCAGAATTGAATAAACATCTAATTTGTGCATGCTAACTCTTTTTGGTAGTGTTAAATTTTTTTCTTCTATGTGTACACTTCCCTGGCCAGCACTTCCCCTTCGTCAGACCACTCAGTAACTAGAGCCCAAAGCAGTTAATTTCCTGCCTTTCCCTCCCACTACTTCACTTTATTTGTTTAGCTGACAGGCTTTTGAAGCAAGCCGGCTAAAGCCTCCAAGAATTCCTGGCTTTTTTTCTCTTTCATTCTTGTTATTATTAGGAATATGGACAAGGTGCTAGTATGTGTATTCCATCTGAAAATTGTGCAGCAGATTCTCTCTCTTGGGAAAGGACCAGATTACTTCATAATCGTCACAGACCCAATTCTGTAACTATTCGTAGACAAAATTCTCGTTAATGCCAAGGGGAGTTTTACCCTCATTTAAGGTTACAAGATCAAGTGGTAAAGGTATTTATAGCGACCACACTCTCCCCAGGAAAATAAGTTACACTAGATGTGGGAAAAAAAATTACTAAATATACTTTAGAGGCTTTTCTTTTCACTAAGATAAGTCCTAAGATAAATCAATGAAAATTCTTACAAAGAAAAAACGAAAATTAACATTTCTGACTAGTGTTTCAGCTAACAGTTATCTTCTTTCTCACTTTTCATAATAAAATGTACATTTTACTTGGAGGACACAATGACATATAAAAATTAGTGGCTCTCCTTTCTTAGACAAACATGGAGTGCACATTCTGGTTATTTGTCCTTCATAATATTCATAGAAAAGCTAAAAAAGTTACCAGGCCCTTTGAAGGTCAATTACATTCAAACGATACTGTCTTTCCAAAAAGTGTGCTGTCCTTGACCTTGGAGCACCCAGCTTACTCCGTGGTTGTAACTATTTGTCTTCCCATCCTCTCTTCTTGGTCTTCCCTCCCCACACTTCATCTTCAAGAAAAAGTGATTGTGGGATAGAGGATGAATCGGAGAACTCCAAGCCAGAAGTTTTGCTCTATTCCTGTTTTACAACTATTCCCCTGGTGGAAAATGCTTGACCTTCCTGGTCTTAATTACCTCATTTATTAATGAGTGGGGTGGATTAGCTATTTTCAGGTTTCTTCAGGATCAAATATCCCATGATGAGTACAGGTTATACATTTTACATCAATATTTAACTTTATCTGCATAATGGGGAAGCTG
Organism: Mesoplodon bidens; assembly: GCF_964165515.1. Taxonomy (NCBI): domain Eukaryota; kingdom Metazoa; phylum Chordata; class Mammalia; order Artiodactyla; family Ziphiidae; genus Mesoplodon; species Mesoplodon bidens. Next base: position 71,292,342 of record NC_138160.1, read on the forward strand.
AAAAGTGAAAAGCCAATCAGTATACTGTACTGTCCATTTCCTAAACAACTCTATAGACCTGTTTGTAATTTTTTTTTAATTAAATAGATCTGCAGCAAGAAGGAGAAACTTTGAACTAGAGACAGATTTTCATTAGATTGCTGGCTCTGTAAGGTGACTTTGGGCAAGTCATTTAATCTCAAAATAGAAATGTATAATTGACTCATCAGTAAAATTGGGATATTAAAATCTATCTTACTGGATAGGCAAAAGAATAAAGCAAGACTGTCCCTGCCAGACACATAACAGCCCAACAAATGGTAGCTGTTCTGACTATATGCTCTATATGGATGTGGGAGGTGGTGAAAAGAATATAGGTTTAGGCATTAGAATGTGGATTCTAGTTCCAGTTCTTCCACAGCTAGCCAAATCATGGTTTTCTCATTTATTAAAGGAAGTGTTTAATAAAAGGATCTTTGGCTTTCCTTCCAGCCTTAATTTTTCACAATTTTAATATGTGTGAAGACTGCATTGAGGCTTTTGTCATTCAAACTACATTTATTCTTTTTTACGAAGTTTTAAATAACCCTGATTGTTTTTAATAATTTATTAGAACAGTTCTTGTTCATCCCTGAATTTGCTAGTAAATATTCAACTTTATTTCTCTGGTGTCTGCATTAGTGGTACTTAGAACTAATGTAGATGTTTTCAAGGACAAACAACTGGATCCACATTTGAAAACTAGGTCTTTGAATTTTATAACTAAAGACATTTAAAATATTAAAATATAAGAATTTTATTTTTAATATTCAAATCAACTTCTTAGTAATTTGACTTATGAAAATCATAAAGGAAAGAATATAAAAGGACCTCAACAGAGTAATAATTATTTAAACACACAAACATTTCCCTTGGGTTGGTAGTATATGTTTCTTTCCTATTCCAAATGAATCTATAATAAAATATGCTAAAAACATAACTGCTACTTTTTTCTATGTTGAAAATGAGTTGCAATTTATGTTTTCAAGTTCATACTATTTTACACCCTTAGGTATCCATTGGGGTCAGATCTTCATCTGGTGTTTGAATAGCTTCCATAAAATGCGAACCTGATTGACAGTGTATAAGCCACTGATCAATAAGTCCCCTGGTATAAACAAAACAAATCTCTTTAACAAGTTATCTCTTATACTGTATTGTAACCCCTACCAGAAATATCTTTACTATTATAGCTGGATTTTACAGGCACATATTTGCCTTGGCTTAAAAAAGTATTTGGAAGGTTGCAGTTAATTTTGTATTTGAAAGCACCAAACTATCAATGACAGATAAAGGTCCATGACTATTTGCTAGGACAAATTTCTCTCCCCAAAATCACCCTGTAAAATTCATATCCATTTTAGAGGAAAAAAATGCTGCTAAAATGTTAATGAATTTTTCAAATGGATATGGATAAGAATGTTGTTTGTGCATCACCTGATCATAAAGATGTAAAATGTGAAATGAAATATACTGTGTGATGAACCTATATACATATTCTTAAAGACATCTTGAACCATCATTAAATCATATTACTGTTGATTTTCATTTAAATAAGGGTTGCAAACTGAAATGCCTTCCGGGCCTAAGCAAGTATCATAAATGTAGGAAGGAATCAGAAACTAAACAATTGAGAAGGGTTGGGACTGTAATTTACAGGACAACATATGCCTGATCTAAAACCATTCAAATTACATTAAAAACAAAATGAAAACTGTGATGACCAAATTAAATGCATCTGGGGGTGAAATTCTTCGAAACCACTAAGAGAGTCAAATTCATGCAAAAGCCTTGGAGATGCATTCCTGCTTTAAACACTGGATATTGAGAAATTGAGGCTGGACTAGGATTAAGTGGAAAATTAATTAAACTCGGGCATTCAGAAGTCACAGAAAAGTGTATTTTATAATCCAAAGAACAGCATCAAGACACTTCCTCAGTTTTCCAGAAAGGAAAAAGGAATTGGAACACTGATAGAAATGTTCTTCTCATCCTTAGATCTAATAATAAAAATCCCATAATCAGAGCTGAAAACCAGGGAACCAATGACATCGGGGACTGGGTTATCAATTTCAAGGTCTTTCAACTTCTCTGTAGTACAGACATCAATGTAAAAAAGAAAAGAAGAACCCATGAAGGATGTGGAAAAGAAAGAAATAGAGGAAGGAGGAGGAGAAGAAAGACCAGAATTTTTTCTCTGGCACATGAGTTTATTAGATTTGACTGAGACAAATACACCAGATCAAATTTACTCAGCTTTCTGTGCATTGAGACAGTGGAAGCATGTGGTCAAAATGTTTTCCTGTCTGAATGGCCACATCTAATTTATCAGTTTATTTTAACTTCAAACCAATCGAATTATTTTCCTGCACATCTGCTTGATCACTAATCGTTCCTAAAATGACTGACAAAGAGTTGTCTCCACGGCCTCTCAGCCTGACCCCTGTGGGGATGGCTTGACTGGCTTGGGCTTCTATATATTGGCATTTTACAAGCGTGGGTCTCAAATGTGAAGTATCTTATCTGTTATTTCCATATTTCCTGGGTTTTGTGTGGCTACGTTTTAGGTGTGTGCAGTACTAGAGAACGTTAGTCAACACAAGTTGAAACAGTCAAGAGATGTAGTTTTCAGATCCTGGCTCTGCCTCTTCCTAGCTGCGCGGCCTCAGGGAACTTACCTAACCTCCCTGAGGTCTCAATATCTTCATCTGTAAAATGGCCTTGAGCATAGATTTCCCTCAGGGTGATGACAAGGCTAGCTGCACTAACTAATGTGTGTAAAACAGCTGTGACCCCCTGGAAGTGAGGACTCAGTAAACATGTTCCTTTCCATACTCAACAAGAACCAATAATTATAGCAAATCAACTTCAAGACTTTCAAAACAACCTCACTGATTACTAGGATCAATTCAACTGCTCTCTCTACTTAGAAATTAAACCCTTAAACAAAGAAAGTTTAGATCTATGCCTGAGTGGAATTTGAGAATTCAATAGCTAGCCAGGGTCAAGGGCAACAGCTCTTAAAAACATGAAGACCATAAGGGCCTATGTGTCTTGGTAGTTAGGTTACAGAAGCTTCTTAAAGAGGAGTAATGCTTTCTGCAAGGAAGACAAAGGTAAGGTTCTGACCACAGCTCAGAGAAACAAGAAACTTCCAGTGAAAGAACTGCTTTTCAGCTGGGATTGCCAACTAGCTATATGACTGCTTCTGGTCACCAGCGATAAAGCTGTGCCTAAAATATGCTTACTGCATTCAAAAGCAATCAGCAAGAGACTTATTATTTCAATTTCATGGTCAGAAATACCAAAGGACCCTTGCTCCCCCAGTCAAATGAGTAAGTGCTGGCAAATTACCAAAATCTAAATTTAATAAAATTGTATTAGTCACCTTCCAAGGTGTCATCTCAGAGTGATGCTGAGATCAAAACCCTGATTTGAACATGTCAAACCAATTGCAAGATGCCAGGTGGCTTGTGAGTTGAAGAGAAGCTGTTGACATGAGGGTCTGTGTAGCTCTGTTGGTAAAGAAAAAGCATTTTGCCTCTTAGGAGTCAAGACCCAGGCACACCCTTCTTGTCCAAATACATTGCCTGCCAGACCCTGTGCTATATTTTATGTTTGTACATAATTGCCAGCACACAGCAGTCAGGGCTCAATAAATATTTTAGGTTATTGCTCTATACTGTGGTCAAGCAAAATCTTTAAGAATAATGCCCTGACAACCAGGATGAAGAGCAAAAACAATGAACTTCAGGGTCAGAAAAAAATTTCTCTGTCCTTAGCTTTCTAATCTGAATAATGGAAATAATGATACTGCTCAGCCAATAACAAAAGGGTAGCTTTAAGGGTATAATTTTGTAACACATGATAGCATGCCACACACTGTAAATCACTATACACTATACAAATACAACATTTAGTTAACAAATATTGACTATGCACATACTATGTGGCAGGCACATTTTCATGTTCCTGGGACAAATCAGAGAACAAAAAAGAACTAAATGTGTGTTCTTATGGAATGCATAATCTAGCCAGGGAGACAGAAAACAAGCAATAGACAGATGTTTAAAAAATAATATGTGTCACCATCGGTCAAAAGGAATAAGTATAATGGAAAGAGAAAGAGAAAAAATGGAGGTAAAGAGGCTTAGGAGTGTGGGGCTGGGGAGGTGGGTTTGCAAAATAAACTAGGAATGTCAGGCTCGGTAGGGTTAGTCTCTTTGTGAAGGTGACACTTGAGCAAAGACTGGAAGGTGGTGAGGGAGTTGGAATTGCAGACATTTGTGGGAGAGCTCTGCAGGTCAGACAAATAGCCCCAAGGTAGGAGCACATAACTGTGTGGGTAAGTGGGGGGAAGGGTGGTCATAGGTGGAGAGATACCATGGTCCAGATTCTATAAGGCCCTACAGGCCTTTGTAAGGACTTTAGCTTTTACTCTGAGTGGAAGAGGAAGCCATTGCAGCGTTCGAATAGAGGAGTGGTATGCTCTGACTGTCATTTTGGAGGATCTTTTTTTTGTCTGAAGTATTAAAAGTAAACTGTGGAGGGGGGCAAGAGTACAAGATCCCTACTACACCTCCAGTTGGAAGTGTTGAGTAGGCAGTTAACTATGTCAATCTAGAGATCAGAAGAGAAGACCAGAGGTATAAGTTGGGTTGCTATCAACATGTAGATGGTAATTAAATCCATGAAACTAGACAAAATCACCAAGAACATGAAATAGGGTAATGAAGAGACCTAAGGACTGAGCCATGGGAAACTCTGATGTGCAGTTTGTTGGAGATGCTAGGTAGAACCAGCAGAGGAGACTGAGAAGGAATAGCTAGTGACACAGGAGGAAAATCAGGAGAATGTGGTGTACTGGAAGCCAAGTGAAGAAAAGTTTCAAAGAAGAAGAACCGACTCTGTCAAATGCTAACTGTAAGTCAAGTAAGATGAGAACTACAACTGACCATTGGATTTAACAATATGGTTCTAAGTAAGAGAGAATGGTTTGAAGGACATGTCTCTAATCTTCAGCTCCAGATGTATGAGGATTGTGGAAGAAAAACTAACAACAACAACAAAAATCCACCCACTACCTGGGAGATATTGTAAGGAAAGCAGCTTTCTCAGGGAAAATCCAGGTTTCCATTAGAGTATAAAAGGTGAAGGGAGTGTTTGGAGAAGTTGAGGATTCAGGGGATTTTGTTGACTACAGACCGTGAATTCCAGAGGGCACAGTGGAAGGATTTCATGAACTGGAATTGGTGGGAGAGGGTCCAAGGCTGTGCAGAGCCTTGTGAGACTTAAAGTGACAGATAGGAGGGGTGACTGGGTTACTGGGCTTCTTTTGATGAGTGACCTAGACAGGGATAATGGTTATCATGTGATTAGCCCTAGTAGATTCAAGCAGAGCATGGTGGCAAAACAGTAAGTGTGAGGAGATCAGGAGGCATGGATGTCTTGACCTCCCTCTAGACCCCTATTGGCAGAGGCTAAGAGGTCTTGGGAAGCTGTGGATAGTCTAAGTCCAGAGCCATGAACTCAGCCTTGACATTTATGGATGGAGGTGAGACTTCTAAGGAAGCTGGATTTTGCTGTAACTCACAATCCCTTCCTTTACCCCTGAGGAGAGTCAGAAGGCTGAGAGGAGGCACAGGCATTGTCCTCATTTGAGGGTTCCCTTTAGACCTCTCTTAAGAGGGGAAAGGAATTACCACAAATATTCGGACTCTCTTTTGTCCCTTCTTGATGGAACTGAGGACTTCTGGGGAAACCAAGCATGATTTCTACCACTATGGTGGTGATCTAAGACCTTAGAAGAAGTGTGGCTTCAGGAAGATGTAATTAGTTGAAGCCATATCACTAAATAAATAGGATAAGAAGGTGCGGGCTGGGAGAAGATAATGGACATTCATTGAGTGCCTATTATGTGCCAAGTTACCATACATTCATGTTACATTTCATGTAATCTTATGTTATGGTTATGGTTAAATAAGATTATTTAACCATATGTTATGGTTAAATAAGATTAGCCACCTCATTTATAAACAAATGACATGCTTGTGCCACTAACTCTGGGATTTGTGATCTGGTGTGATTCTATTGTGAAGATTTTTTGAGATCAACTTCCACATATATTTCCTTTTTTTTCAGTGATATACACTATGTATAGATAGTATGTCTAATTCCAAATATTTTATGGAGCTTCTATATGTTTTTATTAATTATTTAAAAGTAGCTAGTATACAGGCTGACTTTTGGTATGTTTGCTCATTGATTGAATGCTTCATTAATTTAGTCTCTTTTTTCGTTCAACAAATATGGGTGTTTGCTTGTATAAGGCACTGTAAAGTCCTTCCATCACACTCTCCATTAGCTGTCCACCTTGGTTCACTGAATCTTATTTTATTTTCATCTTTAATGTAAATTTTTTTACATGTCAATTCTAAATGCCATAAATTCCTTAAATATTGTAGAGTTAGCGAAAAGAGACTCCTCTGAATATTTTAAACTATTGGGTCTGTAATGTATTTATTTGAAACATTGAATAGAGGTTTATATTTTAACAATTTAATTCTGTAAATGGGTTTATCCATGCTACCAATTCACTAAAAACTCCAGTGCAATGATTAAGAGCTCTTGTTAGGCAGATTTAGGATCTTGGCTTCACATATACTAGCTGTGTAAATTTGTGCAAAGTTATGAAACTCTCTTAGTTTTAGTGTCTTCATTAATTAAATGTTAATAACAATAATGCATACTTCACAATATTCCTGTAAGGATTAAAAGAGGTAATGAGTGAAAACCTCTAACACAGTGTCTGGAATATATTAGAGGTTCACTAAATGCTATCTAATATTATTATTATTATTATTAATTCAAAACACTGTGAGCAAAATATAAAAGTGAATGAGACCTGATCCCTAACACCAAAGAGCTGAAAACTAGATATGTACAAATAATCACTATAGCAGGCAATGTAAATGCCATAAAAAAGGTCTAAATCAAGTACAGGAGAGGAATAAATCACTTCTTGCCTGGATAATCTGGCAAGATTTTGGTTGAGGTTGATCATTAGTTCACAGTTCTTGAATCAAACATTGGCCATAGGTTGAGGGAAATTTAAAGTGAATCTAGGAATTTGAAGGATGATGCTAAACTAACATCAAGCAGCCATCAAAACAGTCTAAAGGATGACTTCCGGGTAAGATGGCAGAAGAGTAAGATGCGGAGATCACCTTCCTCCCCATGGATACACCAGAAATACAGCTACACGTGGAACAACTCCTACAGAACACCTACTGAATGCTGGCAGAAGACCCCAGACCTCCCAAAAGGCAAGAAACTCCCCACATACCTGGGTAGGGCAAAGCGGAGAGATACCCGCACAGAGGATCGGTGCCGAGCGGCACTCACCAGCCCGAGAGGCTTGTCTGCTCGCCCGCCGGGGCAGGCGGCGCTGAAAGCTGAGGCTCGGGCTTCGGTCAGAGCGCAGGGAGAGGACTGGGGCTGGCGGCGAGACCTCAGCCTGAAGGGGGCTAATGTGCCACAGCTAGCCGGGAGGGAGTCCGGGAAAACTCTGGAGCTGCCGAAGAGGCAAGAGACTTTTTCTTCCCTCTTGGTTTCCTGGTGCGCGAGGAGAGGGGATTAAGAGCGCTGCTTAAAGGGGCTCCACAGACGGGCGCGAGTCGCGACTGAAAGCGCGGAGCCCAGTGACGGGCGTGGGACGCTGGGGCTGCTGCTGCCGCCGCCAAGAAGCCTGTGTGCGAGCGCAGGTCACTGTCCACACCGCCCTTCCGGGAGCCTGTGCAGCCCGCCACTGCCGGGGTCCCGGGATCCAGGGGCGGCTTCCCTGGGAGAACGCACGGCGCGCCTCGGGCTGGTGCAACGTCACGCCGACCTCTGCCGCTGAAGGTTCGCCCAGCACTCCGTGCCCCTCCCTCCCGCCCGGCCTGAGTGAGCCAGAGTCCCCGAAGAGGCTGCTCCTTTAACCCTGTCCTGTCTGAGCAAAGAACAGACGCCCTCCAGCGACCTACACGCAGAGGCGGGGCCAAATCCAAAGCTGAGACCCAGGAGCTGTGAGAACAAAGAAGAGAAAGGGAAACCTCTCCCAGCAGCCTCAGAAGCGGCGGATTAAAGCTCCACAATCAACTTGATGTACCCTGCATCTGTGGAATACATGAATAGACAACGAATCATCCCAAATTGAGGAGCCAGGAGTCAGTGCTGTGCCTCTGAGGTGGGAGAGCCAACTTCAGGACACTGGTCCACAAGAGACCTCCCAGCTCCACATAATATCAAACGGCGAAAATCTTCCAGAGATCTCCATCTCAACACCAGCACCCAGCTTCACTCAACAACCAGCAAGCTACAGTGCTGGACACCCTATGCCAAACAACTAGCAAGACAGGAACACAACGCCACCCATTAGCAGAGAGGTGGCCTAAAATCATAAAAAGTCCGCAGACACCCCAAAACACACCACCAGACGTGGACCTGCCCACCAGAAAGACAAGATCCACTCTCATCCACCAGAACACAAGCACTAGTCCCCTCCACCAGGAAGCCTACACAACCCACTAAACCAACCTTAGCCACTGGGGACAGACACCAAAAACAACGGGAACGACGAACCTGCAGCCTGCAAAAAGGTGACCTCAAACACAGTAACATAAGCAAAATGAGAAGACAGAAAAACACACAGCAGGAGAAGGAGCAAGATAAAAACCCACCAGACCTAACAAATGAAGAGGTAATAGGCAGTCTACCTGAAAAAGAATTCAGAATAATGATGGTAAAGATGATCCAAGATTCTATTTCCAAGATCCAAAATCTTGGAAATAGAATAGACAAAATGCAAGAAACAGTTAACAAGGACCTAGAAGAACTAAAGATGGACCAAGCATTGATTAAAAACACAATAAATGAAATAAAAAATACTCTAGATGGGATCAATAGCAGAATAACTGAGGCAGAAGAACGGATAAGTGAGGTGGAAGATAAAATAGTGGAAATAACTGCTGCAGAGCAAAATAAAGAAAAAAGAATGAAAAGAACAGAGGACAGTCTCAGAGACCTCTGGGACAACATTAAACGCACCAACATTCGAATTATAGGGGTTCCAGAAGAAGAAGAGAAAAAGAAAGGGACTGAGAAAATATTTGAAGAGATTATAGTTGAAAACTTCCCTAATATGGGAAAGGAAATAGTTAATCAAGTCCAGGAGGCACAGAGAGTCCCATACAGAATAAATCCAAGGAGAAATACGCCAAGACACATATTAATCAAACTGTCAAAAATTAAACACAAAGAAATCATATTAAAAACAGCAAGGCAAAAACAACAAATAACACACAAGGGAATCCCCATCAGGATAACAGCTGATCTCTCAGCAGAAACTACAAGCCAGAAGGGAGTGGCAGGACATAATTAAAGTGATGAAGGAGAAAAACCTGCAACCAAGATTACTCTACCCAGCAAGGATCTCATTCAGATTTGATGGAGAAATTAAAACGTTTAAAGACAAGCAAAAGCTGAGAGAGTTCAGCACCACCAAACCAGCTTTACAACAAATGCTAAAGGAACTTCTCTAGGCAAGAAACACAACAGAAGGAAAAGACCTACAATAACAAAACCAAAACAATTTAAAAAATGGGAATAGGAACATACATATTGATAATTACCTTAAATGTAAATGGACTAAATGCTCCCACCAAAAGACACAGATTGGCTGAATGGATACAAAAACAAGACCCATATATATGCTGTCTACAAGAGACCCACTTCAGACCTAGAGACACATACAGACTGCAAGTAAGGGGATGGAAAAAGATATTCCATGCAAATGGAAACCAAAAGAAAGCTGGAGTAGCAATTCTCATATCAGACAAAATAGACTTTAAAATAAAGACTACTAGAAGAGACAAAGAAGGACACTACATAATGATCAAGGGATTGATCCAAGAAGAAGATATAACAATTGTAAATATTTATGCACCAAACATAGGAGCACCTCAATACATAAGGCAAATACTAACAGCCATAAAAGGAGAAATCGACAGTAACACAATCATAGTAGGGGACTTTAACACCCCACTTTCATCAATGGACAGATCATCCAAAATGAAAATAAATAAGGAAACACAAGCTTTAAATGATACATTAAACAAGATGGACTTAATTGATATTTATAGGACATTCCATCCAAAAACAACAGAATACACATTTTTCTCAAGTGCTCATGGAACATTCTCCAGGATAGATCATATCTTGGGTCACAAATCAAGCCTTGGTAAATTTAAGAAAATTGAAATTGTATCAAGTATCTTTTCCGACCACAATGCTATGAGGCTAGATATCAATTACAGGAAAAGAGCTGTAAAAAATACAAACGCATGGAGGCTAAACAATACACTACTTAATAACGAAGTGATCACTGAAGAAATCAAAGAGGAAATTAAAAAATACCTAGAAACAAATGACAATGGAGACACGACGACCCCAAACCTATGGGATACAGCAAAAGCAGTTCTAAGAGGGAAGTTTATAGCAATACAATCCCACCTTAAGAAACAGGAAACATCTCGAATAAACAACCTAACCTTGCACCTAAAGCAATTAGAGAAAGAAGAACAAAAACATCCCAAAGTTAGCAGAAGGAAAGAAATCATAAAAATCAGATCAGAAATAAATGAAAAAGAAATGAAGGAAACGATAGCAAAGATCAAGAAAACTAAAAGCTGGTTCTTTGAGAAGATAAACAAAATTCATAAACCATTAGCCAGACTCATCAAGAAAAAAAGGGAGAAGACTCAAATCAATAGAATTAGAAATGAAAAAGGAGAAGTAACAACTGACATTGCAGAAATACAAAAGATCATGAGAGATTACTACAAGCAACTCTATGCCAATAAAATGGACAACCTGGAAGAAATGGACAAATTCTTAGAAATGCACAACCTGCCAAGACTGAATCAGGAAGAAATAGAACATATGAACAGACCAATCACAAGCACTGAAATTGAAACTGTGATAAAAAATCTTCCAACAAACAAAAGTCCAGGACCAGATGGCTTCACAGGCGAATTCTATCAAGCATTTAGAGAAGAGCTAACACCTATCCTTCTCAAACTCTTCCAAAATATAGCAGAGGGAGGAACACGCCCAAACTCATTCTACGAGGCCACCATCACCTTGATACCAAAACCAGACAAGGATGTCACAAAGCAAGAAAACTACAGGCCAATATCACTGATGAGCATAGATGCAAAAATCCTCAACAAAATACTAGCAAACAGAATCCAACAGCACATTAAAAGGATCATACACCATGATCAAGTGGGGTTTATTCCAGGAATGCAAGGATTCTTCAATATACGCAAATCAATCAACATGATACACCATATTAACAAATTGAAGGAGAAAAACCATATGATCATCTCAATAGATGCAGAGAAAGCTTTTGACAAAATTCAACACCCATTTATGATAAAAACCCTGCAGAAAGTAGGCATAGAGGGAACTTTCCTCAACATAATAAAGGCCATATATGACAAACCCACAGCCAGCATCGTCCTCAATGGTGAAAAACTGAAACCATTTCCACTAAGATCAGGAACAAGACAAGGTTGCCCACTCTCACCACTCTTATTCAACATAGTTTTGGAAGTTTTAGCCACAGCAATCAGAGAAGAAAAGGAAATAAAAGGAATCCAAATTGGAAAAGAAGAAGTAAAGCTGTCACTGTTTGCAGATGACATGATACTATACATAGAGAATCCTAAAGATGCTACCAGAAAACTACTAGAGTTAATCAATGAATTTGGTAAAGTTGCAGGATACAAAATTAATGCACAGAAATCTCTGGCATTCCTATACACTAATGATGAAAAATCTGAAAGTGAAATCAAGGAAACACTCCCATTTACCATTGCAACAAAAAGAATAAAATATCTAGGAATAAACCTACCTAAGGAGACAAAAGACCTGTATGCAGAAAATTATAAGACACTGATGAAAGAAATTAAAGATGATACAAATAGATGGAGAGATGTACCATGTTCTTGGATTGGAAGAATCAACATTGTGAAAATGACTCTACTACCCAAAGCAATCTACAGATTCAATGCAATCCCTACCAAACTACCACTGGCATTTTTCACAGAACTAGAACAAAAAATTTCAAAATTTGTATGGAAACACAAAAGACCCCGAATAGCCAAAGCAATCTTGAGAACGAAAAATGGAGCTGGAGGAATCAGGCTCCCTGACTTCAGACTATACTACAAAGCTACAGTAATCAAGACAGTATGGTACTGGCACAAAAACAGAAAGATAGATCAATGGAACAGGATAGAAAGCCCAGAGATAAACCCACGGACATATGGTCACCTTATCTTTGATAAAGGAGGCAGGAATGTACAGTGGAGAAAGGACAGTCTCTTCAATAAGTGGTGCTGGGAAAACTGGATAGGGACATGTAAAAGTATGAGATTAGATCACTCCCTAACACCATACACAAAAATAAGCTCAAAATGGGTTAAAGACCTAAATGTAAGGCCAGACAGTATCAAACTCTTAGAGGAAAACATAGGCAGAACACTCTATGACATAAATCACAGCAAGATCCTTTTTGGCCCACCTCCTAGAGAAATGGAAATAAAGACAAAAATTTTAAAAATAAATAAATAAACACATGGGACAAAAAAAAAAAAAACAACAGTCAAAGGAAGAATTGTAGTTTCCAGGGGCAAAGCCAGAATCCAATACTAACTTATGAAGACAGGTAGTTTTTTTTTTTTTGTTTTTTTTTTTTTTTTTTTTTTTTAATTAGTTTCTGCTTTATAACAAAGTGAATCAGTCATACATATACATCTGTTCCCACATCCCTTCCCTCATGCATCTCCCTCCCTCCCACCCTCCCCATCCCACCCCTCCAGGCGGTCACAAAGCACCGAGCTGATCTCCCTGTGCTCTGCGGCTGCTTCCCACTATCTATCTACCTTACGTTTGGTAGTGTATATATGTCCATGCCTCTCTTTCGCTTTGTCACAGCTTACCCTTCCCCCTCCCCATATCCTCAAGTCCATTCTCAAGTAGGTCTGTGTCTTTATTCTCGTTTTGCCCCTAGGTTCTTCATGACATTTTTTTTTTAAATTCCGTATATATGTGTTAGCATACGGTATTTGTCTTTCTCTTTCTGACTAACTTCACTCTGTATGACAGACTCTAGGTCTATCCACCTCATTACAAATAGCTCAGTTTCGTTTCTTTTTATGGCTGAGTAATATTCCATTGTATATATGTGCCACATCTTCTTTATCCATTCATCCGATGATGGACACTTAGGTTGTTTCCAGCTCCGGGCTATTGTGAATAGAGCTGCAATGAACATTTTGGTACATGTCTCTTTTGGAATTATGGTTTTCTCAGGGTATATGCCCAGTAGTGGGATTGCTGGGTCATATGGTAGTTCTATTTGTAGTTTTTTAAGGAACCTCCATACCGTTCTCCATAGTGGCTGTACCAATTCACATTCCCACCAGCAGTGCAAGAGTGTTCCCTTTTCTCCACACCCTCTCCAGCATTTATTGTTTCTAGATTCCTTGATGATGGCCATTCTGACTGGTGTGAGATGATATCTCATTGTAGTTTTGATTTGCATTTCTCTAATGATTAATGATGTTGAGCATTCTTTCATGTGTTTGTTGGCAGTCTGTATATCTTCTTTGGAGAAATGCCTATTTAAGTCTTCTGCCCATTTTTGGATTGGGTTGTCTGTTTTTTTGCTATTGAGCTGCATGAGCTGTTTATAAATTTTGGAGATTAATCCTTTGTCAGTTGCTTCATTTGCAAATATTTTCTCCCATTCTGAGGGTTGTCTTTTGGTCTTCTTTATGGTTTCCTTTGCTGTGCAAAAGCTTTGAAGTTTCATTAGGTCCCATTTGTTTATCTTTGTTTTTATTTCCATTTCTCTAGGAGGTGGGTCCAAAAGGATCTTGCTGTGATTTATGTCATAGAGTGTTCTACCTATGTTTTCCTCTAAGAGTTTGATAGTTTCTGGCCTTACATTTAAGTCTTTAATCCATTTTGAGCTTATTTTTGTGTATGGTGCTAGGGAATGATCTAATCTCAAACTTTTACATGTCCCTGTCCAGTTTTCCCAGCACCACTTATTGAAGAGGCTGTCCTTTCTCCACTGTACATTCCTGCCTCCTTTATCAAAGATAAGTTGGCCATATGTGCGTGGGTTTATCTCTGGGCTTTCTATCCTGATCCACTGATCTATCTTTCTGTTTTTATGCCAGTACCAGACTGTCTTAATTACTGTAGCTTTGTAGTATAGTCTGAAGTCAGGGAGCCTGATTCCTCCAGCTCCATTTTTCATTCTCAAGATTGCTTTGGCTATTCGGGGTCTTTTGTGTTTCCATACAAATTGTGATATTTGTTGCTCTAGTTCTGTGAAAAATGCCAGTGGTAGTTTGATAGGGATTGCATTGAATCTGTAGATTGCTTTGGGTAGTAGAGTCATTTTCACAATGTTGATTCTTGCCATCCAAGAACATGGTATATCTCTCCATCTATTTGTATCATCTTTAATTTCTTTCATCAGTGTCTTATAGTTTTCTGCATACAGGTCTTTTGTCTCCTTAGGTAGGTTTATTCCTAGATATTTTATTCTTTTTGTTGCGATGGTAAATGGGAGTGTTTTCTTGATTTCATTTTCAGATTTTTCATCATTAGTGTATAGGAATGCCAGAGATTTCTGTACATTAATTTTATATCCTGCTACTTTACCAAATTCATTGATTAGCTCTAGTAGTTTTTCGGTAGCATCTTTAGGATTCTCTATGTATAGTATCATGTCATCTGCAAACAGTGACAGCTTTACTTCTTCTTTTCCAATTTGGATTCCTTTTATTTCCTTTTCTTCTCTGATTGCTGTGGCTAAAACTTCCAAAACTATGTTGAATAAGAGTGGTGAGAGTGGGCAGCCTTGTCTTGTTCCTGATCTTAGTGGAAATGGTTTCAGTTTTTCACCATTGAGGACAATGTTGGCTGTGGGTTTGTCATATATGGCTTTTATTATGTTGAGGAAAGATCCCTCTATACCTACTTTCTGCAGGGTTTTTATCATAAATGGGTGTTGAATTTTGTCGAAAGCTTTCTCTGCATCTATTGAGATGATCATATGGTTTTTCTCCTTCAACTTGTTAATATGGTGTATTACACTGATTGATTTGCGTATATTGAAGAATCCTTGCATTCCTGGGATAAACCCCACTTGATCATGGTGTATGATCCTTTTAATGTGCTGTTGGATTCTGTTTGCTAGTATTTTGTTGAGGATTTTTGCATCTATGTTCATCAGTGATATTGGCCTGTAGTTTTCTTTCTTTGTGACATCCTTGCCTGGTTTTGGTATCAAGGTGATGTCGGCCTCGTAGAATGAGTTTGGGAGTGTTCCTCCCTCTGCTATATTTTGGAAGAGTTTGAGAAGGATAGGTGTTAGCTCTTCTCTAAATGTTTGATAGAATTCACCTGTGAAGCCATCTGGTCCTGGGCTTTTGTTTGATGGAAGATTTTTAATCACAGTTTCAATTTCAGTGCTTGTGATTGGTCTGTTCATATTTTCTATTTCTTCCTGAGTCAGTCTTGGCAGGTTGTGCATTTCTAAGAATGTGTCCATTTCTTCCAGGTTGTCCATTTTATTGGAATAGAGTTGCTTATAGTAATCTCTCATAATCTTTTGTATTTCTGCAGTGTCAGTTGTTACTTCTCCTTTTTCATTTCTAATTCTATTGATTTGAGTCTTCTCCCTTTTTTTCTTGATGAGTCTGGCTAATGGTTTGTCAATTTTGTTTATCTTCTCAAAGAACCAGCTTTTAGTTTGGTTGATCTTTGCTATCGTTTCCTTCATTTCTTTTTCATTTATTTCTGATCTGATCTTTATGATTTCTTTCCTTCTGCTAGCTTTGGGGTATTTTTGTTCTTCTTTCTCTAATTGCTTTAGGTGCAGGGTCAGGTTGTTTACTCGAAATGCTTCCTGTTTCTTAAGGTGGGATTGTATTGCTATAAACTTCCCCCTTAGAACTGCTTTTGCTGCGTCCCATAGGTTTTGGGTCGTCGTGTCTCCATTGTCATTTGTTTCTAGGTATTTTTTAATTTCCTCTTTGATTTCTTCAGTGATCACTTCGTTATTGAGTAGTGTATTGTTTAGCCTCCATGTGTTTGTATTTTTTACACATCTTTTCCTGTAATTGATGTCTAGTCTCATAGCATTGTGGTCGGAGAAGATACTTGATACAATTTCAATTTTCTTAAAATTACCGAGGCTTGATTTGTGACCCAAGATATGATCTATCCTGGAGAATGTTCCATGAGCACTTGAGAAAAATGTGTATTCTGTTGTTTTTGGATGGAATGTCCTATAAATATCAACTAAGTCCATCTCGTTTAATGTATCATTTAAAGCTTGTGTTTCCTTATTTATTTTCATTTTGGATGATCTGTCCATTGGTGAAAGTGGGGTGTTAAAGTCCCCTACTATGAGTGTGTTACTGTCGATTTCCCCTTTTATGGCTGTTAGTATTTGCCTTATGTATTGAGGTGCTCCTATGTTGGGTGCATAAATATTTACAATTGTTATATCTTCTTCTTGGATCGATCCCTTTATCGTTATGTAGTGTCCTTCCTTGTCTCTTCTAATAGTCTTTATTTTAAAGTCTATTTTGTCTGATATAAGAATTGCTACTCCAGCTTTCTTTTGATTTCCATTTGCATGGAATATCTTTTTCCATCCCTTTACTTTCAATCTGTATGTGTCTCTAGGTCTGAAGTGGGTCTCTTGTAGACAGCATATATATGGGTCTTGTTTTTGTATCCATTCAGCCACTCTGTGTCTTTTGGTGGGAGCATTTAGTCCATTTACATTTAAGGTAATTATTGATATGTATGTTCCTATTCCCATTTCCTTAATTGCTTTGGGTTCGTTATTGTAGGTATATTCCTTCTGTTGTGTTTCTTGCCTAGAGAAGTTCCTTTAGCATTTGTTGTAAAGCTGGTTTGGTGGTGCTGAACTCTCTCAGCTTTTGCTTGTCTGTAAAGGTTTTAATTTCTCCATCAAATCTGAATGAGATCCTTGCTGGGTAGAGTAATCTAGGTTGCAGGTTTCTCTCCTTCATCACTTTAATTATGTCCTGCCACTCCCTTCTGGCTTGTAGGGTTTCTGCTGAGAGATCAGCTGTTAACCTTATGGGGATTCCCTTGTGTGTTATTTGTTGTTTTTGCCTTGCTGTTTTTAATATGATTTCTTTGTGTTTAATTTTTGACAGTTTGATTAATATGTGTCTTGGTGTATTTCTCCTTGGATTTATTCTGTATGGGACTCTCTGTGCCTCCTGGACTTGATTAACTATTTCCTTTCCCAAATTAGGGAAGTTTTCAACTATAATCTCTTCAAATATTTTCTCAGTCCCTTTCTTTTTCTCTTCTTCTTCTGGAACCCCTATAATTCGAATGTTGGTGCGTTTAATGTTGTCCCAGAGATCTCTGAGACTGTCCTCTGTTCTTTTCATTCTTTTTTCTTTATTTTGCTCTGCATCAGTTATTTCCACTATTTTATCTTCCACCTCACTTATCCGTTCTTCTGCCTCAGTTATTCTGCTATTGATCCCATCTAGAGTATTTTTCATTTCATTTATTGTGTTTTTAATCGATGCTTGATTCATCTTTAGTTCTTCTAGGTCCTTGTTAACTGTTTCTTGCATGTTGTCTATTCTATTTCCAAGATTATGGATCAAGACAGGTAGTTTTAAGAACTGAATGGAATGAATTTTGGAATCACAGTTATGAGCAAAGCCAGATCAAGAGCATGCAGAAGCAAATAAAGCATCAAGATTTGTTGTGGACTTAAAGGCTTGGATGCCAGAACTTATTTTTAGCACTAAATCTCCTTGCATAGTTTTCTTTTTACAAGAGCGAGAGCACACCTTCACAGCCACATTGTCCCTGGTCTTTAAGAACATCATCTGCCATTGGCCAGGCAGAGTTGGGAAAAGAGATGTCTATAGTGAGGAAGCTTTCCAAGTGAGGGCAGGGGCACAAGCAGCGGTGCAGAGGTGGGAAGGCCTGATGGGAGAATGGTCATTCTATGGTACTTTGTAGAATTTTGGAATACACTCAAGAAAGAAAATCCTCTATGTAAAGCAATGACTATTTGGGGCAGAGTGAGATTTTAAAAACTAATTCGCAGTTTGACTTTGCCTTACTTTTTGATTCAGAGTTGCACTCTGTAAAGACTGTTCTGTGCCATTCTCTCAGCCTCCTTGACCATTAGATGCTGTTATTTTTGTCTTGGGCTCATTAAACAAAGTACTGGCAGGGTATGGGCTCTGGCTTCCCTTGAAAGTGACTTCATCTATTGTAATCATGTTGTGTGATAATGCAACAGTAAGCTCTCTGTCAGAGCCCTGAGTCCTAAAATAGAGCGGCAGGACCTCGCTTACTTAGCCTGAGCACGTCACCATTGTATTGTGGTTCTGACAGTGCTGGCAAGGAAACACAGAGGTGGGGCTCAACCTGTTTGTTCTCATCTCAAAGAATTTATAATATAGTAATAGTAGCTAGAAGCACTCCCAAAGGAAGCAGATGCTCAGATAGAACCTAGACTTTATTTCAAAGGTGTAGGGCACAAAGCCTAGCTGATTAGAAAGCAAGAGAAAACTCACTTAAGCTTGGAGGCTGGATTGCCTCCTGGTTTATTAGAGCACAGGCCATGGAGTCAGACCAACATGGAATAGAATTTTAAGCATCCTACCAGGAACTTCAGGTAAACTAGCCATCCCCTCAAAACCTCACTTCCTCATCTGTAAAATGGGGAATTGCTAACACCTATCTCAAAGGGTTATTGCTGAAAAGATAAATGATATGATGTATAAGAAGCACTTAGCTCGTACTTTGCATACAGTAAATACTCAACAGATTGTTGCTAGTATTCACCAATAGACCCAAGAATCCTATATTGCAAAAAGAATCAATACTATATCTGTTTGATGAGGCTGGAGTTTTATACCTTTAGCTCAAAGGAGTTAACAGTTAGTAAGGTTAAGTGTCCCAGAAAGAGATTTCCCAAAGGCTGGAGGGCCCACCAAAGCTCTCTGTGCTCACTTTGTGATGATCTCCACCCTCTTCTTTATCTTTCATGTCCCCATAGCCCGGTAGTACTTTTCCACTGGCATAAAGGGCCAACAATCCTGGCACTTTGAGTTTTAAGGTCACCAGGGCTATTGGGTCCCAACCTCCTCAGATCACAACAAGAACAGACCTGGCCATCTACAACAAAGTTCATGACACCACACTCTCTAAGGGACACTCATGTCCAGGGAAATCAAGCACTGTAGTAAAAAGAGCAGTGAATTTAAAGAAAAAAAAAAGGTCCTAGAAGAGCATATAGAATAGTTTAAATGATCAGAATTGCCTGGGTACTTATCTAAAAAGCAGATCCCTGTACTTGCACTTCAGGCTACTGAATCAGAGCCTCTGGAGACATGGATTCCCAGAACCTATATTTTAGATAAGCTTCCCCAAGTGATTCTGGTTTAGGTGGCCCTCATTCTCCACTTGAAGGATCACTGGTTTGAATAAAGCTGAAATATACTGGGGAAATCTGAGAAATTCCTACTTACAAAGAAGCCCAAATGGCTGAAGTCATTAAGGAAAAAATACAAATGAAAAAGAATTCAGCCTATTTCAGCTAAAGTAATGTAGGTTAGGGAAAGGGTGGGTTTTTTAGTAAGCCGATGTTGAATTTTATATTATTTAGAATGGTGAAAGACAATTAATCGATTTGGCTGCAATATCTTTTTGGACTCTTCTGCAAAAGAGAGTCATTGACATTTAGATATGTCAATTTTATTCATAAGGAGCAATAATATAAGGCAATTTATTTTTCTAGGCCACTCGTGTTTTAAGACATCCAATATGTATCAGCTCTTTACAGTTCAAGTAGTAAAAAGCAAATTAAAACAAATAAGAAATAAGAGCTGAGTGGTAAGTCAATCTTTTATTTCCATGATTAAAATTAAAATTCTAGCAGGACCTAAGATTTCTGTATGCTTTAGCCTAGGGAAGTTGCATCTCCCCGTTCCTTTGACCAGTTTGATTCACTTCTGTTGCCAGCACAGCATTATTTATTTAATTTTTTCAGGGTTGCCCTGTGTTTATTATGAGGATTTCCTTTTAATTGCTTGAATACAATCCTCTGCTTCAGCCAGAGCACAAGACAGTAGATAACAGTATTCATTATCATCACTTGTGGGTGAAATTTGGACACTGATTTGGATAGGGCAATGGGAGCAATGTTATTTTTCCTTAAAAACAATGACATTTCTGTAATTTTTTTTTAACTTACTTTACTGGGGTTGAGGATTTTTTTTTACGTGTAATGATAAAATATTGTGATAGATGGCAGTTTTTCTCTCTTAATTGCACTAAAAGCAAAACACTTATTCCTAAGGAATGGTTGTGCCTTATACAAATACAAATCTTTTTCTTTTCAATATAGAGTAAGCCACTCTCCATTTAAAGGATCAGCCCGCGTACAATCACAGTCCCTGGTAGTCTGCCAAACACAATAGGGCATTAATTAACATGTGCTGGGGGATTCATCAACATGCACAGTGGTAGCGAGCAATTGGAACCTTTTTTTTTCCCCTCCCCTTTCCTCTCTACGTTGGCAGAATTCATGAAAGATCTACTCTAGTATGTAAATCAGTTCTTGCTAAACGCCTAGTAATGGAGTTCCTTTATTTTTCAAAGCTGTTGTCAGAGCTACTCACATATCCTAGAAAGACACTTAACTCTGTCTTTCTCATGTTTAAATTCCAACTACAGTGGACAAAAATAACATATTTGTTTACCTGTCATGAAGACTGCACTGTAAATAAATCCTCTGATAAATTACTCTCCCAAAAAGAACAGAATGAGATTCATTTCCCTTAATGTTGTACCGGTGGGGATGGCTAGATGACTCTCCCGTTACCCCGGGGTGACAGTTCGCTGGCCTGCTAACTTCCGTGGATGCTGAGAGACGCACGCAAGTTATCCTGTATCTAGCATCTACCACCTGGCATGAGCAGGTGAAAAAAATGAGTAAATTTGATTTTAATTAGTTCTCTGGTGGGTCTTTGGTCTCAGTCTTAACTTGTTAAGCCCTTGCTAACTCCCTTTTGCAGGTTCTTTGGGACCAAAGGCATGGATTAATCACTCAGGCCTCTATGAGCCCAGTTTTGGACAACAGAAAACCTGTCCTCTTGAAGTGAAAGTAGAATCAGGGAGATGGAAAAGTGTGTCCATATTTCCCACTTCTGAAAAAATATGTATATATGTTTCAATTTAGTTTGAGATTTAGACTGCAAAATCTGTGGCTAGTTCTTTTTTTTTTTTAATGAAATAATATATGTAAAGTGCTTTGCAAAGTACCTAAAGTAAATGCCTAGGAAATTAATCTTGGAAGTGGTGGCAGAGGTGTTGTTATTATCATTTATTGTCTTTTATAGTCCAGAAATCGCTAGTGTTATAAAAAGCACAATGCAATTTTTCTGTTTTAATCATTTTCAATATATATCAACAAAACGCCTAGTTTGGGCATGTAGAGGAGACATGGAATTTGAAGATTGGGCTTGATCCTCTCAGCCACTCCATAAGTGTGTGCCCTTTGTGTGATATGAGCTAGAGAGCAGCAGTTTAGTGATTCTGATGTCTTAGGAGTTGTGCAGACCTGTTTTCTATCCCAGTTCTACTACTGTGTGACCTTGAGGAAATTCTAGCTACAGAGGGGTGCAGTTTTTGCTTTTGTGAAATGGGAATAGCTGTAAGGATTCAATGAGACCATGTGTGGCAAACACTTGGCAGTATCCGGGCACACAGAAAGGACTCAGTAACTGGTAGAGACATACTCTTCATATACCAAAAACCTCCCTTCTGCCGTGCGGAAAGACACAGGAAGTGTGCTTTGATCCTGCCCAGGGTGAGAGACTGGCTCCTTTTCCTCTGGCAAAGAGCAGGGGCTCCTGGTCCACCCGTTCTCAGGCTGAGAAAGCAAGCCGAATGGTAAGCATCTATGTTGCTGCTGCTTCTCCTTGATTTTCCACCCCCAGATTTACACTGTATCATTAGTAGTCAATGAGAGTCAGATAATTAAAACTGCTTTTGTGAAAAAAAAAAAGCAAAACCAATCATTTTAATAAATAGGAAGTTCTGAAATATTAAAATCTAAAACAAGTGAAAAATTATCTCTATAAATACACATTTTTCTCTTACTAGAGATTTCTAGGTAAATAGTTCTGTTTTATGAGCCTTTATGCTATCCTGGATTCCAGCATGATTTTTTTTTTAATTTCTCTTTGAAATGCTGGAATACTGGGGGCAGTGTTCATGCTATAGTTCCTTGAAGTGTGAAGAATTAGTTGTAATATCCTATAAATTGTTTTTCATTGAGAACATTTTGGGGGCAATTAGTACAAATGTGTTTATACGTTTCCTTGGATCCATTTTGCCCTACAGCCCTATTTATATCATATTTGATTTGTGAGATGTTAAATAATTTATATGTCCAGTTTACTCTTACACATAACAAGAAATTAAAGGGTAATTTTACTGTATTGAATTTTACAGACTAAAAAATACAATTGAACTTGGATTTCATGTGGAAAAGAGGTCATAAGCACGGGAGTGTCTACCCTCTGCACTTCCTGCTACTATGGGGGAGTCAAGTTAATTCCACAGGAAGAAACTTTCAGAGGAAGGCAGTTATTCTTACCTGAAAAAACAGAGTGTCTATTGCGCTTCATATTTGTTGCTTTTTTTTTTTTTTTTTACGGTACGCGGGCCTCTCACTGTTGTGGCCTCTCCCGTTGCGGAGCACAGGCTCCGGACACGCAGGCTCAGCGGCCATGGCTCACAGGCCCAGCCACTCCGCGGCATATGGGATCTTCCCGGACCGGGGCACGAACCCGTGTCCCCTGCATCGGCAGGCGGACTCTCAACCACTGCGCCCCCAGGGAAGCCTATATTGCTTCATTTTAAAGAAATAGATAACTGCTCAATTCCTTATCGGGACAGGGCAGACATACATAGGGCATACTTCATTTTAAAGGATAGGGAAATTTGGGCATGTGTTTTTTTTTAATTGAGAGCATATAAGAAGTCTGTCTACATGGCTCTTCTGAAATTGCAATTTCAGCGTTAATTGAAGAGACATTTGTAAGAACAACCACAGAAGCTGTTCTTCTTTTCTGGGTTGGGGAAAGCCTCAGAAAAGCACCCCTCCTGTGTGTAACTGAGTCTCGAGGGATTTGGGCTAAAGTGAGATAGGAGTGGAGTGGAAGAGTGCCAGGGCAACAGAACTTGGACTTTTTCCTCTGACTGCTGCTGTCCCTTTATGAAGAGATGGTTATGGTCATTTAAAGGAACCATAATTCCCTGGTCTCACCATGTTTGCTGAGAATACTTATTTATTATAAATGCTAACATGGAGTTTTCTATGTGCTATGCACCCCTCAGATCATCTTGTAAGCAATAACCCATTTAATCTTCATAACAACCCTATGACTCATGTACATTTATTATCATCCCCAGTTTACAGGTGAGTGAACTGAGGCACTGAACAAGTAAGAAACTGGCCTAAGGTCTCCCAGCTAGGAAATAGTTGAGCTGGGATTGCAATTCCAGACAGATTGGCTCCAATTTCCATGCTTTTAATCAACAGGCCATCCTGCTTCTCCAGCAAGCTGCTTTAATCTTTTTTTATTTTTCAAAAATGAAAAATGGAATCGAACGGAGGGAGACGATGGGCGGCAGAGGAAGGGAACCTACAGCAGCCTGTCACCCATTGAAGGCCACCAGCATGCATATCTGGTGTCCATCCAGGCCCCAAACTGAGGCTAGGACTGATTGCAGCAAACTCTAAACTAATTCAACAAGCAACAAACCAGAATTCAACAACCTTAATTAATTGACTTGTGGTTACATTCTTCCAGATTATTCAGTATTTTGTAAAGAATGCATAACATCTAATCAGTTAAGGACTACCAGTGACTTTGAATTACATATTATTTTGAATAAATCAGCACTGGCTTAATAAACCTTTATAAGTTATTAACGGCTATATCTTTGTTGGTATAAAAAAACATGATTGATATCAGTTTATTTTTAAATGGCTGTAATTTGAAGCAATTGCCAAGATCTCCTATGTTTTTTTTTTTAAAGATCCTGGAAGAATAAATTATTAAGCAGCCAAGTCTTTGTGCTACCATCTTTACTCCTCACTGGGTTACCCAGAGTCAGTTTTAAGGACTGGGAAGAAATGAGAGAGAGGAAAAGAAGAGGATAGTTTTAAGAGAATTTTCCCCATGTTTTTAAAGAACATTTGTTCTGAAAATATTCTCCACAGCTAATATACAATACCATGGCATAGACCCAATAATCTTCCACGCATATGTAGCTCTCTGTGTGTGTGTGGTATGAGTGTGTAAAAGATAATCATGCCAACTACCAATGGCACACAGAAATGCCATATTCAAAACTAAGATCTCATGATCTGAACTAATTTAACTTTCTTAGATATCTAACTTTTGTGTTCTCAGCAAAGACCACTAAGGCAAGGTTAGGACTACAAAACTCAGGAGAACTAGAGTCCCATATGTCGTTTTCACAGGCTTGCCACATGATAAGGACCTCTTCCTGCCCCTTCCCCTCTTCCCCCACCTCAATCACACAAGCGTACGTGTGTACACACAGCCACACATTCACATACTGATGCTGCATTTATAAACCACAGTCTGTCGGAGAATGAAGAACGGGCGTCAGTTAACTGAGTATTTTTGTCTACCCTGACATGTAACAATTTGTCTCATTTTTCTCCCTGCCATCAGAGAGGCCAAAACCATCAGCAATTAAACTGACTTTTTTTTTTTAATTAAATTACCTACTGTTCCCTACTAAAGCCACCTGCTTTGGCAATGACCGAACGCTGCCTGTGACCCATTCGGAGGCTTCTCTTTCCTTGCACCCTCCTTTCCAGGGTACCCTCACTGCCTTCCCTGCATTCCCTCTTGCAACTATTGCTTTTGGAGTGGGGCTCTCAGCCTCCTGTCTGTGGAAATGAAGTTCACATTTCTTATTAACCCATTGCCTCTCTGACACATTTTGGTGGAAGACCTCTTTCTAATTCTTATTAAGTATAAATTACTGTAGAGCTCACAGGGGACACAAACTAATTTGCAAAATTCTGCAATCCTCAGTGGCCTTTCCTGTCAATAGGGTCGATGAGCCCTTGTGCTTGGTGAGGGAGGGAGGGAGGGGGGATGATATAGTAAGACAGCGTGAGGTGCTGTCCTTCCTCTTCATGCATTTAATATTTACCTTATTGATACTGCAATGGACATAGTTCTGAGACCTCTAAGAGACCCAGTGCAGCACTTCCCATGCAGAGGGAGATCAGTACCGATGCCAAATACAAAGCACCATGGTTACTTTCAGACACATAGTGATGCTGTGCTGGAAAACTGAGTTTGAGGGCTATATTCAGATCAGAGGCAGGTGACAAATGTTGGCACAGATGATTTATTTCTCTAAAGGAATTTACCTTGACACATGTGAGTTGGGAGAAGCAGTTTCTGGGTTTTGTTTTCTTTTTGTTTCTTACCAATAAATATTTTTGAAGGTGTCTGTAGCAATCATCTTTGACACTTTTTAGTGAATCATTTGGTGGTCCCATTCAAAGTTTTTAAATACTTCTGTATGAATCTGATGATAAATGCTTTATTGTCATTCCTTGGTTAAATGAACAATATTAAAGAAAGTAGAAGAAACTCTTTGGAGTCTTGTCTCCCATTGACATTCAAGGGCTTTTCATGTGTAAGATCCATCAAGGTTAATGAAAGTTACCCCTGCAATTCCTTAGGAACTGGTGGGAGAATAGATCATTTAATTTCTCTTTAGATGGCATCATCTGATGCCATCCCCACATGGAGTACCTGATCTGTTGGAGAAGTGAAGGACACAAGTTGGATGAACTGGAAGCTGACATACACAGTGGGTCATATAAAACTGAAATTAACTTTTCGATTTCTATTTATCATCTGCCTAATTAACGTTATGTGACCAAACTACCAGAATGGAATATTATTTAAATCTTTTCACCCCACTGGAACATTTACTCTGCCCTCACAAAGCAGAGTGAATTGAAAGGCAAAACCTGAAGATACTTGCTTGGCCCAAAATAAGTAACAAAATAACATTTCTTTTTGGAAATTGCAAGATTTTAAAATTTCAAATGGAAAAGCCAAGCTATGTGTTCCTGGCTTTATTTTATTTAAAGTCATATTTCACGGGGCTCTCCTGGTGGCACAGTGGTTAAGCATCGCCTGCCAATGCAGGGGACACAGGTTCGAGCCCTGGTCCGGGAAGATCCCACATGCCGCAGAGCAACTAAGCCTGTGTGCCACAACTACTGAGCCTGAGTTCTAGAGCCCGTGAGTCACAACTACTGAAGCCCGTGTGCCTAGAGCCCGTGCTCCGCAACAAGAGAAGCCACTGCAGTGAGAAGCCCATGCACCGCAACGAAAAGTAGCCCCCCCGCTCACTGCAACTAGAGAAAGCCTGCACGCACGGCAACAAAGACCCAATGCAGCCAAAAATAAATGAATAAATAAAATAAAGTAATATTTCACCATGTCTGATAGTCATCCCTGAACATTTGTGCTTAGTTATCATGAATGAAAACTGTTCTCTTAGTGCACAAACACTGGATTGGGTGGATCATTAATTTGATCTCATAAGGTGACCAAAATAATCATTGTCAGTGATCCTACTTGACTCTTCAACAGAAAACATGACTCACAGACTATGTCTACAAAGTATGCATAAAAATGCATTAAGACCTTTGCACCAAGTTCATCAGAACCCAAAATTGGTTGACAGCATTAGAAACTGCTTTTGCCAAGATCTGAAGCCTATCAGTCAAATCAGAGGAGATGGTTTCTGAGCGTACCTGAGCTCTCACGATGGCCTGTGAGGCCCCACTTGATGTGGCCTGCCACCCCACCCCTGCCCAGTTATCTACTCCTGCCAGCCTCTCTGGCTTCCTGCAGTCACCCTGGATCCTTCCTGTTCCTCCACACGCCAAACACACTTGTGATGTCAGGGCCTCTGTACTTGCTGTTTCCTCTGCCAAGAAAGCTTCTCCCCCTGTATCTTCATGGTTTATTCCATCAGTGACTTCACGTTTTTGCTTAAAGTCATCAAAGATGTCTCCCCCATCATCATTTGCAAAAGAGCACCCCATCATCACCCTCTGTCCCCCTTCAACTGCTTTATTTTTCTTCCCATCACTTATCACCATCTGATATATTTTATATACATATAGATATACATATACATATATATACACACACACACACACTTTTAAAAAATGTCTCCTTCCATATTCCCCACCACCAAAATGTGAGATCTACAAGGGTTCTTTTTGTTCACTGCACTTTCTTCAGCCCCCAGAATATTGCTTGGCCCATAGGAGACCCTCAATAAGTATTAGCTGAAAGAATGAATGAAGTGTTTCTCCTCTGACCCATTCTTAACATCAGCCATATCATTCTCCAAAAACTGTACTTGAGGGAGGCAGCATAGTTAATGGCAAGAACTTGACCTTGTGGATTGAGACCTGAGCTTAAATCACAATTTTATAATTTATAAACTATGAAAACTGGAGCAAGATAGATAATAACTCTGAGTTTAACTTTCCTCATCTGTAACATTGTTATGGTAATGTCTATCTTACTGAGACATTTAAAAAATGTAAATCAGTGTCTACTACACAGTCACTTTTAATATATACGTACTTAAAAATATTGAAACTTCATAATCTAGTAGGCATGAATTCTCTTGTATAACTTGTGGAGTTTAAGAGTTGTCGCTTTTAAAATTCTTTTGCTAAAGCAGATAAAACTGCTTCAAGTCCCTTCCTCATTGGATAGAGGGAAAGTCAACATTAGCGACAATTTGGGAATCTCCTACAACTTGGGTCATGTAAGAATTCCAGGGTCTTACTCACTCGACTGTTTGATGAAGTGCCTTCTGGCCTTCAGTCCACACTAGTCCCCTGATAGGTTCATTGCCTGAGACAGCAAGGTCCCTTGAAGACACGTAGCTCCACTGCTCCAAATTGGAGACAGAGGAGCTAGTGTCCACCCTCTCCAGGTACTGCCATAACTGCTTCCATCTGAGGTCTAGACACCTCTTTGTGATGTTTCATGAGACCAAATCTCTGTTCTGGTCACTTGCAGAACCAGCAAGACCCTAGCCCCTTCCTTGCCTTATCTCTCGAAGAACTCTTCAAGCCTCTCTCAATTCTTCAAATAGCTCATGTTGGACACTCCTAATCCTTGGGGGTCTCCTCCCTATTGGCAAGTACAGACCCATCATGAATAAGAGGATGAGCTTTTTTAAACCAAAGTCCTGGGTGAGGTCGTCTTCGGATTCTTTGATATTTCACAACTCTTAGTCACAGGAAGACAAAAAGACTTGGCGATTTTCTTAAGGTGTGTGAAGGTGAAATATGTATAACAGTAAGAATAGAACACAAATGATCCCATTAATTATCCTGCCAAAATTGAATCCAGTCAGGATTCTGGAAAGTGCAGATGATACACTAGGATCTCTTTCATCCCAATCACGTTAAACATCCCATAAAAGAAATTTTACCTCAACTGAGAATTCTTACATGTTTAAGTTATCAGGTCCTTTCCAGGCTTCACCAGCCAAAGGGTCAAATCAAGGAATAGGAGACAGAACACCAACAGTAAAACAAGATTTATGGTGGTGATGCCTCACTGGAATAATTGCAGGAATGCTTCCCTAAGAGCTAATCAATGAATTTGGTAAAGTAGCAGGATACAAAATTAATGTACAGAAATCTCTAGCACTCCTGTACACTAATGATGAAAAATCTGAGAATGAAATCAAGAAAACACTCCCATTTACCATCGCAACAAAAAGAATAAAATATCTAGGAATAAACCTACCTAAGGAGACAAAAGACCTGTATGCAGAAAATTATAAGACACTGATGAAAGAAATTAAAGATGATACAAATAGATGGAGAGATATACCATGCTCCTGGATTGGAAGAATCAATATTGTGAAAATGACTCTACTACCCAAAGCAATCTACAGATTCAATGTAATCCCTATCAAACTACCACTGGCATTTTTCACAGAACTAGAAAAAAAATTTCAAAATTTGTTTGGAAAAACAAAAGGCCCCGAATAGCCAAAGCAATCTTGAGAACGAAAAACGGAGCTGGAGGAATCAGGCTCCCTGACTTCAGACTATACTACAAAGGTTCTACTTCTAATTACTTTCTTTCAGTGCTGCTTTGGCTTTTTTAGTCAGCTTTCGTTTTCAAGTTCCGGGTACAGAGGTATGTTCTCCCGTATTATCTTCTGTGAGGCTATAAAGTGAAGCTATTGAAATGAAGCTGGATGAACGGTATTGCTACTTCTGCTTGTCTCTGAATATATATCTGATTCAGAGATAATCATTTATGTAAGCAGCCCACTATTCATGATGCTGTGATTGTCTAAGGGACAGAGGGAGGAATATACTATAATCCAGGAAGGGGTAGAAGTGGGAATCTTACAAAATAATTTGGAGAAAACATCTACCAGTCCTCAGAAGACTATTCATGGCAGGAATAAAATGTGTTGATAATACATCTAGCAAGAGGATATGATGTGGATGAAATAACTCTTCTGGGATAAGAGTGTGAGAGATTCCAGGGGCTTGGGGTTTCTGAGGAATAGAAAAAATCATGAAATTCTTAAGAATTGACTATGGACTAGGTACTGGCATCCTCATCAGATGTTTATCTAGAGATCTGAGTAGAAATAGGAATTTCTAGTTGAACTATATTTCTTTGAAGGCAAAATAAGTTTAGAGCTACACATGGATGTCCAGATTTAAGGATGTTACATTGAGGTAAGTATAATACATTTCATGACACTGGAAAATATGAGTCATCCAGCCTTTTTGCAGTGTCTGTCAATATATTACCTTCACAGTGATCACATTTCCTTTCCCTTTCTAGATTGTAACCTTTAGTTGTAGCGAGTTTAAGTATAAGAAGAACTAAGATTTTGTACACTAAGTTCAACATCTCAAGACAGAACAGAATATCTAAATTAATGCCTCTCAGATTTTTAGAAAATGGTTTCCTAGTTTTGAAATTGCAAGACTAATGCCACATTTCAAAGCGTATATGTGAAAATATTTCTATTCTTAATTATAAATGAAAGAACAGCATTTTTTTAATCCAGTTACCTTAAGAGCATTACCTTTCCACTGTTCCATTGTCTGCCCACTCCAAATATTGAGTACGAATGTGGAGGCACTAATTTAATTATTTTAGTATCAGTTTGTTTGCTTCAGCTGTCATAAAGGCTAAATATTTAGCAAGCGATTGGATAAAAAGCCACATGACACTAAAATGAATAGAATGTGTTTAATCTGTCATTCACCTATGTACACTACAAATAATTGATCTGTTAGGCATCAGAAGAGTGCTAGCCCACCTTCCAGTTCTATTAATCTCGTGCACAATAACCTGGTTTGCCTGAAAACCATATTGAACTGAAATTCTTGCTGCCATTTCATCTCTTCCATTTCATTGGTCTCATTTTTTTTCAAAGTAGAATTTGTTTTATTTTTCATAGCTAAGAGTAAAATAAAATTTAGAAAGAGATCATTTATATCTGTCTTTACTAATCAGAGCTTGAATCTGTAAAGTGTAGGTACCTTTTCCATTAGCTATAAAAGTCCTAGGAAGAGAATTGGACGGAGGTGGGTGGGGCTTACTGAGCATTGCATTTGAATAATGTGATGACATTGTATTTGATCTAATCAATGTATTTTACTTCTTATAACTTTTCCAAAAGTCAAAATTTAGAAATGAAATTGTCCAAAACTTAGAAATAAACTTGAAAGTTTATTTCTTAAAAGCCAGAGAAATATCTTTTCATCCAGTTTTGTTACAGAATACGAACAAGGTGTCCTTGTTCTGCTTTCAAAGGAATTTAAAATTGTTTCTGATTCCATATAACTCAGAAGTAATTCTGAGTATTTTTATAAAATAACAATATGCAATTTCTACTAGACTTAGAGTCACAAAATCACCAGTTACTATGGAGTTCCTTAATGATTTAGTTTGGTTCCCAAATAGACACGAATATTTGTGTGTGACATAGATTATCTGTGACTTCTATATTCCTCTGATTTAGTTCCAACAGGAGAGGGAGAAAAAAGAGAATTCAAGTTCAAGAAAAATCTTTAGCAGTATAGGCAAAAACAGATAAATTATAGATGAGAAGAAAGAAACAATATTTTATGAGCTTTACAAATCACAATTCTGATAGACACGGTTTTGCTCAAAAACTCCCAGTTTCCTATAGTATCACAACCAAACTCCAAACTCCTTAGCAAAGTCATCAAGCATCAACAGAATTGTTCACTCTTGACTTCCATCACTCCACCTCAAGGAGATTATTTGTACCCAGTCCAGCTACTCCGTATCATACAAAAGTGTCCTGCTTTTGCCCACTTTCATGCTTTCCCTCTTGCTCTTGTCCTCTCTGGGATGTATCAGTTGTATCAGATCATTCCTGTCCCTCTTCTACTGCTACCCCAACTGAATGCATCTTTCAAGCCTGTGTTTAAGTGGTTTTTCCTCTGGGAAATCTTCCATAATTCAGCTAGAAGAAATCTCCCTGATTTGTTCTGGTGGAATTTTGTGACTTTCTGTCCTTATTCATCATAGTCTACCTTTTATTTTGGTTGTGCACTTTACTTTTTCATTAGATTGTAAAATTCTTAAGAATAGAGAAGATGTCTTATTCATTTTTATTATATTGCCCCATGATCCTAGTGCAATACCTGACTGGTAGTGGGAGATCAGGAAATATTTGTTACATTCAACTGAACTGAATTAACACTGACTCCACAGAGAATCCAATAGCCAAGATTAGATGTTTTAGTGTATTTGTTAAGGAGATTTCTGTCTCTCTGCCTCTTTTCCTTTTAAGTGAATTTGGAATATTTAAAACCACTTAAGGAAAAATTAGAGGTTTTAAAAATTAGTCATGAGCGTATTTCTCATAATATTCTAATCAAACGTAAAGTAGATAGAAAGATAAAATAAGCTGAAATCAGCATTGTATGGTCCTCAAAATATACACTGGGTGTGATTATGAAAAATTACCAGGGAGATGGCTTTGGGGCTAATGACTTCACAAGTTATTTAAATTGTCTGTCATTTAGAAGTGGCATACCTTGGTGTTCCACCTTGACCGAACTTGAGGCTCTTGTCAAAGGGAACCCACCAATCTGAAGGGGCAAAGTTGTATAACCTCCTTAATAACCACCCAGTACTTTTCGGTGAATTGTGTTCTTCCACTGGGACAAATGCCTTCTAATATTTTATATATTGCTGGTCAGTGACTTAAAAAAAAAAAAACCCTACCCAATTGCAGTCTGCCATTCAAAAGGAATATTTCTGCAAAGAAAAAGATGTGAAAATGTAGGCATTCAAGTGAAAATTCAATCCTTCACAGTACAGAGCCTCTGCGAAGTCTTTTAAATGACCCTTTTTATCATGGTGCCATGTCTGTACCTTTCTGAATAGTGAGACCTGGAGAAAAATAGATGTATGTATACAAGTGGTTGAGTAATGTATTACTCATATGAACTTTGTTCTTTTTGGCAAACTGACCTTATCAAAGGGAAGAAAGCTATACATTGTGACAAGCTGAGCCTTACCAGAAAGTCTGAATTAGAAGTGCAAGTCCTCTGTTATCTGGATTAAAATGTGATCAGAACAAAAAAAAATGTTGCCATTTAACCTCTTGAGAAGTGGAGATGCCGGGGAATTGAGTTCCTTTTAAACCAAAACCATTAGATTTCACCATCAGAGATGATTTGCATAAAAAACAATAGTAATAATACTATTTTCCTCTAAACGCTTGTCAGTTTTTTTGTAGTGTTCAAATAAAGTGTTAGATTTTTTTTTATTGTCTATACTTTCATAGAGAACTATTATAAGAAGGTGTTGACCAAATATCCTTCCTCACTTCATCCAGGGCAAATACTGTGCCTTGTTTTCTACCTCCATCAATAAATTTTAAGTGTAAAACTAAACTTTTGCATTTATTGTGCAGTAATTACAAGGCCTTGGCAGTTATCTGAGAAGCCCCTTGGAATTCAAAAATACTTTCCTCATGCTGATTTAACCATTTTAGGGCAAATACCAAACTATTTTTAAAATCAGTTAGTGGCAGAATGGTGAACCAAATTCATTCCTTTAAAAATAAACAGACACGTGGTAGTCAAACTTGCTCATCTGCAGATCCTTTTTTCCTTTGTAATAAACAACCCCTGCTCGAGCAAGTACATAAAGATGGACAAAATAACCTGAAATAGATAAAGCCAAGAGGGAAAAAAATGGCCTCTGACATAGCACACAGGCACATAGAACTACTGCTATTTTATTCACATTAGAAGAGTGTGTATGTGGCTACTGCCCAGTTACTGTGCATGTGAATTCTCCAGATCCAGACGTATTTGCCCAATTAATTACTCTGCTGTTCAACAATGATGGGTAATGGTCCAAGCAGCCTGCTCCTCCTCAGATCACCGGTGGAATTCATGCACGCATAACGTCCCCTCTTCAGAAAACGATCCCAACAAGATCTATAATTATTTTTTTCTTCTGAAATAAAGGCATCAATTCAATTATATGTTAAAATAGTTTGTAGGAGAAGAAATGGAAATGAAGCAGGATTTCTCTCTCTCTCTCTCTCTCTCTTTACCTTTCTGGGTAGGAAGCTGGAAGGCGAGCTTCCCCCACTCTACTATTTCCAGGAGCAAACTTCGATATTAAAAAATAATTGCTGATCAAAATTGTTCATCATTACCCTCAGTCTGTTGGTTTGCAATAGTTTTCTTCATTAATACAGATAAAGGTGTGTTCTTCCACGTTCAATTATATACGCTATCCCTCCATGCTGGTAGGCAGATGACTAAGCTTATGATGTAGCAGATCAAACAAAGAACCCTCGTGTACAAATGCACAGAAGTCCCATAAACGGGGCTAATTAGCATTGTAATTAACTCACGTGATGACTAAAACAAAATCAGAGTAACCCAAGAATCACTTAGAAAGGATACCAAGTGGTGTGCCCCCTGCCCCCTCCTCTTTGTTTCTAGTGATGGGGGGAGCCCTGAATCACTCCTCCTCCCAGCCTCCCCACCTTCTCGGGGCGCAAGCCCAGACAGAAAAGGATGCGCAGGGCTCGCCGGTGTCTGCTGTAACGAAGCTGTCCGGATTTTAGTGTAGTGCAGGATGTTGCCCGGATTTTAGTGCAGTGCAGGATGTTGCCAGTTAAAGGTAGCTTAGGAAAAAGATCTTCCTCCTTTGCCTTTACTGAAATGGACAGACACAGTTCTCTTTGTTGGCAGGAGAACTGGACGCAAGAATGAACATGTGGGCTTCTTTTCACAGGGACTTGCCCGCTTAGTTAGGGGTAGATGTAAGTATAGTACCTGGAGTTCTAGTCCCATGCTTCCACACCGACATCCCTCATAAAATAGAAGTCCCTGAATGGGGCCCACAGGCCTCAATGGTTTCCTTGGGAATTTTACATGTAATGGTTAAGGCATCTTGCTACTTGGTAACAGGATTCTTACTAATTTTATCCAATTACGAAAAATAGTTCCAAGGCTTTATCCAGAGCAAGGGAGGATAGAGACTCCCAATAAAAATCAAAGGGAAAAATGACCATTGCAGGAAAACAAGTTAATAGTTGGAACAGCTTAATTCACTCTTTAAATAACTTTGTGTCACCTAAGATTAACAATTTCTTATTCAAGTGTTTTCATCCTTTATTTCATTTGATCCTTACAATGACTCTGCAGAAGACATACAGATTTGATTCCCATTTTACAGAATAGGAAATGGGAGGTGTTAAGTGACAGAAAATGCTCTAGTTCAGGGACGCTTCTGTTATGTCAAGCTGACCATGCTTAAAGCTTGCATTTCTTTTAGGTCAGTGAGACTGGTAAGGGTTTTGTTTTGTTTTTTCATTAGTCTTGGTCTAACCTAAACTCAGTTGTTATTTCAAATTTAAATTTTCTGACAGATGAAATTGCCTCCAGTTCATTGTTATCTCCAAACCTCTCTGAACATATGAAATATCAATCATTATTGAAAAAAAGTAGACTAATTCTATTATAACACCTTTAGCATCATATAAAATTGATAACCTCTAAAGCACAACATATCCACATTTTTCCAGTCATTAGAGTAGGATTTACTGAAGATAGATACTTTACTCCCTTTTTCAAAGCCCAATGTCTATGTATTTTGGGGAGAATTATATTTGTAATAATAATTGCTACAACTTTAAAGGTATATTCATGTGATTAGCATCCATGACAATATAAAAATTCTGACCTAATGAGTCAATTGGTCATTTGATTTATTGTCTACCTCAGTTTACCCTATTTGATAGAATTTGATCAATTAGTTTCTAAAACAGCAGATTTAGTCTTGTGTTCAATATAGCTAGCTTAAATGGCAGTATTAGATTGTTGATTCTGAGGATTGATGATGAAAGCTTGGTAAATATTCATAAAATGTGATTTGAGATTTCCTAAAGGATCAATCTGACAGAAATAAAATGGATACATTATTAGTAAAAACTTATGTTCACATCCTGTGTGATATGTGAGCACTTTTAATTAAGACACAGTTTGTTCTTGGTACCCGCCACAAAATTAAGTATGGATGAGTTTGCTCTGAACATAAAAGAAATAATAAAAGACCTAAAGATAGGCATTTGGAGTGACTACTGGGAATCAGACAGCTGATCCAAAGAAAGTACATATCTTCTGTTTGTGCTGTCTTCTTTTATGGAAAGAATGTGGGAAAATGAAATTAGAAGTACACTGGCTACTATTTAGCCAGCTTAATTGTCATACGTGGCACAGGAGTAAGTGGGCAGAAGGGTGATCAGTGGTACGTGACAGTAAGACTGACACAATAGGTTCCTCGTACCCCTCTCCTCAGTCTTCAGATTTATAATCATTGGTGTTTAGAAATGGAGAAGGGAAGATTCCAATGCAGATTTCTTTTAAATTTTCAAACTAAAATATAATTTTGGACAACATTTACTCCCTGATTTTGAAATTTAAAGACAACAGATACAAGATGCCCATTTTCAAAACAGTAGAGAAGAGTCTATCTGGCAGTGTGGAGCACAATATGATATCCTGAACTTACCATTTGAGTATGAAAGTAGCATTTGACAGATCACTTAAATGAAGTAAGATTTTTTTCAGGAGAAAAAAATTAAGGATGAAAGGAAATATTATCACACATCAAGACACAAAAATATGTCGATGCTCTATGGGAAAAACTAAAATGGCAAAATAGTTAACAAACTAATAAGGGCAGTGTGATGAGAGAAAATATGCAATATGATCTATTACATTTACTTTAGCATTATTGCTGTTTTTATTATTGCATTTCTTCATGATAGTGCCTTCATCCTCTGCCTTTGCTTTCATCCTCTACATCCGGGGTCCAAAGGGGGGCTTTTTGGCACCCATGACCCCTTGAAATTGCATGCAGATTTCTTATGCAAGTGTATTTGTATACTTGTGAGATGATGATCCATAGCTTTTGCCAGATACACTAAGAGGCACATGCCCCCAAATGGTTAAGATTCAGCATCCTATAGCTAATTAATAACAACTTCCCAATGTTTTTTTTCCTTTAAAATTTCTTCATCCAGACCTTCAGTGCTTCACACCCTGACTATGCCTCCCAGACGCCTTCCCTCCCTCCTGTCTCCCTTCTCTAACTCATCTTCCATAGCAAAAACCACCATATCAACTTCTTAAAACATCATCTGTATAGTGTCTCAAATTCAAACAAACAAACCACTGGTGGCTTTCACTTTACCTACAGGGTCAAGTTTAGACTTCTCATTTGGCATTCAAATCCACCTAATATTGGATTCTCTACCACCTCTACTGTAGCTGACATTTACAGAGTGGGATTAATGTGCCAGCAACTGTGCTAACTGCTTTGCATAAATTAACTCATGTAATCTCTCAGATGGCTCTATTATATCAGTCCTATTCTAATCATAACACTTGCAGATGCTTTATTGAGGCTTAAGAGGTGAAGTCATCTGCCCAAATTTACATAGCTAGTAAGTGACGGATCCAGAATTCAAACCCAGGCAGCTTGGCCTTGCCTGAGTTTTTCACCATGAAGTTCCCTCCTGCCTACCTAATTTACTTCTTACCAACTGAACTTTCGTCTCTAGACAGCAGGGGACCCTCACAGTCAACTGAGCAAAGCACATTTCTGACCTCAAGCCTTTTTCATACTCCATCCTCCCCATTCTCCAAGGTTGAGCTCAAGTCTCACCTCTTCTATAATAGTCATTAAGCTCTCTCTCTTAGAACCATAGCATTCATTGCCCGCTTCCCTTGCGTTGGTCATACACAATTTTGCATTGCAACTTTTTTCTGATTGGACAGGAAGCCACTGGTGGGCGGGACTTTGATCTTAGGTTTTTGTTATACCATCTTCAGCACATCGACCAGTGCCTTTCATCAAGTGTGCATTCAAAAAAAACTTATTGAGGGAATAAATTAACCTGAACTTCCACAGAATGTCATGTTTGAAAAATGAAACTATAATTCGTTCTCTTAACATTCTATTATATCTTGATAAAATCTCCTGTATATGGTGGCAGGTGGGCTTATCAGCCATTGCTACCATGCTGAAACTGGTTTTCTATATTTTTTCAGTTTGCCCAGGTAAATCTGATAGGCAATAAAAAGAAACTCCCTAAGGTGAGTGCCTGTGTGTGCATGTGTGCATTGGGCGAGGTATTCGTTTTCATTTAAGAGAGGATCTATTATCTATAATTTTAAAAAAGAAACTACGCTGCCAGTTTTTTCCATTTAAATGAATTCAGTGCTGCTATGTTAGCTCTCTCTCTCAAGAAAAGGATCTATTTAGAGTAGAATGTCTCTCTGATCCAGAGTCAGAATTTCTGCTCAAGGAGGCCAAGAAAATTCAAAGGATTCAGTTTACTAGGAAATTCTTGGAGCAGTTAGATTCTTTGGTTCTTTTAATCCTTCATGGGGATATATGGAGCAGTACAAGTCTCTAGTGCTTGGGCCAATGTCAGATTTCCCCATCAACACATCTTTGGGGTCTGGATTCTTTCTCACCACCAGACACTCTAGCACCAACTGACAGAAAGACAAGGAAGAAAGAGCTCTACCCATGTGCTTGAGAAATCAACTGTCTCAGCTAGGCAGAACTACCTACACTGAAACTCTTTGTTTTCTTCTCTTACATGCACACAGGACACGTTGTGTCTTTCATATCTAACGAAAACACATATAACCCATTTTATTGGTCAACTTTTTAAAAAATGTGATATGGAAGATATTTTGTATAATAAATCATATTACAGTCAATTTGAGAAATTACATTACGTATACATGTATGTGCAATTTTAATAGAATGTCTTTACTATTTTAAAAGTCCTTTTGAAATTTCTAAAAGTAACTCACTCCTGAAGCATCTAATCACTCAGCGGATAACACCCAGGGCTTAGATGCATCGCTATAAATGACTCAGCTTTCCTTTTAATAGTTTAAAATGTAGGGCTTAGACTAAATCAGGAATCACTTAGATGCTTACAGATGGAAGGCAGATAATGAATGCTGGAAGTGAGCTTGGTGGAAATCTCTCTAAGAAGTGCTGAGGACTGAGGCAAATTGGAGAAAGTATGCCCTGTCTAAAGAGAATAGCTGATGTTCAGTCCCAGCTGATTTTACCCTACGAGAAAGAGGATCCAGTGTTACAAAACCTTCTAGTTCTTCATAAGAAGCAGGGTTTTTAAACAATGTGAAATTCCATGGGTTTTGGGTTAAAAATTTTTTTTTGAAAACTAGGCAGGCCAAACAAAGCATATATGTGGATGGGATCTGGCCTTGAAGCTCCAATTCTTACTGTGGAGAAAATGATCCACCCCTGCTGCTTTTTGACCAATGCAACATGCACAAATATATGCAGCTATTTCCAACATATGCTGTTTCAAAAACACTTTAAAAATTAAAAATATTCATAATTATAATGTCATAATCAGTGTAGCCTAATTAAGAACAATTCCTCTTAGATATTCTATTACTAATTTTTGGTAGATGGAGGAATGGTAATAGCTATAATGTATTGTAACTTACACAAAACTTTTCATTTTGGTCCTCCTGATGAGCTCATCCATAAACTATGGTTAAGATTAAATTTCCAGGTGGATATACAACTGTACCCAGAGAAAGTTATTGGATTCTAAACCATCCCAGAAAATGTTTAACAAATAACATTCTATAAGGGTTAGGCTTGACCTCATCTTATTTAATAATGTTTTCCTAGTGTATATGATAGATCAAATGTTATTCCTCATTCTAAGACTGGGTAATTGATGACCTGTCATCCAGTCTGGCTCAGTCGTAACCCTTGGACAGGGTAACTCTTCTTTTGAGCATTCCACAGAGTACATTGGATGGATATTACAGAAATGTAAGAAATAAAAATTGCTTCCACTTTAAAGGCTTTGAATATGACTTAAGATTTCAAACACATGTGAAGTGAAATGAAATAACAAGTTTATTGTACAAACTGATATGGTAGAAATTAAAGATGAGCAGTGCCAAGACAGAGAGGAATTCAATCAACTGAGATCAACCACCACAAACTCCCTGAAGAAGAGTCTTATATTGGACTTTGAAGAATGTCCAAAGCCAGGCAAGGCAGAGATTAACAAGCCATGCTAGGTCTACTGTATTTAATATTTAGTGGTCAGACGAATGAGTCAAGTTCAAGAATCTCTAGACAAATGAGATAAATGACTGTAGACATGAACAAGGGATAAACGGTGCCATTTCACAGTCCTTAAAATAGAACAATGATACAGAAGATGTGAAAGAGTGTACTTACTAAATTAATTCATTAAAGTTAGTTCTAATATTGTATTAAATCCAGTTTGTTAGCATTATGACACTTGATTTTGACCAAAGAATAATGCTTTGATTTTTGACATACCTGATTAGAGTTTTGTGCCTGCTTTTTCTAAAAAGTGAATATTGTAAATATATGGCTATTTACAAATCCATATTCAGTTCCATTTAAGAAGCATTTAGGAAAAGACACAGGCTCTACAATCAAACAGATGATATATTTGAAGAATATGGAACAGTTTCTGATACATATTAGTAATCAGCATGGCAGGGAGGAAAGAAGTTGTGTGGGGAAATGAAGCAGACATGGGTTTGAATCTATTTTATCATTTGATAGTCTGGTGATCATGGGCCAATCTACCAAATTCTCTTAGTCCAAGTTTCTTCATGTGTAAAATATGAGTAGTTCCTATTTTGTGAGAATGTTCTCTAAAGATGAGTAAGAATAAAATGTAAATCATCGCAGAAGACATTAAATAGCTATTATTAAAATTTTCATTGTTACTCATATAACAATTGTAACTTCTTATAAAATTCATAAGCACTCAGGTAATGAATCAATTTCTAAATTGCTATTGTAATAAAGGCAGGACATCCTTCTTAAGTTAGGAACTTAAGGTTTTGTAAACAGAAATATATTACTTAAATTTCTTTATCTTTAGTTCTTAATTTAGATGTTAACCGGTTCAGAATCTTAGCTACACTTTTCTACAAAGTATAATCAGATCTTTGCAATAGGTTAAGTTACTGTGTTTTTGATACAAAAAAAAAAAAAAAAAAGATGATTCCCCCTAGGGTTCTTGTGGAAAATTAATTTTCTAATTTCTAAACCTCACTGTGATTCAGAATGCCTTATTGAGTCTTGAACACATGTATTGTTTTAAATACAGCAGATGTTTCTGTGTGGGGCATGGTTTTCTACCCTCTGCTTCACTTATGAGGCAGTTAGAATGGGGTAGTGCAACAGCCTATCTGTGCAGCCCAAAAGGGGTGTATAGCCCAGAAAAAGTGAAAGAAGGACCCACTCTCCAGAATGTCTGCTAAGTGCAGCATTAGGTGGAGAACACCTGAGCAAGGACATTCATTAGGAGATTTCTATACACCAAATACACTCCTACACATGCAAGGGAGGAAAGGGCCCCCTTGATTTATGTTTATGAGGTTGCAAATCATTCCTACGGAAAATACAGAAAGACTCTCCCTCAGGTATATAACATAACTGCCAAAGTCAATTAATTCCATCAATTCCATTAAAAATATCTGAATAAAACCTGGAAAATTCCGATATCTGTATTGATCTAAATATTTCTCTTTACACATTATATATGTGTGTGTGTGTGTGTGTGTGTACATATATATATATATCCAGTTAAATTCATCCTAAGATAAAAATAGGCAAAAAGAAAGAGACGCAAAATGTAACGGTAACATAGAATTGTTTTCATCAGGATTCAATCCTAACACCTAAAGAATGAGCCAAATTATTTTATCCTTAAAGAGACCAAGGTTAAATTATGAAGATCTTAACATTTTCTG
Source organism: Mesoplodon bidens (assembly GCF_964165515.1). Taxonomy (NCBI): domain Eukaryota; kingdom Metazoa; phylum Chordata; class Mammalia; order Artiodactyla; family Ziphiidae; genus Mesoplodon; species Mesoplodon bidens. Next base: position 71,334,040 of record NC_138160.1, read on the forward strand.
TATCAAAATATTTGAAATCATAATTTGAATTCTCCTTTTCTCTAGTTTTATAGACGGAGCTTCTTTGTTTATTTCGCTCCATGCAGAAAGGATACAAAAAAGAAAAAGAAAATTACCTATGTGAGTTTAGTAAGATTAAAACATATACATTAACTAATCATAAATAGTTGATTTTTTTGTTTAAATACTTGTGGATTTCTTGCTTTTCAGTAATTTTGAATATCAAATTCATAGCAGCCTGTGGCCTAAAAAATTATCAACTATACATATTTTAAAGCACCATTTTCCTATCATAAAGCTACAAACATCTGCACTGATTACAATTAAAAACAGTGTAAAAGATTAACACTCCAATTATAGCTTCTTGTTCTCATCAAAATTCACGACAGTCCTCAGACAGCAATGTGTGTGATGCCCATATGCCTTTTTCTCTGAAATGAAACCTTCCTGAGACTTCCCCCCCACTTCTTTAAAACAATGAATATGTGTAGTTGTAGTGAATTTATCTTTATCAGAAAAGTAAGATTTTATTGTCATATTTTCAAAATTCTTTGGAAGTCTATTTTTTCTGTCTGTGTGAATCTTCTTAGAAGAGATGCAGAAAAACATTAGTATGCTACCCAACAAAAAAGTTTCTAGCTTTCTAAAATTTTTTTGAATGCTCTTTTAAAGAACACTACTATCTATGGTCCGTAATATTATTGACAGTGAAAAGTGTAGGAAAGCTGCTGAATTTGAAATACATAGACATTAAATTAGTACAAATATTACATTAAAAATTAGAACAACATTTCTCAGAATTTTATAAGTACCTTTTTTATATATGGAAATAAAACTGAAGTACATATGTAATAATTAGTAGAAAATGTAAAAACGGAGTACAATTTTAAAATTATGAGTTCAGGTAAGAAATTCTACAGGAAAATTAAAAATCACTAAACAGTTGAACTCTATTTCTTGTTTAGGATCTAATATTGCCACTTAAGGAGAAAAACTTGGGGAAAAAGTATTCAATAAATTTTGTAACATGAATTTTCCCTCATAGTTGTTTAAAATTTATAAATGAGGAGAAAGGTGAAAACCCAGACTTGACCTCTCTTTAAGCAATTTAAACTAAAATTTAGTAGAAAGTGGAGAAATTAAAGAACATTCTCTTGGTTCAGTATTTAAAAAGAGTATCCTTATTCTAAGATATCTGCTTATTGTCTAAATTAAGTGATGAAAACACAACTGTTCAAAAAGAATACAACCAAGGCAAATACATCATATCAAAGATTGAATTTCTATTTTGAGAATTTCTACTTTTGCTCATAATTGAGTCTTTGAAAGTGAATGTTTTAATATATATGCCAAAAATAAAGAAAATAACCAATAACATTATTTTCCCTCTGCGATATTACTTTAAATGTATGAAAAGTTAAAGCTCCACACGACTTCAACAAGTACTAAATTCATTTACTAGAGTCTTTCAAGTGGGGATGTCTTATGAAAATATTTATTTTCCATTGAACACCATGTATATAAAGTAACAACTTGTATTTCTTATTGATCTCCAACCATAATAAAAATTATATGATTCTTATGCTATGAGGTCTTCATCATTCCTGGTTTACATTTATATGCAGTGCTACAGCCCTCCCCTTTTTTGGTGATTTTTAAAGCTTTAATCCTTGATCCATGAGTAAAACTATGCAGACACTTGATAAAACAAATTTAGAAATCAGCTTCTTTGCATCATTAAAAGGCTTCTATACCTCACAATGAAAACATTACAAATCTAATCTTTTCACATTTTCCAAGAAGGCAATCCTATATTCCTAGAGTAGAATGCTTTATATCTGTAGGTTCAACGAATGTAATTAAGTGTACCCCATGCATGTTGAAGATTAACTTATTAAAGAAAGTTCAAGTACACCTCCTCTACAAACGCATAGTGTGACTAAGGCCATTTTAATGATATTTTACAAGAATAACAGTGGAAAGCTGTATTTCTGAAAGTGACAGTAATACCTTTGCTTGTAAACCTTTACAAGTTGGTGTTCCAAGTGCTGCTTTCAGGGCAGCTCGGCGGGGGCAGGGGAGGAGGAGGGGGACGGGGTGGGGGAAGGTGGGAGGAGGAGCGGCAGAGAACAGAACTATTATTTTAGGTGTTTCCAAGAAGGTGGTTCCTTGACTTTATCACCTCTCCTTATCTCAATAGTAGAATGCTGAAGGGGACAATTTATTGAAAAAGAAAGCCTGTTAGATCCAAGGAAAAAAAGAGGCTTCAAGTCTTTGAGAAACTGAAAATCCAAACAGGAATTTTAAAGAAAATTAGAATTCTGGGGGAGAAATAATAAAATGGAAAGGAAAAAAAGAAGAACCCTCATTCTTGGACTATATCCACCCCAACTAAAACGGCACCAGCAATTTAAAGCCAGGTTATTTAAACTTCTGGGATATTTTAAATTAAAATCTTTATATGGTTCAAGCAAAATAGCTCCTTTTTGCCTGAATTCTCTGAATAATTATGACAATTCCTCTCTTTCCTTTGCCCTGTAGACACTCTCTAAATACAAACAAGAAGGGCTCCCTAAGATCAGAGGGTCTTGGGGAGACTTCTCGTAAAGCCACTAGATGGCGTGAAAGCACTGCACTGGGCCGCCTCTCCGCCACTCCGCCCCGGGCGCCGCGAAGTTTGTGTTCGTGCTGAGAGCTCAGCGTTAAGTCAAGTAAGATGCACTTTCTTTTAGAGACATCTTTCTGTGTCGTATGACACTTTTCAGGACACAAAAGGGGTATTCCGCCCTCCCTCCTCCACCGCACTCAGGAAAGGTCGAATTAAATTTGGAATAGTAAAAAATCATTTCAGTATTTACAGGGGCTTCCTGAGAACTTGACCTTTCAGCTCTTTGGGGGCTAGGCTGCTATTTGTTTGCAGCCTCCTTTAATAGGTACTGAGAGGGAAAGAGAAGTTCCTTCAGCATTAGCCCTGTGCTCAAACCACTGCAAATTTTGCATATTCTCAGTCATCTTGCTCTCTTCTCCGATTTTTTTTTCATCAAAAATTCTCTTTGTCTTTCTTCATCTGATATCGTGGGGTCCCTCATTAAGGACGGTGATCTGAAAAGCTGGATTTAAAACTGCTGTCCGAATGGCGGTTGTCCTCTTTTACTACTTGTTACCAGCAAAGCAAAAGGAAATATTTTTGTTCCTGCTTTTCAAATGCAGTGTTTTGTTTCATGTAATGCTTCTGCCTGATCATCATCTTCTAATCTTCCCTCCAAACTTTGAGGTATACTTTTATAAGGGGTGCATTTCCAGCTTCCTGATAGATGATATATACATAAGGCATATACCTCCCTGGGCCTCCACGACAGCAACAGTTACCATATTCCTCCAGATATTATCACTGTCTCACTTCACAAAATGTCCATTGTAAAAGCTGTTTTGATCTTTTGGATAAGTGCCTTAATTTAAAATAATAGCAAAAAGGTAAAATTAGGCCTCTATGCTCAGCAGCGCATGAATGACAAATCTGTTGTAGTTTGGGGTATATCTTAAAAAATTCCTTTTAAAACCTCTTATAGCAGATTTACATATGATCAAAAATTATATTACACATTGGCAAACTGAACTGCATAATTTATTTCATGTGCTATTGATATAGCTATGTTTATACATATAATGGGTTTTGTAGTTTTGATAGAATACCATACCAGTTCAAAATCTGAAAGATTTCTAGACGCATTTTTTTTTTATTAATGGTTTTGAGCCACCGTTGAAAAGGCTCCTTTTTTCCCCTTTGTGTAGTGTCTCAGAGGGAGATTATCATTTTTTGGATATCTTCTTAGCCCTGATTTCAATGAATTTGTGAAAACCAGAGATTTTATGGTGACATTCAATTAAAACATTTAGAAAAATAAGGATTCAATGAAATGTAATCACACCTCTTTAAAATAAAAATATTGGAGACCAAATGGACAACTTGGCAAAACTTGCTTCATAGGCAATGTTATGTCTTTTTACCCTGTGTATTTTTAGTTTATGGGAACTTAAGTTAATTTGTCATATTAAATAGACCCGTGAATTGAGTCCTGTGAGTCATGTTTTAATTGGCTCTAATCTTTGGTACCATTTAAAATCTACACTTTTGGTAGAATCTCCAAAACTCCATTACTGTTACATGAATTGCTATAAAATAGATGGATAGATAAAGATATCTTGAAATAGGAGCCTTATGTGCACATAACTGATTTGCTTTCCTTAGACATTCTATGTAATTCACAGTTGGTCATAAGGGATATAATACAGACTAATGGTTAAATACTTTTAAAGTGAGTGATTTTATATACAGATCTAAAACAATTTCTAGAAGTATGATTTCAACTGATTGTGAGTGGCAGCTAAGTTTTTTGTGGTATCTGACTATTTAACACCAGTGGAGCAGAAAGTCACTTTATGCTTAAAAAGCCACCTGGGAGTATATATGCTATAGAAACTGCCCGCTCAGTTCTGTTAGATCACTTGCTGAAAAATAATAGCTTTCCCCTGGTTCTGAGAGGGACATTGCGTCCATAATGACTGCAGTTAATTATTTCAGTGAAAATGTTTTTTAAATTTAAAAAAAAAATTTGGATTCCCATGTGAATAAATGACTAAACTATTTCCATAAAATGGAAAATGCAGACACTCCCAGGTTTTCATGGTAGAGGGGTAGAGGGTGGAAGCAACACAGACTAATATTTTGTTCTTTTTGTATTCATATATTCAAAGAGTTTGATAAAGCTTGCAACATCATTTTATGCAAAAACTACCTGGGAAAAACAGAACTTTGTAAATGCTTTTGTAGGTGCACTAGGTCAAGCAGAAAAGACCACATTCATACTATATTTGGAGTCACACCAAGCAGACTTAACTAGTACTTTAAATGATCAGTAATGCATTACATTCTCATTTGTCAATTGGTTTTCTGTAGTGTTAGTGTTATAAAATGTAAAGAAAATCTACTGATCAGAATCTTACTTAAAAAAAGACTTTTCTTGGTTTTTGTTTTGTTTTTCAGAGAGGCTTTTTTCCCTTTAATATTGGTTGGCTTATTTGGCCAACCAATTAACTAAATAGCAATAATTTAATAATTGAACGTTCAAATAATTAAATGTCACTTTCATTCTGTGACAATAAAGAGAACATATTAATAGCAGAGAAGTGATTACATAGAAATAAGCTCCTAAACTTCTCTCATCTACTGATTTTTTTTATTTCATGCTTGTGGTCAGAATTCTACAAACCCATTGTATATCTTTAAGAAAAACCAAACAGAGACCCATTAATAATTTGGAAACCCTTACTAAAATAAATATACTTCTTTGGGGAAAAAACACACACGCAAAATTAACATTTTGTGGTTTGGAGTATCATAAATTTGAATTATATTTTTTAAATAAAAATCTTAAATTGGAATAAATTAGAAAAATGAAAATTAAAGAAGACCATAGAAATCATACAGTCCATAGAAAGCACTGCATCATCTTGAGGTGCCTAAAACTCATATCTCTTTAGTATGCAAAATGTAGAAGAAATGATTTAAAATTCACCATTGATTTGGGGAAAGAATGCTATTTGTTGGTTGGCTGTTTCATTTACTTCCTTCACAGAAACTTCAGTGGTTAAGTCAGCTAACCTAAAAATCAGAGCAACTACTTTATCAATATATTAATTCTAGTTTCCCAAGTGTTTTCTCCATGTGCCTTCTCACAATGCACTGCTGTAAACGCTGAATCTGTGACTGAGGCTGAGCTGTCCCCCAAGCCCACTGTGGAAGCCATAGTCTCCATTTCACTGCACAGTCTCTTCAGCCTTAGAACTTTTGGTTTTTCACCAGTCTTCAACTACCCAGGACTACATTTCCACTTCTACTGAGCATAATACCCAACAAATAGAACAAAACAAAGTGAAATAAAACTAAACTAAACTAAACCACCAACATTTGAATAAAATTAAGGTCGGACCCATGTTATTTGATTACACCAAGAATAATATGTCACTTTGCTCCTTCTCTGATTTGCTGCTTGAGTGAGTTGTTTACAAAACATGTAACATTTTTCTGAAATGAACTGGGAAGGGGGGGAGAAAGAGAGAGAGAGAGAAGGAGGAAGGAAGAAAGGGTTCAGATCAACTGGAATCTAGAAATCTAAGCAGCAAATGTAATACAAGGGCCTATCATCCTTTCAAAAGTTAGCTTGAGTTAACAACAATATACAATTTTCTAAAACTTTTCTCTCTGCCTCTGTGTCTCTCTTTCTCTCTCACACATGGACACGTGGGCACACATACATTCACACAGGCCTCTCCCCAAGCTGAAATAGAGAGGGAGGCACGTTGCTAATCTTTACGAACAACCGTTTGCACCTGGTATTGGCAATGACAACAAAAAGCCAACCACTTTTCCGAAGCTATTTTCGACATTAAAGTTGATTAAAATGCCACTGACGAGAGGCTCACATGAAATAAGACTGTAGAATCCTGTTCCTGAAGGAGAATGCAGGTAACCAGAACCAAAACAAGTCCTCGTCCCAGTTTGACTGAAACTCCAAATATAGAAATGTGAAGTTGCTGCTAAACGGGCTCAGGCAAGATGGAAGAAGAGCCCGGAGCATAGAAGCATCATGTGAAAAACAATAGGAGCACTTAATCTGAGCGAAGGTTTGAAGGAACATACATATTGAAGTCACCAGGATGTTTTCCCAATCTTCCTCACCAGTCCTGCAGATTCTCATTGTTTACTGAATGATCACATGACAGGCCAAGTATCTAACCCTGTGGATCACCTTCATCAATTTCCGGAAAGAGAGAGTGAAAATGAAAATGCTTGCTGACAACTTCATCAGGAATCCAATAGCTTAGGTAGAATTAGAATTCAAGACATCAAAAACCTCAATACCCAGTTTAATCCTTTAACCACTAGGCCGCACTCTTTCAAAACTGTTAATAGAAACAACATTGCCCTTTTTGTACAGCTGTAGATGCCCTATTGATCTGTATCACATACCATTTAACACTGGATGATTTGGCTAGGAAAAGCGATGTTCACTCTTCCATGGCAAATCAGACAACAATGCTAAGATTGGCTATAGAACCAGGAAAATAGCACAGGAGATGGGGAAACAAACAACCACAAAGAACAAACCTCATCTGCATGTTCTTCACAGCTATTTTTTACTCCACAAGAAAGCAAAGTAGTAGAGTGCCACTGTATTAAAACTATTTCTGCCTAACGCAGATGTGGATCATGGGGATGGCAACCTAATAATAAGCCAACAGCTGAAGGCCACATTATTGCCCTAGCCTCCTCCCCTAGCTCATTTAGAAAATGACATGTTTTTCTTCGCAATGTTTTTACCCTCCTCTCTCTTTAGTGGCAGTAATGCTGAATGCTCTTGACATAATTCTTCGTTCACCCCTGACAGTCATTTTTTTGAATACTATCCCAGTAATAAAACACCTGACCTCGAGTTTTTCAATTGGCCATTGGCTTGGGTTACCCCAATTAGCGAGGCTCGTTTGGAAGTAGCCAGAGGAGTCAGGTGTCTTCCTGACTCTCTTCCCTAAACTCAGCATTATGAGAGAATACATCGTTTTATTCAGGCCATTTTTCTAGTGGATTTCTTCATTCTCGTATGATCTAAACATAGCAAAATAACAGGTTTAAAAAATAATCTAAAAGTATGTAGAATTCTGATACCAAATATTTCTGCCTTGGAAGTCATATAACATTTCTAGTTCCCCGAGAGCTGCTTTTCAATATTTAAAGATAATTGAAAGAATTATGTGTATAAGCATCAATGAAGAGCTATTTTATTTACATATAAGGTAGCTACATATCTGCATAACTTAATGAAAATACATATGCACTTGCACAGAGCACACATCTGTGGATATCTGTGTGTCTGGGTCAATATATCTTTCGGGTACAGATCTCCCAAATCTATAAGTCCTTATTAAAAATGCTTCAGGTGGAAAAGAAAATGTGTACCTCCAGAGATAAAAGTGTGTTTATTACATGTAAGATTCTGCCTCAAGAATAAAGTTGGGAGTTACTGTAAATAATAACATTGAGGTTTCTCAGAGAACTTTGGTAAAGGAATGTGGACATTTTCAACATAAATGAGATGGAAGAGAAATTAAAAGAATATTTAAAGTATTTTAAAGGAAGAGTCCTTTAATATTAAAATTACTTTAAAATGCATCATTGTGTATCTGCTATAGCAATCTCTTTGCTCCCTCTGTTATTTAATGTTTATTAATAGGCACAGGACTTCTCAACAAGAGTATAATTTTTCTTCACAAATCTTTAGAATTTGTGTGCGCTGTGCAATTTTATCACTGGTCACATTTTTATTCTTTCTTGGCAAGGGTAAACCATAAGATTTCTTGATAGACAATACTTGAAATAGCATATGAAGTCCACACAACTGAAGGTGGATAAATAATACGGACTGAAATGAGCACATGAGTCTTTCAAAGACTACAAGCCTCCCTTTGACATTCAAGCAACTAAGGAGCTAAAGAGAAATTGAATTTAGCCGATGCAAATGAAATTAAAACTAAATTGGTTGTCATATCCAACTGATGTTTACTATGTAAATGTTTTCTGTTTATAAAACTACAGTTTAGAGTGTATAATGCTGCAAAAACACGAATATTTTCATGTTCGTTTAAAATAAAAATTCAAAAACCTATTGTAAAATTGTTTAAAATCTTAGTCACTTACACAGGTAATATTTAAGGGATTACGAACCATGAAAACTGTGGACATAGACAATTGAGATAAACACACACGCACACATAAACACACGTCAAGACACAGGCATGCTTTTCTGGCCAGGCAGTATCCTATTACATCATTGCTTCAAATGCATTCATTCTCTTCAATATTGTTGGCTGTTTCAGGTTAACTACCAAAATCATTTGCCTGAGAAGCGAGATTTAATTGTTTTACAACTACCTCTGTGAGGTACAATAGGGATTACAAGTACCCATTGATTATACCATTGGGTAGAATAAGGGACTCTTATTCTAGCATTTCTCATTCATTTTGTCATTGCATTCTCTTTGAAAGAGACCAAATGGGTCCCAGCAGGTGAAAGCAAAGAAACCTGAAAGGCCCCCTTTGATGAATGACAATACCACAGCCACCCTCCCCCACCCCATTTTTGGAGATTATAAAACCTTATTAAATCATGCCCTGTTAGATATTGATTGAGAGGGAGCTAAACTAAAACCAACAATAGCAGCATGGATCAGAGAACACTGCTTTCATCAGTGGGCACTAAACACAGCTAATCTTTCCAATCCTTTTTTTTTTGGGGGGGGGGAAGGGGCTTTTTTAACTATTTACTTTTGTTTAAACCATTATCCCAGAAAGTCATACAATTATAGCAGCTTTGTCAGTCAAGAATAGATTGTAGTTGTCTAGCACTTCATCTTTTTGAATGTAGCAGTGTATTGCACAAACAATATTATACTTGGTTAAGATTCAGGATTATTATTATGATTATTTGGGGGGTGCAATTCTAGGTAATTATCATAATTATTCTTGACTCTGGGACCCCTTTGATGACAAGGCTGCTTTAAAGTAAGCCACTTGGACATAACAACTCAAGATATTTGACAAGAGGCTGCTGCCAGAATCAGAGTTGAAAACTCACCCATATTTTAAGGCTATCTTGATTATCAGGCTGTTTGCGTTCCTGGGCTGTCTTTTCTGCCATCTGTGAGCGCCACAGCAAACAACCCCTTTATGACAATCACCTCAGTATAACTTGAATATGTCTGCTTTAGAGGAGATTTCTGTAATAAGACTCTGTGCTAATTAACTGTCAGCTTTTTTTTTTTTAATCAGCAGAGTGCATTTCAGAAAGTAAAGGAAAGACATTCCACCAAAAACTCCTAAACAAGAATTAAGCTTATATGCTAGACTGCAACAACTTCTCTCTGTTCTCAGGCCTTACTTATACATCGGTTTGCTTTAAATACTTCTCACGTGATAAAGATTTTCATTTTTCTTGTCAGTTAACTATAGGTAATAACATTGGCTTCTCCCTATAGACAGTTACTTGATTCAATAACTTTACAAAAAAAGAAGGAAAGAAAGAAAGAAAGAAAGGAAGGAAGGAAGGAAGGAAGAAAGGGAGGAAAAAAGAAGAGGAAAAGGGAAGGGAGGGGAGAGGAGAGGAGGGGAAGAGAAGGGATGAAAGGAAGAAAGGAAGGAAGGAAGGGAGGAGGGAAAATATACAGGTGTAAAGGCAACTTTTTTTGTGCTAGAAATTGTAGCTACATCGGGTTTTTTTTATAGGCAGCTAGTGTTGCTATTGAAAACAGTCACAGTTAGGAAAATTATTAGTTTGATATCAAAGATGAGTCATTTCACTTCAAGAGAAATAATTATTTGTAGAAACATTATATGCCATGAAAATAACACTTGAAAAAAAATCTCCAGCAACTATCATTGTCTTAAGAAGACTATAGAAATCAAGGCTTGAACAAAATAGAAACAGAAGTTTAAATATTTACAAACTTATCTCGGTGAATTCTTTGCTCTTTAATGGATAAAACCAGCAGTAACTACTTGAAAATAAAGCATTAATAATAATATTTCCTTTAAAAATATAAAATATAGGAATGAATGCAGAGGCTTTCATGTTGTTGTTAAAATCCCTCTCTGAATCATGGCTCTCCAAAATATACACAGGAATAAAATTTTTAAGCTGGATACAATAAATATAGAAAATGAGAACATTACAAAATTACTTTATTTTTAGGCAAAATTTTTTCTTTATAACTTATTTTTGCACAGTTTTCAAAATTTTTAATTGCATTTATAAATTAGATTTTATTATTGAATAATAAAAATTTACTCAAAACTTTCTTATTGCTAATCAATATTTTCCATTTGTGGACTATCCTGGGTTTGAACTTAAACTTTGAAGTTAGGCATTACATTCTTTTAATATTCTTAATTGTTTGGCATCATGTATTATAATTTATAAATTTTGTCTATTTTTATTTCCACACCTTCTTAATGCTATACTCTAAATAAAAATTTTAAAGTACTAAGTATGCCCAATACTTTTAAGTTAATATATCTAATTATTATCTTAAAGCATTTTGAACAGAACAGTTAACAACAACAAGAACAAAAAGTTGCCAAGCTACGCATCGGATAATAGCCTCTTTTTGAAGGATGAAGATGTGCATATATTTTTATAAATGCTGCAAGCCAGTTTAAAAGCTTCAAAATTTTATATGCGATCTAATATAGATAATTAAATGACAAAATCTGTTGCTAATTTTATTTTCATTAGATTTGATTTTTTTCAAGTGAGTGTTGCCTGTTAATTTTATACTGATTAGGTCGGTTCCTTTGCTGATTTGTGTTTCCTAAAAGAAACCTGAGATTTATTCTCTAAATGTTTGATAAATTTTTAATACAGTCACCAATTGGCAATTTTAGATTGCCTCTTATTTTAGGCAAGTAGCTAGAATGTGAAATAACTGACCATTTAATTTGCAATAATAGTATTTTTTTAATTGTCCTTAAGGTACACCTTCTAATTTCCATTTTTAAAAAATCTGTAATTTACCTCTTCTTTAAGTTGTCTGATAAAATTATATTGAAACAATTCTACTTAATAATAAATGTCTGTAATAATAAAATTATCAAAATTTTGCTCAGTACCCTCTCATATGTGAGAAAAACTAATAAATATTTGAGACTTGCCAACTATTCATATTGCTATGTATTAGAGGTGCCTTTCCTGAATTCTTTCTCTTCCATCACATTTGAAGATTGCAAACAAGTAAGAAATTATTTTGGTTTCAACACTAAAATATAATAATTCCAATTCCTATCACTTTCCTTAAAAATGAAATTTAATTGTTTTTATCATCTTATTATGTGGGCCTTTCATAATCAAATTACATACATGAGCTCTTGTAAGTCCTGTGATCTCTGCCTAGAATTTCCTTGGCTTACATCTTCCTAGACACTGTGCCCAAATTGTTACTTATTTAGCAGTTTTAACAATGTTACAAAATGATTTCAATCAATTTGTATTAGAACTATAGTAAAAAAGACACGAGGCATATATTTTGTCTAATTTTTTCAAACTGTTTAGAACACAGAAAACAGCTTGTTTCATTGAATTTTACTTTTATATATTTTTCTCATATATCTTCTAAAGACTCTCCTAAAACCAATCTTCAGAATTATATTGATGTATACACAAAGGATTATTCCCTTATACCTTAGAAAAACATTCCCATTCAAATAGTCCCATGCATCTGATGTAAAAATAAAAATTGAATAAATTTTTCAAATTGAATTACCATGCTGAAAATACCCTAAATACTATTAGCATTTATTTTACAAAATTGTTCCTGTTGGATTAAATATGGTTTATTTTTCCTAGTGATAGATGTAATACTTTATTATTGAGGGAAGGGGCAGAGCTAATTTTCATTTTGGTTGAGGTAATATTGTTACTAAGAGAAATATTAATTCAGTGGAATAGATATTGAATTTTTTAAGTTGAGTTTGTAGTAACATTTTAATCATCTCTTCAGACAAGTCTAACTCATGATATTGGTTATTTGTGATAGATTCAGTCCAATGAATTTTGATCCAATGTTTCAATTGTCATTTCTGAAGTTGGTAAGTACCTCATACAGTGCTTTCTACACATGAGGAGTCTTCTCTTTGAGAATCTTGTGTTTTCTCTAAATTCTATTTTTGAAAGGTTTAAGAAAATTTAATTTCCCAGGGCAGGAGTTTTTACAATATTTTTCACATAGAACTTTGTAAAATTGTAAGATTTCTTGACTTTGTTCCTGGGGCTTTCACTTGAAGATATTTGGATGGACTTGGCTATGGTTTCCCTAAAATTCAGTGGGGTGAAAATGAACTATCAGTAACACTCTCTTCTGTTTATCAGAATATCGAAGATACTATATAGAAGCTAAACATATGTATACAGGAGCTAAAGGTATTCTTTTGACCTGATAAGGCCTTTCAGTTCATGCTCAGCACATATTCACTAAGTACATGCATTAATTTCTCATTCGGCATAGGGAAATTGGAAGCATCTGTTAAGACAATTCAGAGAAGCCAAACTCCTTCCTAAAGGGAAAATTTGAGAAATAAAGTAAAATCTCCTTAGTTTCAGTCTAAATGTTAAAGTCCCCAGTCCCATCGAGAGAGATTTCATAGAAAAGTCAGTCAGCAACACTCTCCTTTGGTCTCTTCTTACAGAGTTTGACCACCATGAAGCAAGGAGACCTTTGGAGAGTCTTCTTAACAGCAGCTGCACTGAGGGTCTACACACAAGCTTCACTGCAGCCAGTGATCTAACCTCTCCCTAACCTTTTACCAAACTCTTCTTTTGGAATTGCCTTCAAAGTGAGACTATTAGCTGCTAGAAAAATATTCTTACCTGATAGTCATACTTCAATTTTAAATCCAAAGCAAAGATATCTATGTTCACTACACTTCACTCCAAATAGTTTCCCAAAGTCAATTTTCCTTTATTGGACAAAGATTATTTCCCATTATAAAAAAAAAAATGTTCCAAAGAGTAGGCAGTAGCCTCTGAAGGCAATTATCAAAAGAGGACATTCAATACCGGATTGAGCAATGACACCATCACTGAAATGAGTATTTAATACCTAGCAAGATGATCACTTTGAAACTTTTGATTTTGATAAATGTTTGGTTATGCTAATTAAAATAATCACACTGCCCTGTAGTCACATCTCAAATATCTGCCTGTCATTCCTTTACAAGATCACAGTTTCTTGCAGCTCTGCATGAAACCTAACTTGCAAACTTGGACTTCATAGTCATAGTCCCTTTGGACACAGGCTTACTGAGCAACAAGGCTTCTTTGTTTATATGCAAAACAGGTAAAATTGAACAAATCTTAACATATAGACTAATATTTAATATACTCTTCAGAAAACGTTGAATCACCATACCCATGAATTCAGTTGTTAATTTAGCAAAGTTTAAATTAAAGAAAACTATTGGGTCCCGAGAGACAAAAATTTAGACTATTGTTACATGAACGTTAAGTTAATGTATCAATATACATATGCTCCCAAATTTAAAATTGTGTTTTTAAAGTAAAGCTTACGCACCAGTGCTTAAATGTTTTCAAAGGGTTTGAAAAAAATTACCGGATAATTATGGTAACAGTTATTTTATATATTTTCTTTAAAAATTGAATAACATTTTCAATTATGTAGACTTATGTGTGTGCCAAATTTTGAGTTTCTGGTTTTCTTTTATAGTTAATTTCTCTATTGTCAATAAAGACCATATGTTTATGATATATATTTTCCCATCTGAAAATTCTATTACTGTTTTCTGAGTGCTGGTTACCACAGTGAAGGAGCTCCATGATTCACTTGGCATGTGTGAATTTCTAGTCATGCCTTGGAATGTAGGTGGATTCTAGAATTTTTGGCTGTGCCTAACTTGGTGTGTCTTGCCATTATGAACTAATTATTCCAGTAGATATGTTGAAAGTGAATCCAGGTTTCTCAGTCTTATTTCAGCAATGGGGTTTTCTCAGAATGTTAACCTTGATTGAACTTCTCCAGTTCCAGAAACATCTACCACCTCCACCTCTAGAAGATGCCCAAAGGGGAATCACAAGCATCATGACCATGAGACCCTGTATTAAACACGTGGTGGGAACTTCATCACTTTCCAATGAATATGTTGCCTTCTGTACAGCCAGTTCATTTTTTTAAAAATACATCATATTATGTTATTAAGGATTTTTAAGATTGAATGAAAACATGTAGCCAATCACTGATTTTCTCTATTAGGAGAAATTATTATTTTTTAAATTTGTGCTGCTCTGAAATTATTCTTAGAGATTATTATTTTACCACCAAGTTTGTGCCTAGTATTTTATTCAAATCATGGTTTAGAACTTTGCGATTAGTCCTTCTAAGCTTTGCTTCTTAACAATAAGAGTTTTAGTGAGCTTCTCCAATTTTGACTGCAAAAAGCCATTCCAGCCTCTTGGGTCACTTTATTTCTCTTTGAATTTGGATAAGAATTTAGTGTGGAATCTTTTTAGTAGCTCAGGAAAAAAATTCCATTTCTGATGACTGCAATCTATAGCTTTGTGTGACACATTCAGTTTAAAAAAAGAAAGCTGGGTCATTTGAGAAAATGTTCATCAAAATAAGATAGATCTGGAAAACTGCTTTCCTAAAATACTGAAATAACAGGTATACTAACTTGGTTATTAAGACAAAATTTAAGAAGAGTGGGAATTTGGAGACATATCTTCCTTAGGATGCTGGAATTAACCTGAGGGCAGTTACTCTGAAGCTTACTCACGTCACCTTATCTCATCTTCCCTGGTTCCTTCTGCTGTCTGTAGAGAGAATTTCCTATGCTTCTGGACAGGTCTGGTCTTAGTTTTTTCTGCCTCCCCACTTTTGTTTCTTTTAATTTTTTCTTCTTATTTGTTTGTTGCTTGTTTTTATGATAGTTTAGCAACTGCTAAAGTATGACCATATTGAAGTATGGCTTGTTGTATTGTATGCTGGTATTGAGTTGGTTGTTCGAGCCATAGGCTGGACTATCTTTCTGATATTTTGGTCCCAAAGCTATTATCTCTAGTACAGTAAGAGATTTTCAGCTCTAACGTCTGATTAGTTCTCAGTTCCTACCACATTGAGGAACATATAATATTGCTTTCTTCATAGGCATTAGATTTTACATTTCTGGAGGGCTGCGATCCTTTCATTTGCTTTTCCTCTTAATTATCCCTTTCTTTTGACTAGTGAAATTTAGTTTTGCATAAAGTAGGTGCTGGGGAACTTTATTGGAGGCCTTGTCTGCTATTAATATCTCCTCTGAAGTGAAACTTGTATAGTCTATGAGGGAATCCAATAAAAGACACCAATTGGACATAAGACAGTTGCTTGCAGAGTCAGCTGGTGAAAATCTTTCCATTTTCACCATCAGGATGCTTCCAAGCATATTTCTCAGACCTCCAGACTCCAAATCCTTCCTCTCTCCAGAGAGAGTCATTTGATGTGCCTATTACTTCCTGGTCTTGTTGAGAGCACCAAACTAGACCAGGAGGCAGAAAAAGGACTGGATTTTAAAGGGGGGGGGGGATAAATTGGGAGATGGGGATTGACATATACACACTACTATATATAAAATAGATAACTAATGAGAACCTACTGTATAGCACAGGGAACTCTGCTCAATACTCTGTAATGGCCTATATGGGAAAAGAACCTAAAAAAGAGTGGATATATATACATACATATGTATAACTGGTTCACTTTGCGGTATAGCAGAAACTAATACAACATTGTAAATCAACTATACTCCAATAAAAATTAATTTTAAAGAAAAGTTTTAGCTTGCTTCACCGGCTCTGATCTTCTACCTCAATTTGGCCAAGTGGCTTCTGCCTTGCTTCTTCTGTCTTGGGCAATTATCCCCATCATTTCCTATAGCATGTCTTTGTTTTTCCCAGAACCAGACCCTTCTTTGCTCTTATTAATGCCTCTTGAGGCTAGAGTCAATCTTTGAATGATTGTCAGAATTTACCTCATGCAAATAGATTGTATACCCTTCCAGGGTAAATGCCAAGATACAGAATCCCTAGCAGACTTCTGTCTGCCTTTTGACTCCATGCTCATCATTTGCTGGATTCCCCATCCTGGGCTCCTCTTATTAGTTGTCATCCATTGCTACTTCATAGCAGATCCCCGGGTCTGTGCCACATCCCCCAGAGGAGACAACTTCCAGGTTTGTGCTGAGTCGATGCCCACCCATGGCTACCTTGATCCAGGTAAAGATTTAATGTTCAGCCCAGACCCTGCGATTCTGCTCTCTTCTGTCGTTGTTATTGTTAGCCTGGCTGTGTCTGCCTGTATCTCCATAGATGACAATTTAGCTACTTGTGCTTCTTTCAGAACTTAGAAAATTCTGATCCACCTGCACCCCGATCTAGAAACAGGCAGAGTGATAGCAAAATCCCCAATGAGTAAAAGCCAACTGGCTTTCTGAAAATAATAATCCTAGTACCATCATTGTACAGGCAGATCTGAAAGTTATTCCATATCTTGACTTTACGTCTAAGCATGTTGAAGCAGTTCTGATCAATACAAACACTGGCTTTTTGCCTCTTTATGCCTCCATGCCTGAATATATAAAATGGTTATTTAAAAAAAGTAGAGTTTTTTTTAAAGAAATGAGGCACAAAACACATCTTTATATGCCAATCATTGATTATGTTACCAATAATAACTTTAAGCACCTGGACATTTGAGAGCAATTTACATCAAACTGGTGCTGTTCTGGAGAAACAATTGCCATCTGCATCATGTAAGATGATATTTCCAGCTAATACCTGGTTCATATCTGGGGTATGTAGTAAGAATGAAAAAAGGTATTGTTATAAAACGCCCGTTTCTTGATAGTATATGAAAAGTTTAACCATTAATTTGAGTTCTATTGAAATGATCAATAGAGATCCAACTTTTTTTACTTATAATTGCCAACAACTGAAAAGACAGACATTACGTATTATTTCTGTTTGAAAACTCCACCTATTTCTAAGGTTCTGTGAGTCTGATTCTTCATGCTATACAATGAATGCTTCCATTTACAACACATAAAAATGGACCACTTTATACCTTATGTTTTTCAAATAAAGTTTGCTTTTGATCCATTCGAGACTTTAATAGGAAAATACAGCTTTCAGATACAGATTTCCAGGGACAATGTTTGAGCACAGGTTTCAAAGCAATTTTATATGATATAGGAAATTATTATAGAAAAAATAATTTTTGTTGACCAAACCTAGTAACACCGGATTCTGTGCACCTATGACTGCTACTCAAACTTAAGTTTTTCATCCATCATTGCTTATCCTGGACAAATTCAGACCATATTATGTTAGTCAGCCCCAATTAGCTTAGCGAATATTTTCCAAAATGGTGAACTAACAATAGTGTTAGTTTTGTGACCAGCAGAGTCATGCTTACTCACTTCATCATTACATTTCTCTAAATATTTTTAAACAGAAAACCTCTGGTGAAGGAAAGAGGAAAGCTGCTGGTATCCATCTGCTTTGGTTCCCACCTCATTTATTTTTATTGATTTTACATTTTGTCCAATTAATGTGGTGGTTTATAATGTTCTCTTTTTTCTTCAAGAGGATGCCTGTACTCATTGTACAATAGTTTCTCTGGCACTCACACTTCAAGTGACAGCAGCTGGTGAGGGGATCACAAAGCAACTCACTCACTCCCAATAATTGTCATGATGTGTTCAAGTTCATCTTGTAGTTTCAAGCCAGTTCACCCTCTCCTCAGAAGGAAAAAAAAAAAAGAGAGAATAAAAAAACTCCCCAAAAACAGAATTCCTTTTTCTTGGATTTGCTGAGATGCCAAAATAGGAAGTTAAGAACAAGTGAGGATTCTAGGTTCCTGCTGCGATTTAAGAAAAGGAAATCGTTCCGCAGGAAAATCACATACTACTGTGTTTTCGCATTGCATGTTAGTAAACAAAGAGGCTAGATTTTTTTCTCAAAGAGGCAGATGGGAGAGTAAAGGGATACAGCTATAGTTCCTATTCTCTAGTCTTTATAGAGAAAAGAACAGTGTGTGGTTTTGCAAATGAAAACATATATTTATATCTCCTTCTCAGGAGCACTGACACTCACACTTATAGTTTTTGTATTTAATTTCTGTATTTCTGTCCAAAAAAAGCTTTTTTGAAAATCGGTTAGTTATTAAATAAATCTTAGAATAATGTATTAGTTTGTTGTTAGTGCTGTGGAATGTCGTTTTCAAGTTTGGGAATTTAAATTCATTTTAGAAAATTTTTGGAAAATAGAGTTAGCAAACACAGCATTTAATCTAGTTGTTGTAAAGGGTTAATTGTGTACAGAAAAAAATGTCTTCTTTATATTTTTTCAGTCATTAACATAGCTGCCATACTGTGATTTTCCCCTTTACGACTTTCTTTAAATAGACGTACCAGAAGAAATGTTATATGAGTCAGTCAGTCTAAAGCCTTCTTGCTTGTTCCATAATTAAATAATGCCATTCTTAAAAAGAGAAAAATATCTATTTTAGGAATTTGCTTTTAAGAAAAAAAAAAGCCTTTCATCTGAACAAAATGCAATCAATGCAAAAACTGGCAGTTTGAGATTTTATTATATAGATGATTGTCTCGATTTTCCTTTTAATTTTCTTAGTGTAAAACTGGCTTTTTTCATTGATTTACTTCAAAATCCTGAATAAAACATAACCTCCTTTATTTTTCTCATCTCTAAATAAAGATAATACTTATCACACAAACTATTTTGAGGAACAAAATGTTAATGATGTTAAATTATTTTAATTAAAGTAAAGCAGCTCTCTGAAGTAAGGATATTCAGATAGCCATTGTTCTGTACTCCAAACCGTACATTTGTCTTGCCTTTAAATTATTAAGTCTGCTTTTTTTTTTTTTTTTTTTTTTTTTTTTTTTGCGGAACGCCGGCCTCTCACTGTTGTGGCCTCTCCCATTGCGGAGCACAAGATCCGGATGTGCAGGCTCAGCGGCCACGGCTCACGGGCCTATCCGCTCCGCGGCATGTGGGATCTTCCCGGACCGGGGCACGAACCCATGTCCCCTGCATCGGCAGGTGGACTCTCAACCACTGCGCCACCAGCGAAACCCAACTCTGCTTTTTGATAAAAATTGAGTTCATAAAAATTTACTGGATGCAAAGATCAGATTATTATTTAGTTATTCAATGTAATAGAAATGTCTGGATAGTATTTTAACCTTCTGGGTGACTTGAAACTTTTTTCATTGCATTTATATTTTAAAAGTTTATTTAAAAATAAATATTAACAACTGTTTCTATGCAAGGACAAAACACAAGAAAAAAATAGAGGGCAATACTTTAATAGGAAAATTTGGGCAAGTCTTATTCATGTGGCAGTTATAGATTTGTCCTGATCGTTCCTGTCCTGTACTTGAACCTGTCTTTTCAAACTCACCTAGCCTGATCTGCCTCTCTTAGATAGTATACATGAACAGTTATTCAGGTGTGGGTCTGTGTTGATATCTTTACCATTTAGTGAAGGAGTAAAGTGGGATATTTAAAAAGCTATAATAATCTCCACAATTAAAATATCAGACTTCATCTCCTACTTACCAACCTGGAACCGCTCCCCAGTCCTACCCCCCCAACCCCCAGCTAGTCTCCCTTACTTGACCCTTCCCAGAAGTTATAAGAATACAAGGGAGGGTATTCTAAACAAGAAAATTGTGGCTATGGAGATCATCAGGGCTTGGAGTTAGACTACAAGTTTTCTAATCCTGGATTTATCACTCTAGGTCTGTGGCCTCAGGCAAATTATTTAGCCTCATCTGTAAAATAGGCATAGTAATAGTCCTACCTCAGAGAGCTATAAGGATTAAATGAGATAATGTGTATAAAGCACACTTGTCAGAGCACACTCAGTAAATGCTACTGTTATTGGACCTTCATTCATAAACCATTGCACTGATCACAAAATTATTGACCTAATATTATTGATTATTTCCCCCAAGAGCCTAAATTACCAGAGGAGAGACCTTTTATTCCAAATGAAAAAGCCAGTTTTTGTCATGTTTCAAGGGTGACTCCATCTCAAAAGGCCACAATAAACCAAGCCTGACATATTGCCAGGGACAAGGTAAGACTTTCAAGCTAAGGTCACAGTGGTAGCTACCTACTGAGAAAGATTTTTATCCTGAAGTTCAGGGATATCCCTACATCCAAACCTTCAGAAACTTTATGACTGTCTTGGAGAAAGGGACTTTAGCTTTTAACCAATTTCCAATTACGTCCAAAATGTTAATAAATTTGCCTGCCATCTTCTCTTTAAATTAATTAAAAATGGAAATTAGCCATGTTACCCTATGCAATAGGCAAGCATGAGTACCAGTTGGTACACGCAATAGGGCTTCTCTGACCATAGACCAGGTCCCTTCATTGCTTCTGGAAACCCTAGATTCCTGCTAGACAGGTAAGTACAGGTGATCTGCTCTGGTCTAAAAAGGACTGATCTTAGAAAATTTATTTTCCCTCAAATAACCCTTTTTACCCAAAGGATTGATATTATTCTTCCCGGTGCTAAGTGTTCAAATCTGCCCTTGGGTTTCCATTGATGGATCAGCATCTCCAGGCCTAGAAAGGCTTTTTACAGGTTCCATTGATAAAGGAGTTTTGGACACTGTGCTATAGGTACTCATTTGGGATAGGTCTATGGGCCTCAGGCAAAGTCCAGATGCTCCAACTCTGAAAACTTCATGGAGAGTGGGACTTGCCAGTCCCATCCCAGGTGCAAAGAAGTATAAGGCAGACTGCATGATTTGACCATTTTAAGAAACCACTATTTATAATTTAATCTGTAATTATTACTTGGGATTCAGACAAGGGTTTCCCCATTTGCCACCTCCTTCTTTTTTTTTTTTTTTTTGGCCACACTGCACAGCTTTCAGGATCTTAGTTCCGTGACCAAGGATCGAAACTGTACCCCCTGCAGTGAAAGCACCACTGGACTGCCAGGGAATTCCCTGCCACTTCCTTCTTAATCCTGCAACAGTTGATAGTTTTCCATGCATTTCACACTAAAGTTAAAGCCAATCGTGTCTAAACTTAAGTATTTTGGAATTATTCACAAATTGCACCTCAAAAAATCCTAGTTTGTAAACTATTTGATGTGAAAGAATTCCTAGAATCTTTGGTATCATCTCTTCAAAGTCATTTTTCCCCTCTTAAAATAAGAATGTTCTCTTCTTTTTTTTTCCTTTTTAAAAAAATCTGAAAAGAAATTAACTCCCACATGGCTCAAATGAAATCAGGTACTATAACCCAAGAGGTTTAAATAAATTCTGAATTTGACAAAATTCATTTTTACCATTAATCAGTGATCACCATGTAATATGAAGCAGTGAAATCAGTGTTTAGACTAGTTAAAGCATTTTCTTAGCTTTTGATATAACTCAACATTTTTTCTGGTAGCAAGTTATAAAGGTATTGATTTAAAAATTATTTCCATGCTTTAATATAATAGATAAGCTATTAATTTTATTTATTTCTGTGGCTATTTCCTATAATAAACATATATGCTCATAAAAGCATTACCTTGAATATGTATATTTTTAAAATACAAGAGAATTTCATTAAAAGATAAGAGAAATACATAATATCTGGGCTACAACAAAGCACATGACACGTGGAAATGATTTCTTGAGCTTGTATTTAGATACCGAAAATATAAAATGAGAGCTAGAGTTAGACTACATCAATCTCACTTTCATTCACTACCTTCAGGACCACAACTTCATCCCTATTTTTCAGTTTGGCTTCACTGACCTGAGCTCAGATACACTGTCTGAAACTGGGGCATTTTTTTCCCTGAGTGGTTTGTGGGATCTACAGTTGATTATAACCAGGTGGATAATGAAATTTGGATTCTTTAAAAAATGAAAAAGTTCAGTTAATTCTCTTCTTTACTTTTTGTTATTAACAGTGCTTGACACAATCAGAACTATGCTGCACTTTCACATTATTTTCTCTTGCAAGTCTTCAGCCCCTACTGTTCCGTCTGTTCTGTCAGCTAATTAAACACATAAACCTGTGAGGAAGCTACTGTTAAATCCACCCTGCTTACAAAGATGATTTCTCAATAGTCCTGATGTCGAATGTGTTTGAGGTGCACAGTGCAACCTCTTCAGGAAGAAAAATACATCTACTCAGGAGCTGCCAACGGATATTCATGACTGTTTCAAATTGGACATTGGTATTTCATCACTTACTGCAAATGTCTGTGGGAAAAAAGCTTGGGCTTTTCAAAATAGGTTAGATATTCCACTAAAATACTGTATCTCCAAAAGATGTGCATATAATTTTTTGAAGTGGGCATTGACTTATTAGGTAAAATTGAAGGAGAAAATAAATATATATTTAAATCATTTCTTTAAAATAGAAATGCTTGATTTTCATATCTTTCCAAAAATCAGATATGGTTATTGCCATGTCCTAACTTTATTAACAATGTCCTTCATGGCTATGCCATTTAAATCAGTCTGTTTTCAGGTATAATAGTTAAAGTATAATTAGTATGTACAGAAATATTTACTGTCTGCTATAAATATAATTAATTAGACCTAGTACACTGAAGTTGTTGGGGTTTTTTTGCATGCTATAAATCACTTTTGATTTCAACAAATGGGTACTACACAAACCTTGGTAAACTAAATGCTATTTGACTTATCATTGCTAAATAATTGAATAAAGAGAAGAGCTAGGTAAATGGTGTGGAAAAAATATCTAACATCACTCTTATCAAAATGAATGTTGTTTGGAAAATGAAACAATTTCAGCTTTTGTAGCTAGTGCAATCATTTTCTTACCTTTATTTCATTAAAACACTTTCCCCCTACAATCTATACACATACACAATCTACAGTGTAAGTGCCCTTGTGATGTCTCAATTCCAACAGAAGATTTTTTTTCTTTGAATTATCTAGCTTTATTTTTGGACATAGAACAATGGATTCTACATGTCATTAACCGAGCTCAAGCACATTTTCATGTTTTAATGTACAATATCATGAATTTGGGAGGTGCCTGGGGGTTAATTACTGGTAGGTAAAATTACTCTTGTTGATACAAATAACAAATCTGTCATTGAAAATTATAAGCATACACTAGTGTTTTGGATCTTTGGGCATCAGATCTATGGGTTTTTTTTCATAATAACTTCTTCTACTAAATAATGAATTCTGAATATGCTTAAATGTAGACTGAAAAGTTTTCAGATTTGGAGCAAAGAGTGAATCTTTTATTCATTTATGTTGGATATAGTTAAGATACTGCTGAGGAATTTTAAGTTTTGAGTCTTCTTTTTTAATTTTGTGGACATTTGGAAGATATATTATTCTTTTTTTATTGAAATTCCCACCATGTCTCATGCAAAGTAGTGAACTACACCCTCTAAGAGCTCAATACATTCTAGAGGAGTGGTTATTAATAAAAGAAATCATTCCCCAAACATACATATTATGGGACAATCATAAACAAGGGAGATCTCCTTGTTTGTAATACATTTCACAGTGGATACTTTCACTGTTAAACGGTTTTACCTTCTGACTTGATCTAATTTTTAGATGATCATAGGATTTTCCCACTTCTATTATTGACCTATATTACCTGGTACATTATGAGAATAAAGTGTGACTTGAGTAGAGTCTGTTAATAGAAACCTTATACTCCCAGATGAGCTTTTAGAGACTTGCACCTTTTCACCTGAGGCAGTTTTGCAGAATTATAACTTAATATAGCTGGCAAAAACCTAGATTCCTAGGTGAGTATTAGGAAAACTAGCTCTTTTCTAATACTAATGTTCCCACACCTCTCTATCTGCTATTATCCAAGTCTTGGTTCCATCCAAGGAAATAAAATGAGGTAAAAGTGCCTATGTGCCTAGAGAAAAGATTTACTTGGGTTCTCAAAATATTATGAAGAAATCTTCTAAACTGAACACCCCGTGGAACTCACTTTCTTGAAGAAAATACTCTGTATGACTCCGGTAGTTAAATTCATCCCACTTCCCAGTTATTCTCTCTTGCCTATTTTCCACTGTGGTTCTAATCCCCAATTACTTACATTTACATCTGTTAATAGAAAACTTCTCATTTCCTAAATTCTCAGTAATTTCACAGCCCTTAGAGACAACTCTGGGTTAAGGTAACAGGAAATCCCAGAGATTAGGTAAAAATTATCACTGTCTAAAGGCAAACAACAAATTATCTCTTGTATACATGTAAATCTTTCCTTGAGAAAATCTATTTTACATAATATTTATAATATTTAAGCATTCGTTGTATGCAACAACTGAATTACATGCTTTGAATGCATTATTTCACTGAGTCTCATAACAAGCCAGTGAGGTAGAGAATATCCATTTTCCCCATTCTGCAGAAGAGAAAACTGATCCCCTAAATTTTACCTGTGGATTAACCCCAGTAGAATCACGTGGAGGGCATTGATAAAATTGGAATCTCTTAGGTACAAGCCAGTTCCCCAGGTGATTTTGACACACACCAGGTTAAGAACCACCAATATAATGGATTTTAAATATAAGTCTATATTATATATCTATATATATCTTCATACTAATTCAAATACATATTTATAATGTCCTGTATTATTGCCATTGAAAGCTGAGTAAATAGTGCTTATCTTGTGATCTTTTAAAGCTAATGCATCATGATAAATTGATGAATTGATATTTTCCTTGAGAAAAATCAATGATATCAAGGTCATTCTTTGATTCATAAGGCATTCTATGAGGCTAAGGGGCACAAGTACATTTCCATGAATGTGTCACTCAAGTGGAAAGCCTCTAATTTGTTTGTGGCAAGGGCAGAAATGTTTTAACCAAAAGTTGTTATTTGATCTAATTTCCGTGGAAGTTCCCATGTTTTAGATACTGTATTATATCCCAGGATTTGTTGCTGACAATCTGGGAATTCCAAGGAGGCTGGATTATGAAGGCAGAATACCAGAGAGGAAAAAGTTTCACAGAGAAAGTACTCAAAGTTCTACAGAGATAGCCCCACCACCACACGCACATAAAGAAAATTCCCAAGGCCAAGGAAAGAACTACCTGAAAAGATTAGAGGAAGCAATATTTGGCACTTACACAGGGCCAGAAACAGTGCCTGTTCCCACAAGTCAAACTGGAAAACTTCATGATTCATGAGGCACGGTGTGGAGGGTCTCACCTCAGTAGTAGGGAATAAAGAGCACTAAACTAACTGGGGTTCTGGTCCTGGCTACCAAGTCTTAAGCAAGACCCAAAGGAACAGAACTGGTCCCAAGTAATTTAACTGCATGTACTAGCAAAGCTCAAGAAAATTTATAGAAATACAAAAACATCCAGCACTCAACAAGGTCAAATGCACAATATCTGAACCTGATTAAAAATTTTCAGGTATGCAAAGTAGGCAAATATGATCCATAATAAGGAGAAAAATGAATTAATCCAAACTGACCAAGAACAGACACAGATGTTAGAATTATCACACAAAGATATTAAACAGTTACTATAATAACTGTATTCCATGTATTCAACAGCGAGAGAAAAAAATTGAACAAGTACAGATATGGAAGATACAAAAGAAGACCCAAACTGAACTTAGAGATGAAAACTTCCATGTGTACAACAAGAAACACACTGTATGGAATAACAGCAGATTATGCACTGCAGAAGGAAAAAATAGTGTTCTTGAAGACACAGCAATAGAAACTATCCGAACTGAACCAGAGAGAGAAAAATGACTCAAAGAAATTTAAACAGACCATTGGGGGCCTGTGGAGAAAAATTAAAGCAGCCTAATAAACACACAATTGGAGTTCTCAAAGCAGGGAAGGGGAGTGATAAGTAACATTAAAAGAAATAATAGATGAAAATGTTCCAAATTTGATGAAAACTATAAGCCAGTGGATTTAAGAAACTCAGCGGACCCCAAGCACAAGATACATGAAGAAAACTACACCAACCAAACTGCCCAATAATCAGTGAGAAAGAACAAGGGAGAAAAGATACATTATATAAAGAGGAACAAACATAAAGATGACAGATTTCTTGTCAGAAACAATGCAAGCAAGAGGAGAGTGGAGCTTTATCTTTAAAATGCTGAGAGAATTTTTTTAATGTCGATCAAGAATGCTACACGCAGTGAAACTATCTTTCAAAAAAGACAGCATAATAAAGATTGTTTTTAGACATACAAAAGCTGAAAAAATTCATCATCAGCAGATATGCACTATGAAAAATGTTAAAGGGAGTCTTTCAGACAGAAGGGGAAAAGTTTCATGACATAGAAAGCAGAAAATAAATAGAACTACAAGAAAAAATAGACTAATCCACAATTTTTTATAGTCAGAAACTTAAAAATCCCTCTGTTAATAGTTGTAAGATACAAAGACAGAAAATCAATAAGGATTTAGAAGATTTGAAAAATATTAATCGACATGACCTGATAGATGTTTGTAAAACATTCCACTCAACAACAGCAGAATGTGCATTCTTTTCTTTTCTTTTTTTTTTTTTTTGCCGTACGCGGGCCTCTCACTGCTGTGGCCTCTCCCGTTGTGGAGCACAGGCTCCAGACGCGCAGGCTCAGCAGCCATGGCTCACGGGCCCAGCCGCTCTGCGGCATGTGGGATCTTCCCGGACCAGGGCACGAACCCGTGTCCCCTGCATCGGCAGGCGGACTCTCAACCACTGCCCCACCAGGGAAGCCCTGCATTCTTTTCAAATGAACATTTACCAAGATAGATCATTTTCCAGACCATAAAAAAGTACAATAAATTTAAAAGAATTCTAATCAAGTTACATTCTCTGACCACAGTGGAATTAAGTTAGCTAAACAACTGAAAGATATCTGTAAAATTTCCAAATATTTGAAAACTAAATAACACAATTTTAACAAAACCACGGACCAAAGAATAAATCAAAAGGAAAATTAGACAGCATTTCTAACTAAATAAAAATGGAGGGCTTCCCTGGTGGCGCAATCGTTGAGAGTCCGCCTGCCGATGCGGGGGACGTGGGTTCGTGCCCCAGTCTGGCAGGATCCCGCGTGCCGCGGAGCGGCTGGGCCCATGAGACATGGCCGCTGAGCCTGCGCGTCCAGAGCCTGTGCTTCGCAACGGGAGAGGCCACAACAGTGAGAGGCCTGTGCACCACACACAAAAAAAGGAAACATCCTATTATCAAGCTTTGTGGGAAGCACCTAAAGCAGTTAGCAAACTGAAGCCTGTGGGCCAAAGTCTGCCCGTCAGGTATTTTTGTAAATAAAGTTTTATTGGAACATAGCCACACTAACTTCTTGCATATTGTCTCTAGTAAATACAGAAAAGGTTTGCTGAATCATGACTTAGAGAAATTTACAGCATTAAATGACTGTACTGTTATAGTCTTGTAGCCCAGAAATAACCTTTGTTAACATTTTTATCTATACCATATTGGAAGATGGAGGTTCATTTCTTGGGTGCAATATTTAGGGAAATTTCTCTGGAGACCAAGTCTGGGGATGGGAATGTGAATTTACCTTTGAGAAGATCATAATGTTGTCTCTAAAGGAGAAATTTGTTTGGGGAGACGTTTGATTTCTAGCATGATGTACTTAATGCTCTGGATTAGTACTGGGTATTCTAACTTAGTCAAGTCTTTAAATGTGGTGAGTCTTATGAATGCATTGTTTAATTCAAAGATATTTTTACTGAGAATAGAAACATGGTGGTGAAGTGTGACACATCAAACTGTGTCAAGCTAATTAACATTAACATTCATCATCTCATAGTTATCTTTCCTGTTGTTGTAGTAAGAACATTTAAGATCTATTCAGCACGTGGATGGACCTAGAGACTGTCATACAGAGTGAAGTAAGTCAGAAAGAGAAAAACAAATATCACATATTAATGCATATATGTGGAATCTAGAAAAATGGTACAGATGAACCAGTTGGCAAGGCAGAAAGAGAGACACAGATGTAGAGAACAAACGTATGGACACCAAGTGGGGAAAGCATGGGGTGGGGTTGGTGGTGGTGGGATGAGTTGTGAGATTGGGATTATATACACTAATTGGGATATATATACACTAATATGTATAAAATGGATAACTAATAGGAACCTGCTGTATAAAAATAAACTTCAAAAGAAGAAAAAAAGAATCTATCATCAGCTACCTGAGAGAATGTGAGCAATAAAGAGGAATTCAAATAAAAAACAAACAAACATTTTTATCTATGCCATATTGGTCACTTTTATTGGACACATTAAGCTATTAATATTTTTATAAAATTGGAATCATATATGTATATGTTGAAATGTATATTTTTGAACTCTATATAGAATTCCATCAGACAGATATTCCAAAATTTTTTTGTTTCCTATTCTTGATTATATTATTTCTAATTTTTTATTATTAAAAATAATGCTTTGTTTAACATCTCTGTAGATAAATCTTAGTGTGTATCTCTGTTTTCTCAAGATAAATCCCTAGAAAGGAAACCTCTGAATTATAGGTTGTCGATTAACAACTGTTGTGCAGATATACTTCTTTCTATTCTGTTTCATTAATTTACATGTCTACACTTATATCAACACCACTTTGTTTTAATTACTGTAGCTTATATTTAAGTCTTCAAGTAAGTAGTATGAATTGTTTTTTCAAACTTGTTTTGCTAATCTAGGTCTTTGGATTTCCATATACATTTAGAATCATCTTGATATTTTCTTTTCAAGAAATTGATGGAATTTAGTTGGGATTGCATTGCCTCTATAGATAAATTTGGGAGTATTGACATCTTAACAATGTTGATTCTTCCAATTCATGAACACAGCATACCTCCTCATTTATCTAGGTCTTTAGTTTTTCTCATTAGTGCTTTGTAGTTTTCACTGAACAGATCTTGCATTCTTCTGGTTAAGTTTTTCATATATTTTGATGTTTTGTAAATGGTACGATACAGGTTGTAAATAGGTATATGTGAATACATACATGTATTGAGCCATGACTTTTTTTCATGTGCAGCATAATCCAACCAACTGAACTGACAAAAGAATGAAAGAAAAATAAGTCATACAGTAGATAGCACTCTAAATTGCTATAATTATGAGGCAGAATATGTGCTAGATCAATGGACATGGAATCCTCTAGAAGATGAATATAAGAAAGAATGGAAATACTGTCTTTCTGCTTTGGGTATGGTTTTAAGTTTCTCACGTTTAAGAATTAGTATAAATTACTAGGTGTACAACAGTTGGGTTAAAGATTATACATATTTTAAATTTTAATAACTATAGGCACTAATATAGATGTATGTAGGGGATGTTCACTGTACTATGGTTTAAAACTGAAAAAAGTGGAATAATCCAAATGTGTGAATAGAAAGGGTTGTTTGAATCATATTGGGCAGAATTTTTTTTTTTTTTTTTTTTTTGCGGTACGCGGGCCTCTCACTCTCGTGGCCTCTCCCGTTGCGGAGCACAGGCTCCGGACGCGCAAGCTCAGCAGCCATGGCTCACGGGCCCAGCCGCTCCGCGGCATGTGGGATCCTCCCGGACCGGGGCACGAACCCATGTCCCCTGCATTGGCAGGCAGACTCTCAACCACTGGGCCACCAGGGAAGCCCAGAACTCAATGCTTTAAGTACCTGTTATCTTCAAAATAAGTATTTTACAGAGGCTAGATATTAACTCCAAGAATATACTATTTTTTAAAATATTTTGGCAACTCAGAATTGTAGAACACACTCTTAACTAGATTCCATTAAGGACAACAGTGAACCTTTGATGATGGATTCAGAGTCAAAACTGGCAAAAAGGAATGAAAGAGCATTCTAAGTAAGCCACTGGTTAAAATTTTATGATTTTTTTTCACAATATATAAACCGGCTTTGAGGAGAATTCTATTATAAATATAAAAGATTTGAACTAACATTGCCATAGGTTGCCTAGAACTAAAAATTATCTCACAAATAAATTACTAATGTGAAACAGTATGGTGTATCAGAAAGAGCACTAGACTAAGAAAAGGTAAATCCAGATTTTATTTCCAACTCTGACAGCATATACCTGCATGAACATGGTATCTGAGATCCATTTTCCCTAACAGAAGAATAGTCAATTCAATTCACCAGTTCCCAGTCCAGCTCCTCATCAGAATTCCTTTTGTTGCAGATAACTGGACCACGCCCTGAAGATTCTGGTTTAATTACTCTAAGGCAGGTGAGTCTCAGGAATTTGCATTTTTAATGTCCTATATGATGTTTTGTGGCAAGAAGTTTGTTGACAGGCATTGGGGCTATTGGAATAAATCTTCAGGATTCTTTCCAGTTCTGAAGTCCTATGATTCTGTTAAGGCAATGAAGAAAAACTGAGATTCTTCATCACTTCTAATCAGTTTCTAATAATCATAGTTGCTGCTGATTAGAGTAAAAGGAGGATTTCTTTCCAATTAAGAAAGAATTATTGAAATAATGAAAATAAGAATCCTTAATATCAAGTAGTTAGTGCAAGCAGCAATGAATAAAAAAGCATTCCATTGTCCCCTGCTCTAAAATTCTTAAGAATATTGACAATTTTCCATTCCTTCCTTTAGGGAAGAAGAAGAAAAAAGGTGAACTTATTTGGAATTCTATGTACTTTGCCCTTTAGAACTAGATGGTGTTACTGAAAGCAATATGGATCCTAGCACATTACAATATATAAATATCAGACCTGAATATAAATGTGCAGTGCATCTTTGGCCTTTGGGATATTAAAATGCTCGATGAGCCACGAACACACATTAAGTTAAAAAAAAAAAAAGGTGGCCCCTCTAAGTTATGTTATGAACCCACCAGAAATGAACAATGTCTTATTTGACGTCCTCTAGAGAACACTTTGCATACATTGAAGTTCAATAGCCATCCAATAAAAAAAAACGTTCACAATATTTTGGATCATTAATTAAGTTATGCTGAAAACTAGTACTTCAGTGGTAGGTAATTATTCCCTATTTGATAAGGAAGTAGACACAAATTTGATACTACACAGTATTTTACTCATAAACATATTCAAAAATCTTTTTATATCTCTTGTAATTTGTAGTTTATGTAATTAACTCATTTAATCTGTAAAATGAGTTTTTAATCTTATTTTAACGGAAAGTTTATATATTCAATTCATGTATAAACTCATTTGGTCACTTACTTACACATTTTTTAAAAATCTACTCTTTTTCTTTCTTTTTTTTTTATACAGAGCATCCCCACTTCTTTTATCTCTTTTCTTTAATCATCCCAAATGTTTTTACCAAAGGTATCTCCACCCCTTGCCTCACTGGTCATTCTTTTATATGGCCAAGAAGCATCTATGTCCCCAGCTCCCACTGCATCACTTTCAATACCATGACAGTGACTATTACATTTCCATCTCTCTTTCCCAAAGTACTTTTATTATCTCCTACTACAGGCTTGTCTGCTTTGATCTCCAAGCCAGTCCCCATGGACACGTATCCTTTGGCTGGTGTTGGGCTTCTCACAAGCTAGCGTTTTATCATGGACAGCCTTATTTTCCCAGCTTCTTCATTCCTTTTATTCAAGGCTCACCTCCCTCAAGAAAACTTCCTCAACTTGGAAAAGCAAATGCAGTCACACCCATACCGGTCATTTCTCCACTCTTCACCCTTCAGCTAGTATAATAATGACATGAGATAAGACTAGGCTTATTATTACATTGAGAGCCTACTTTGCTTAAGACATCATCTGAATCTCAGGACATCAAGAGGTAAAACACAATCCTTGACAAAAAGTAGTTTAAAATCTATTTGTGGGAGAAAAGACAGGGATGGATGACACTACTGCAAAGCATAAGCTAAGTCCAAATTAGTAGAATAGACAGGAATGTATAGGAGAGTCATAATTTATTCACAGCAACTCAGATATACTGCACTGTGTGTACATATACACACACACAAAAACATGACTTTTCTTTAGCTGGTTTCATCATGTTCTGGTGCTTCTGTTTTCACTCAGCAGCAAAACTGTGTTTAAAAATTAACTTGCCCATTTAATTTAACTCAGGCTTTTCTGATTTCACTCTAGGTGAAGGCTGTGTGGGGACAGTTACTACACAGATGTATGTGCTCTTTCTTCTTCTCATTTCTTTCCCCAGTGATGTCTGGTCAAAGAAGTAGCTTTTGCAATCCCACAGCAGCAAGAAAGGGCTCAAGTTTTCTTGTGACTGTCACTGCTGGCTCTCTCGGATCTACAGCTGGGCTCATCACTTCTGGTTTGGAGGACTTGGCCTCTCTCCTGCTGCATCGACCAAGAGCAACACTGCTCTGGAATGGGCAAGGCCTAACAATTGGGTCTAGAGAGCTGGTCATCTTCCCCACTGACTGGGCACCCACTTTGATGACACAGCTGACACTCTGAGACTCAAAGTCCTCCTTCCATTCCCCCACTTTAAGTGCTTCCCCTGAATTTTCCTGAGGTCCTTTCACCCCAAGAGAATTCCTCCATAGGCGCACTGACTCAGTATCAGATACCTTTTGCTTGTCCTATGGTGTCACAAAGGAAATTCTGGGTAGCAATTATGTCTTACACGGGCCCTGGACAGCCAAGAGAGGGATAAAGGGGTAAGGAAGAGGAGAGAAAAGAGAGGGAGACTCACCAGGAAAAACTGCAAGGACTTTAGTTTGATTATTGTGGGGTTGGAAGGAGGAAGTTACAAATAAGACATGGCCACATCAAAAGGAGTCCTGTATGCCTGGCTAAGGATTTTAGAATTTGTCCCACATACAATGATTTTCAACAAGGAAGTACATCCACTCACAGAAGCACAGGGGTAAACTGAAGCTCAGGCGTGGAAGCTATGGATTGTTAGTGGTGAGACTAAAGTGACAAGGACAGGGAGATCCCCTGCTCCAGGACAGGATCAAGTCAGCTTTTCTCAACATGGCATCATCACTACCTGAAGCATAGTAAATATTAAAAAAAAAAACATTTTATTGTATAAATGGAATGAATAAATGATGGAAGTAACAAAATTTCACCGGAAGTCCTAAAGAGATTGCTCTTTAAAACATTCCGTGGAAAACTGGGCCCTAGATTCAGAGAAATGGTGAACTTTGAGGGAATGTGAATACACTGAGACTCATGTTTAAAACTTGTATAATTTCTAGGGTAAAAAAGTCACATCCTGTAATATTTCAGGGTCCTTGAATAAGGAGCTGTATGGTTGCAGCACTAAGGGCAAGAGGCTTTATCCCACTTATAGTTTAAATCTATTGGGAGACCCTTCAGATTGTTTGCTATCGATCAGTAGGTGTAACGTGTAACGAGCTGAAAGAACTTCAGAATACAGCTGCCTTGCTCAGAGATGGCAGCAGCAGCAAGCAGAGCTTTCCAGAACGAGAGCATGCAGAGAAGTCCCTCTACTGCCCATTAAGTCACGTTACTCTTAGTTTCATCTGTTTTCATGCCCAGGGATTCCAGGTTGAAACAACCTTATGAAACACTTCAGTTATTTTAGTAACACAATGCACAGGGCCATCTAATTTCATGTGAACCTATTTTGAGGCTTAATCATTAATTTTCAAATATTAAAAACATCTAATGAAAATGTATGTTGAGTCTGTGTCATCATATAATCATTGGGGTGTCTGAGTCATGACAGTGAAGGCTTATATTATAAACGCTCCCCCAAAATATGCAGAACCCTTTCTGCAACCAGGTGCCTGGTATTTTACATCATTTCATTGTCCTGACAGCCTACATAATAGCTATTATTAACTCCATATTACAAGTAAGGAAGACAAGGAAACAGCCTCAGAAAGCTTAAATAACCTATCCAAAGTCCTTTTTAAAAAAATATCTGGGAAAGGGCTTCCCTGGTAGCTCAGTGGTTAAGAATCCGCCTGCCAATGCTGGGGACACAGGTTTGAACCCTGGTCCGGGAAGATCCCACATGCCGTGGTGCAACTAAGCCTGTGTGCCACAACTACTGAGCCTGTGCTCTAGGGCCTGCGAGCCACAACTACTGAGCCCGTGTGCCACAACTACTGAAGCCCACGCACCTAGAGCCCATGCTCCACAACAAGAGAATCCACCGCAATGAGAAGCCCATGAACCGCAACGAAGAGTAGCCCCTGCTCGCCACAACTAGAGAAAGCCTGCGTGCAGCAACTAAGACCCAACACAGACAAAAATAAATAAAATTAAAAAAAAAAAATCTGGGAAAGCCTATCTCACTCCAAAGTCCTTGGCCCACCTGTAGCAGCCTCTAAGAAAAATCCCAGGGTCACTGTTTTAGCAGGTCTTCTCTTTTGGAGAAGTCTTTAAATGGCCCTTTCATACTTACTGTTATGATCACTGTTGTTTTTCTGCTCTGAGCACCTATGCCCACTGTTCTGTTATACAGATGTGAAGATGAAATTGCTTCAGAAATACGGAGATGCACAGAGGAATAGAATTGGAACATGGTTTCTTTTTGTCGTGGCAGGAAAGCAAGAATTTGGGGATGCAGTATTGCATCTGAGTGCTTTTTTTTAATGATTCAGTCGACTTCCGGTATTCTCTCCTCAGACCTGACAGTCTGGTTCCAGTATCAAATGTTGAGATTTTTGTTGTTTGTCTTATCAAAGTCACTCACAAATATAGGTCAATCATCCACAATCTCTTTCAAGTTGTTGCTTTTGTTAAAAAAAAACCCAAGAAAACAAAACCACTAACTTTCAGAGGGTAGAAATAAACAAAATAGAATTAGATTTAAAGAAAGGAAAATGGGCTGACACAAAAAAAGTCACCCTTTGCAGAGTTGAGTCATAAACTTCACTAAATATTCTCTACTGAGCTGAACTCCCTACAAAAGCTTTAAATATGTGGGGTCCAAAGGGCCACAAAATAAAATACACTGAGAGTCCTTTTGCTACTGAATCAAGTTCATTTTGCCCTCCACTCACCAAGCCAAAGCCCTGAGACACTCAGATTTGCAGCAAAGAGAGGAGAAAGGGATTATTCACAAAACACGAGCATCCTGGTAGAATGGTAACACTTACTTAGAGAAGAAAAAGATTAAAAAAAAGTTTTGTTAGCAAATATACTTGGGAAATACTGTTACAGAACCAGGTTCTTTTTGTCCAACATGCAGCAAGGCACAATGCTGAGATGCGGAGACTTGCAGCAAAGAGAGTTTATTCACATGGCAGAGAAGCAAGGAGGCAGAAAAAGAAGTCGTAGATCTGCCTCCCGCAAGGCAAGGGACTGGAATATTTACAGGATAACGAACTAAGCATCAGGGTGGTCTGAGGCCTGGGGGCAAGTGAGGGGCATGGGGGTGTGGGGAAAGGTGATTGGAAAAAGGTGCTGTAAACAGTAATCACTGCTCTGTGCAGGTGTAACTAAGCTCCAGGCCTCTGCACATTCAAAACATGGAGGCACTTAGCATGATCTGAGGGTGGAGTTTTTGGCCCTGTGACATCAAAAGGTCACCTAGTGGACACTGGCGCATGCCCAGTTGGAGGGTCGGTGGTCCTATCCAGTCTTAACCAGCTCAGCTTGAACTAGACACAGCTGACTCCAATTCCTGGAAAACAACTCATGCCATGTGCAGTTTGGAGGACGCACAAGTTCTTTTGTAGCAACAATTACAATGATGTTGATTAGCGAAGCTAGGTGAAATAGATTTGACTAAGGATTACCCATGGTTTCACATTACCCTTATAAATGTGCCCTCATCTTGAGACATTCCTATCTTAGAGACGGTATGTATCCATACGTGCAGGGAAAAAACAAAAAAAACAAGCTGGATGGCTAATTTATTGGAGATGGAGAGAATCAGGGATAGACCAGAGAGCCTGAAGTGTCTCTAGGACAGAAACAGACATCCATCAAGAGCCAAAGTCCTCTCTCTCTGCTCGTCACCTTCTCCCCTTTCTCTGTCTCTTTTTCACATGAGCAACATAAAGTCATCACAGGCCTGACTTAAGTTCAGGAATCCCTTAGACTCACTAGATTTGGCAAAATCCATTTCTACATACTGGAAAGAAGGAATCTGATTGGCCCAGGCCTTGTCCAATCATCTGCAGGTAGGTGGGCGGGGCCAAACCAGCCACTCTGAGAAGGAGCATGATGGTCCATCCCTCAAGCGTCCGAGCTCTCTCCCGAAGAGCCTGAGGGGCCCTTCGTCCTCCCGGCAGGCAGAGTACATCAAGTTAATTTCCTTAGGAAGTGTATTCCGTTTACAATATGCTATAATTAATTTCCAATGCTCAGACTAGTTTTCTTGTCACGTAAGCAGTAACCACTACACGGCAAAAGGATTCATTTTCACGTAGTTCTTCAAAAGATACACAGAATTCTTCAATCCACTCCCACCACCACCACGACACATCCACCATCCCCGCTTCCTCCCTTCCTGTCTGTCACCTCCCCTGCAGCCTACAACAGAGATAACTGTAAACACAAAGAACATATCACTGGCCTGATAGCAAAGAGGGTAATAATACCTCCCTCTAGCTTTCTTCAAAAGGATAACGTTGACAATGAATACACTACTGTTTATTGAGTACTTGGAGTTTCTTGGAAATAGTCACTGTATAAATACAAAGTACTATTACTGTTATCACCACGTTTAAGATGTGGTTAACAGTGAAGAAGTTCTTTTGCAGTCCTAGCTGTAAACTATAGCTGTAAATTCTTCCTTTCTTCTTTAAAGCTATTCCAGAGGCTTTGAACAATGATACTATAGTAACAATTCAAGTACATCACTGTGCCCAGTGAATAACAGCACTCTTGATTAATGGCACTTGTTCAACGTCACACTGACAAAAGTATGAAGTGTTAAAAAAAATAGAGTTTCTGCCTACTATGATTTTTTTTCACTATTGAAAACACAGGCATCATCAGAGCTGAGTTTTGGTTTTGTTTTGTTTTTTTTTTGAGCTGGACTTTTTTATTACCTTTTCGTCTATTCAGTTGCTGTTGTATTTTTCATTCGACAAGTACTGTGCTTTTGTCTCACACTGGTGCTTGCTATCAGAGTGTTATCACTCAAGAGATGGGCTGTAGGATCTGCTAAGCATCTCTGGAATCAGCAAGCTGGCTGCTACCCTAGCACAAGACCTCTACCCAGGGTGGAAAAGGAGGAGGGTGGGAAAAAGGACGGCAAGCACTGCTGAGAGTCACACACTGGGTCACAGCTGACAAGGAACAGCCAGGTGCTGGGAATATCTATCATGGAGCCATTGGTAAATTGTAGGTGACTGGAGGCATACTTCACGGTGCTGTATCAGAGTTTATGTATTTTACTAACCTTATTTCATTGGGTTGAAGCTATACAGTTTTATGAGCCCCCCAATACTCTACTAGTTGGAAATAAATTCCTCCTCAGCCATATATCAGAGGATGACATTGTTGTTGGCCCATCTCTCTGAGCAAATGCTCTGCCTGTATTTCTTCTTTTTCTTTCAGCCTCGGGATAGGGTGCAGGGGTGTGGAGGTGGGAGTGTTTCTGCCTGATGTGCGGGAAGGAAACAGCTTGTAGTTCAAGGTGAGGGAGGCAGTGCAACCCAAATGCCAGCTTTAGCCTCTTGTCCCATCCCTGTCTTGCAAATTGTTCATTCCACTGGCGATTTGAATGGTTAGCACGATTGTCAGCTATCTCTCCACTCCAGCTTTTCTCTCTCCTGGCAGGAATTCTGGGACACAGACTTCGCAAACAGTAATAATAACTCTACTTTAGCTTTCACATTTTTGCAGTTGTTATTATGTCATCATGGTAAATGACCATAATTGACCCCCACAATGAAATGCTGCCAACATTCATATGAATAGCAACTGCAATCGTGCAGGCAAGCAGTCATGTGCTTTGCAAGTAAAAATTTTGCTGAATAGCCGAAATCTCAGGTTCGTTTGGGGACCTGAGTATTTCTGAGTTATAATAGGAAATGATTTGTTTCTGAAACAGAAGAGTGCTGCATACAGAAACCTAAATAGCAGGTCAGGGCAAAGTAAGTATTAAAGGGAGATTTCCAGGATTTGCAGGAGCCCTTATGTCTTTGAGGGCTGATTTAGATACAGAGTGATGAGTCAGGAGACTCCACCTGAGCAGGGAGATCTTGTAATTCTATTTCTCATCTAAAGGGCACACACAAAATACACACATATACACTCACATGCATGCAAAATTTAACCATCTCTACCATCACAGAGTTAGCATTCACCTTTTCTGACCTTCTCCAGAACTGGCGTGCAGTAAGGATATAACAAAATAGTGAAGAAAGAAGTGACAATGCCAAAATACATATCAATTCTCTGACTGTAACCATACATTTCAATATTGTGCTTGGGATGCAATTCCAGCTAAATTAGCCTTGACAATTTTCAGCTGATTTGGTTGAGAAATCAAGATCATTTCAAGATGGTTGTTTCAATAAATGAATGAATGGGTGAATAAATGAATGAAATCTCTCTATCTGATCCTATTTCTAAGGAACCTAGTCTATCACAGAATGCCTATGTTTTATTGGGCTTTTTTTTTTCTCAAGCTGGGCACCATGCCCTTAAATAAAACACGACCTAACACAGAAAGCAGGGACCTTGAAATTAGCTTTACATAGATTAATGCAATCTAAAGAAACCTTGCTGGTTCAACCATTGTCAACCAGATCCAGTTAAAATTATTCACACAGGATTTTGAAACCTGTCCCAAAGTCTTCTCTTAATTCCTTCTTATGTTCCAGAAACAAACTTCTCTCCAGTTCAGGTCCCCTGCATAATGAGAACACCTTTAGGGAGAACAACCGGCAGAACAACCGGCAGCCTCCCATCATTCTTTTTTTTTTTTTTTTCCGGTACGCGGGCCTCTCACTGTTGTGGCCTCTCCCGTTGCGGAGCACAGGCTCTGGACACGCAGGCTCAGCGGCCATGGCTCACAGGCCCAGCCGCTCCGCGGCATGTGGGATCTTCCCAGACCGGGGCACGAACCCGTGTCCCCTGCATCGTCAGGCGGACTCTCAACCACTGCGCCACCAGGGAAGCCCCGGGAAGCCCCTCCCATCATTCTTGCTATAGAAACTAAGGAAGATCATGAACTTTTCATTATAATCGGATAATAATAGAAATTATTCAACTATTCCTGTGATTCCCAAATTATAGGGAAATTGAGAAAGAACTTTGCCTGGACAATTTCTAGCATTGTAGATCAACTGTTTACAAGAGTAAGTTTCCTGTGGCTTCCTGCGGCACGAAGAGTTATCTCCCCAGGATGACCTAGGACAGCCACAGGAAAAATACAGTTGCCTTTGGACCATTTCCACCTTTTCAAAAATTCTCCTATCCTCTAGTTCCCCTATCGACCAGTGACTTCATTTGGTCAGTGGCCCCTCAGAGGGGGTCCAATCTACATGGTGTCCACGACTCCTCCCCACCAACCCACGACAAGCAGATTTTCTCCCTTACTCCTGTCTCTCTCTCAACTCAATCCAAATGTCCCCATTACACTAGTGTGGCAAGGCTAGATATTACCAGAAAACTTATTTACCAAAAAACATATTACCAGAAAGCTTTTATGCACTGGGCTGTGAAAAGCTGTAACTCTCCTAATAAATACTTTCAATTTTAAAAAGGAGTTTATTAACCCAAATGAATCTCTTATTTTTTAAAGGGATAGATAGAGATATTTTGTTCAGGGAAGACTTGTCTACAAGACCCTCCTGAGTCTGCTCTGGCATGCTAAAAATCAGCAACTTGATAACCTATTTCTGAAAAGTTTCCTGACTTCAATTTGAATTTCAAAGTTCAAATTCAAGCATCTTAACGTTCCTAGTTTTACTCTAAGGTGAGTTAAAAACAAACAGAATAAAGGCAGAGGCATATAACTTTTCTAAATTGCATTTACTGTTTGTCTCTTTCTCTTCCTATTCTTACCAGAACAGAAAGAAATGGCTGAAGGGCAAATAATCACTCCCTGGTTGGAGGCTGACTTCCTGTTGGCCAAGCAAGGACTGGATCATCTCTAACTGGACTGGTCAGTCACTGTGGGCAATAGAGGTGCTCCTCGTGGAATTTGAAAGTGGAGAAAAGTATGTGAAATTGTTCTTGCTTATGTTGAATTTTTTGAAGCTCGTGCATTTCATTATTAACTCAGTGTGGTGTTGTTTTGACCAGGGAACTGTTAGCCACAAGCCTGGACTACCAGCCTCTGTGGTCACCTCTCATTCCAGTGGGAAGGAAGCTTCTCTTTCTCTTCATTTGGCCACAGACTACCCCATCTACCTCCTCTGTGTTCTGAGTCTCCTTCCCTGACCAGTGATTCTTATTTAGTACCTAGGTCACTACATTAGTCAAATGTGCAAAGAAAGTTAAGCTTTCATTTTATGTGTTTAAAAGATGCTCATTAACCCAAATGGCTATAGTATTTTTTAAATGTGTGGTCATTTTCTATAATTGAGCTAATCTTATTTCTTGAACACCCACTTATGAGTTATATGTGTGAGAAATAGTATCTCTTACTATCTTACAGTTTCATATCTTTCATTTCAAGGTGGTCTATTTGGGGGTACATGCTTAGTCTTTCAAAGTTGTTCTCTTGCCTCTGAGTTACCCCAGGGTAGCACTAGGGTATATGGGAGGTGGGTTATGTTCCTTTGTAGGGTTGGGGAAGGGGGGGAAAGTTATGGACTTGCAGTCACAGTCCCATGTGTTGTACTCTGGATCTTGGAAGAATTTGGGTAAAAGTGGCTAAATCTCCTGAGACATCGTGTTCCCATGGCTGATATTCATGGTCCTATCAATTTGCTTCTAATCT
This sequence comes from Mesoplodon bidens, assembly GCF_964165515.1. NCBI lineage: Eukaryota > Metazoa > Chordata > Mammalia > Artiodactyla > Ziphiidae > Mesoplodon > Mesoplodon bidens. Next base: position 71,375,484 of record NC_138160.1, read on the forward strand.
CAAATACCCTATACTTTGTAACCTCTTCTTTCATGTCCCACACCTCTGGCTGGTTCAGTGATCATCTCAGTCTCTCCCTCTCCTTACCAAGGCTTATGGATACTTCTGGATCATTTGCACAATATGTGCAACCATGAGGAACCTGGAGTGTTATCTCATGTCTATTTCAATAAACATGTCTTCTACTATGCTTGTGGTTGAAAATGGTTCTAGGATAAATGTTTGGCTTCTCCTAAAGGCTTGTATCCTCCCCTTGGCCATTTCTAAGAAAACAGGTCACTAGCACAGATATACTAAGATTCTTTCATTTCTCTCTGGATGCTTCTACCTCCCCAGCTTCATTCAATGCTACTTCCCAAGTTTGACCTGGGGTGGGAACTCCTGATACCCGTGCCTGGCTGCATGCTTAAACTTCTCTCTCTCATAGTCTTTCCAATTCCCCTTGAGTTGGAAGGGCTGGATTTTCACCATGTAGTAGGATCTTCCTTTACATTACATTCATGGCACATGATAAAACTGGGAGCTCAGTGAATTCAGAAAATCTTTTGTTTTCCTTCCAAGACTTCTCTGGCTTCTAAGATTGTTTTCAAACTAGGTGCTCAAAAGTTCTACTCTGGTAAAGAAAAGCTCAATGTTGGCTCTTTATTTCTCTTTACAGTCTGCCTATTTCATACCTAATGTTTCCAGATAAAAATGAGTGTTTCTGGATGACTAGAAAGTCCTGTACATGAAAAAGCACAAGAAGAAAAGTGCAATGATATTTTTTTTATTGGAGTATAGTTGCTTTACAATGTTATGTTAGTTTCTACTGTGTAGCAAAGTGAATCAGCTATACGTGTACATATATCCCCTCTTTTTTGATTTCCTTCCCATCTAGGTCACTGCAGAGCATTGACTAGAGGTCCCTGTGCTATACAGTAGGTTCTCACTAGTTATCTGTTTTATACATAGTATCAATAGTGTATATATGTCAATCCTCATCTCCCAGTTCATCCCACCCCACCCTTCCCCCTTGGTATCCATAGGTTTGTTCTCTATGTCTGTGTCTCTATTTCTGCTCTGCAAATAAGATCATCTATACCATTTTTTTTAGATTCCACATATATGCGTTAGTATACAATATTTGTTTTTCTCTTTCTGACTTCACTCTGTATGACAGTCTCTAGGTCCATCCACGTCTCTACAAATGACCCAGTTTCATCCCTTTTAATGGCTGAGTAATATTCCATTGTATATATGTACCAAATCTTCTTTATTTATTCCTCTGTTGATGGACATTTAGGTTGCTTCCATGTCCTGGCTGTTGTAAATAGTGCTGCAATGAACATTGGGGGTGCATGTGTCTCTTTGAATTATGGTTTTCTCTGGGTATATGCCCAGGAGTGGGATTGGTGGATCATAGTATTATTTCTGTTACATATGCTTAACATGTCTAACTGATGCTTTCTCTGCCATCTTCTTAGGTGGCTTTCAGAGGAGATACTCTCACAAAATGCTACGATGAATGAGAATTTTCCCCCAAACCTCTCTCAGTCACAGTTCCTGACCCAAGTCTTAGATGATTGTTAGAGAGTCAGAGGATAACTTGATGCCTTTGCCTTGTCACCAGACTGGGAGCTCCTCAAAGTGCTGGGAATATCTTGTTCTTCTTGAATCCTCAAAATCTAACATAAACATTAGCCATCAGTTGAAATTGATCCAATTTTATTAAGTACTTCTGAAAATTGAAGTGAATGTTCTCCCTAACCTGACAGTCTGTTTTAGATAATTATCATTTCTATAGCATTTCAAAAAATATTTTTATTTCTCTATATGTACTGGACCATCTCATTTAAACCCATAAATTTAATACGCTTGATACACCAATGATGCACAAATTGTATCTCCAGCCCAGATCTCTTTCTTGAACTCCAGACTGTATATACAATTGGCTACTTAACCTCTTAACATGATTGTCTAAGACTGGACAACTGGACAACTGACTTTCCCCTTCACTCCTGCTCCTGCCACAGTCTTCCCCAGTTCTCCTCCTACCTTCTCAGCTTAGAAGCTGTATAATCATCCTTGAGTCCTCTTTCTCACACCCAAAATCCAATCCATCAGAAAATCCTGTCTCTTTATCTTCAAATAATATTCAAAATCCACTCACCCGAATTTAATTACATCTCCACCGCTGTCATCTTTGTCTAAGGTACCGTCATCTCTCACCTGGATTATTGTCATTGCCTCCTAACTAGTCTTCTTGCTTTCAATCAAGTAGTCTATTTGCAAAAGAGCAATAGATCATATCCCTTACTTGAAGAAAAAAAGCCTCTATCAAGGTGCTTAAAAGGTCCCAAATGAGCTGGCCTCTTGCTATTTCTCTGACTTTCTTACTATTCTGCCTCCTGCTTGCTCTTCTCCAGTCTTACTGGCCCCTTGATAACAACCAGCAAGCATGGTGCCACCTCAGGGACTTTGCACTTACTGTTCCCTTGGCCTGGAATGACCTTCTCTTAGATACCCAAATGGCCACTCCCTCTCCTCCTTCAGGTCTCTGCTTAAATGGCTACCAGTGAGACCTTGCCTGACCACTCTAAAATAACACACTGTCCCCAGCACTCCCTATTCCCTTTTCCTGATGTATCATTTTTCCATAGCACTTACAATTATCAAAATATTATACCTTTCCATAATTGCTTATTAGATGTTTTCCTTCTCTAGAAAAAAATCTACATTAGGGCAAAAATATTTTTATCTTTTTTATTCACAACTGTATCTCCAGCACCTAGAACAATATTTGGCACATGGTAAGGGCTCAATGAGGATTTTTTGGGTGGATGGAAGGATGGATGGATGGATCAATAGATGAATAGGTAGATGGATACAAAGATGTACAGAAAGAAGGAAAGCTTTCCAGATGGGACCAAAGCAATATGGAACACTAATTTTCATTGTTTTGTACCAGCAGAGTTTATTGGCATTTGTAAGGTATTTCTGGAGTTATTCTGAACTAGAGAGGGAATATTTTAAATGAACTTGTATCTCTATATTCATTTATTTGTTGCATATTTATTAACTGCCAAACCTTGAAGGTTCAGCAATAAACAAGATAGACATGGACCTTGCCATTAAGGAACTTACATTTGGAAATATATTCCAAGATTAGAAATATCTCCCAAGGTATTACAAGATATTAACAGAGTTAATATTGTTTTAAAATATTACTATACTTTTCCTCTTTTGCATTTTCATATACAGGATACAAAATCTTGGAAGCAGTGAGCATAGTTAGGAGGCAAAGGCAAGAATCCAGGTGGGAGATGATGGTACCTTGGACCAAGATGACAGTGATGGAGATGTAATTAAATTCGGGTGAGTGGATTTTGAATATTATTTGAAGATATACCAGATTTTCTGATGGATTGGATTTGAGGTGTGAGAAAGAAGAATCAAGGATGATTACATGGTTTCTAAGCTGAAAAGGTAGGAGGAGAGCTGGGGAAGACTGTGGCAGGAGCAGGAGTGAAACAAGAAGGTCAGTTGTTTGGACTTGGACAATGCTTTGGACCTTCCAAAGTCAGGATAAGACACAAATTGGTCCCTTGATTTAACAGCCCAGATACATTTTCAGCAAGTCTCCAGAAATGGGAACTGATATAATAATATTGGTAATGAGAGAAATAGCCAATAGATCATTTATTATGTGCCAGGCACTATTCTAGTCACTTAAGCAAGTTCCCAGCTAGAAACTACATTTCCTTTGGCTATGGGTATGACTGTCACTAGGTTGGAGTCAATGGGATGTAAGTGAAAATGATATGTATATAAATTCTGAATTCTCTCCAATTTGAAGACAAGCTGCTTTTCCTGGACTTTGGCTCTTATATCCATGAGTAGGACTTTTATGAGCCAGCAACCCAGACTTCAACTTTGTAATCAATGGTGGGGCTACAAGATAAAAGGAATTCGAATTCCTAAAAGTTTGTGGAGCACAGCTACCCACTGTTCTAAACTGGCCTGTTACATTAGAGATAAATAAGCTTCTCTTTGAGATTGTTGGATCTCCTTTTTTTCTAGGAATATAGCATTTACTCAATTAATATGCACAGTTTTCTGAGTTGAAATGATTGTAGCCTTAACCAGGCACGTGTAGAATTTTATTTTTATATTCTTTTTTACAATTATAAAAGAGCAAATTTCTTTATTGCATCTGGGCAGCTGTTTGCCAATCAAATTGTTGCCCTTACCTCCTTCCTGGACTCCCACCCAAGCTGGAAGAAAAGTGATATTCAAGGTGATATGTGCACAGTAGATGACACATGATGTACATATTCAATACTATATTCCAATTATTATCACTATTGGGCACTGTTTCACCACTCAGTTTCTAGACCAAAGCTACATTTCCCCGTTTTTCCATTAATTCTCAGTCTCTCATTCTGACCATAAAAAGTGGATTACAGTTTGCTCTTATAGCATTCACCAATAAAGGATATTTTGCTTCATTAGATGCAGCTTTCTTTCTTTCCTCCTTTTGTGCTATGTTGCAAAGAACAACCTTGTAATAAGTTGCTCCCACTTCACTACCAAAAATAAAATCCTCTTTTAAAATTAAATACTTTCAACTGTGATAATGCCAAATTTGGCACAAATAATTTACCAATTCAACCTCAAAGTCTCCCCAAAACACTGGATTCAAGAGTGCCTAAAATTCAGGCAACATTCTCCTGGGGAAAGCATTCATATATTAGAAAGGCCCTAACAATCAGGGATCTAGAGCCCACCTTTCCCATCTCTACTGCTATCACCACACCCCTACGGTCAGCCCTCGGTCCTTCCGTGTCTTTCCATAGCTCTTATTGTTAGCATCGTTCATTTGGAACTCAGCATGTGATTATCATTATAGTTGTTTATCTTTTTGAATGCAGGTTCTGTCTCTACATTTTGCTTGTAAGACAGGCACCGCGGCATATAATCTGATGCAGTCCCAGCCTCTAGCACAGCCGCTGCAGGAACAGAGTGTGCTCAGTAAGAGTGGACTGGTGATGCTATGTGTAAACACTGTTCTCATGGAGCCCAGTGTTTCCAGGAAGCAGGGCTGGGAAGGGACACTTTTCTCCACTAAACACACATACACACATGCACACACACACAGACACGTACATATATAAATTATTTAGTGATTACTAAAGGTTAAGGAGGCCCACAATTGTTTGTTTGTTTGTTTGCTTGTTTTTCTGATGAGCCAGTGTTTAAGCTTATGCTGCTCCCCTCAGGACACCTCTTGAATTGTAGTTCTCAGCTTAATAGGCAGTACTTGAATCTGATTATCTCAAGAACAGAAGATCAGAGGACTGATATCTAATAACTGATAAGTATGGGTAGTATTTTACAAGAGTATTAGCATAGATAAAGTTCTCATTTCTACCTATGTTCAGGTGGAAAATATTTGAAAGCTCCTTTTCCCATGTACTTTGCTGATTCCTAATTATCAGGTTTACTAATGTTTATTTATTTTTGTTTACTTTGTAAAAGTTTACTTTATGGTTTTAACTCTGTGAATAATATAGAGAATGATATTAACACAATATATCTCAAAGTCTGGAAAGGGCATGTACCAACATGACATTCCTAACAGACGTCAGTTTTATGTAAATACCATGGTAGAGGCAGAAGTCAGGATAATTCAGGCAAAACAAAAATAAGTCTGCAATTAAAAACCCATCTGAGGGCTTCCCTGGTGGCGCAGTGGTTGAGAGTCCGCCTGCCGATGCAGGGGACACGGGTTCGTGCCCCGGTCTGGGAAGATCCCACATGCCGCGGAGCGGCTGGCCCCATGAGCCATGGCCGCTGAGCCTGCGCGTCCGGAGCCTGTGCTTCGCAACGGGAGAGGCCACAACAGTGAGAGGCCCGCATACTGCAAAAAAAAAAAAAAAAAACCCATCTGAAATCACTTTTTCCTTTTACTGTAGTTGTTCGGAACAGTCTCTTTAATTTCACAATTCATCAGAAAGCCAATCTAGGAAAATGGTTAAAGAAATAGGCTGTGGACCTGCCTGGATTTGAATCCCAGGTCTCTCACTCACTAGCTGTTAAAACTAGAGCACATCATTTCTCTGCACTTCTATTTCTTCCACTGGCAAAACTGGAGGGGAAGAGCGTCTATCTCACAGGGTAGTTCTGAGGATTGGGTAAATGAACGCATACAAAACACGGAGCACATGGCCTGATGCATGGTAAACATTCAAAGGATATTGGCTGTTATTTGGGGATGACAAGTATTCTAGATAAATCAAGTTTTGAAATCTCCATTTGACTTTTCACTTTCTGATGAGAGAATGTCAACCAACATTTTTTATCCTATTTGAAGATTTAATTCCCTCTTGTCATCTCCAAGTGAGTTCCACTTTAAGAAGAAAATAACCTCAGTAAGTAAAAACGCAGTAGAAGATAGGAAAAAAATCTGCTGTGATTCTTCTTTTTCCAAAAGATTTTAAAAATTATTCATGATTAATATTGCATTGCATTGCCTACATCTTTAGTCTTTAGGAGGACTGAAACAAGGGATAACCCTAGGGTTAATAGTAAAACAGAAAAATGGCCCTGTGTCTCATCAAAGTGTTTTCTCCCCCTCATTAGGGGTCTATCCTGGGTCCTATTTCCACTGTCTCAGAGGTCATCCAAGCTTGAAGAATGCCCCCTAAGATGTTAATCTGCTGTTATTTCTTCAACTGTAGTTTCATTTTAGTAGAAGACACCTAGAAGGAAAAATGCTGGGCTGGTTCAGTGGGGATCTACTGTTTCATCCACCCATCACATACCATGCTTCTTTCTTATGACAACTGCCTTCTCCCCTACACCACCCACTATGTCCTCTATGATCCTGCCTTCTCATCCAGGAGCTGGCATTTGTCCTTGGCTAGGCCAATATTCCATCCTTGAGATTTTCAAACTTGGGACAGAGAGAGGCAGAGTAGTTCCTCTCCTGGATTAAAGGTGTAAGATATTAAACTTGGGAAGCGTCGGTGGCCACATTTACATCACATGGAGAGAGCTAGCCTACCAGAAGAAAGGGGAATGACACTGATACATACAGACCAGAGACATAAAGAGTTTGGGAAACATTAGAGATGCTGATTCCACAAGACTTATTTTGAGGAGTGGTAAGGAAGGGATGCCAAGCAGTTTTCCTGCCTTCCCACAGCTGTTTTTAGCTCCTCTTTGGAGCCCAGAAGACACCTCCATTCTGCCCTTCAGAATCCTCCTGCCCTAACTTCTTTTACCAGCCATGCTGTGGCTACTGGTTCAATGCAGGTTTCTATCAACTTCTTGAAGCTGCATTTCAACAGCATCTCACAGAAGGCTAAAACTCTACTTCTCATTTCCTACATGGGAACTTGTGTGACACCACAGTGTAGGAATCTGCTCCCTATTCCTATATGCACAATATGGAAGTCCAAGGGACTTAGTGCTCGTGGAGCCACCATTGACCAGTGGAAGTCAATGGATAAATGCTTGCTCCTTTTGTCCCCAGGTGTATTTCATAAGGGTCTCAGAGAGGCTGAGCACCAGTCACCCAATCCCCTGGTGCAATTAGGGTGGCCAACTTTAATAACTGTTCCTTGAATTTGTTTTTCCTCCTTCCTTGTTTCTCTCCCTCAGGCTCCATACCCCTGTTCCCTGACATCATATTCTCAGATAAATTCTAAGGAATCCTTTGTGTCAGGCCCTGCTTTTGAGGGACCCAGGCTAAGACATCCAGGATTCTTTCAGCAAATTTCCTTCGGGTTAGATTTCAGTCATAACTAGTTGGAATGAGTTTTAAAAAGACTTGATTTCTAGTCACAGTTAAATAGCTAACGCACTAACTGTGACTTTGGACACATTGAATGGTCTGTACCTCGGTTTATATCTATAAAATGGTAGAATTGGGATCATTTCTAAGATTCCTTTCATCTCTAAGTTTCTATGATTTGAAGAAAAGGCTTCATGTCTCAGAGAAATGAATCTCTAGTGGTGGCAATGCAGACACTGGGACAGTCAGTTCCTCCTGTGTTTCTGGTCCCCCAGTATTCACGTTCCTGCAACACCATGTCAGAACCAGCTCTTGATTTTCATGTGGCCCCTAATCTAGGACACCAGGGAGGAATTGGTGATGGTGGTTAATGTGGGAGTGGAGTTTATAAATTATTTCCCCAGTCTATCTGAATCTCTCAAGCTGCTCCAAAAGAATCTTTGGATTATTCTTGGTGTAATATTAATTATATTCTCATGAAAAAAAATTTTATGAGAAGTTCTTGGAAGTCTCTTTCATCAGTGAAACCCTGAGTCTCATAGAATTCTGGAACATTCCTACAGCTTCTCTTGGTTTCAAGATTCTCAAACTTGAGATTTGGACTTCAGTGCATTTCTGTCTTCCTCTACATCATATGTCAGACTCTTTCCCTGGGGCCTTCAGTTAATCAAGTGCACACATTCCCTGGTGACTCCTGGCTAGGTATTCAAGGCACCTCTGTCATCTTTAAAACTCTGTACTGTGAACTAACATCTGAAATCCTTGTCTTTGGTGAGGGCTAGTCCCTCTTCCAATCCTTCCTTCCACTTCGACAGCTCTCCAAAGATATGACTGGAGGTGCAGAGTGCAAACATTTATATGGTTAAAACAAAACAAAACTAATTTTAAAAATCCTCACATCTGGTGTAGGAAAAATACAGATTAATGACCTAAAGAAATCAAAATAACTGGAGACATCACCAAGGGCAAAGTCCTAATACCCCTAATACATTTAATAGTAGGACAGAGAGAATGACTTCAGAGTAAACAGTGTCTAGATGATCCATGTGTCTGGACAACAATGAATCCCAGACGTGTTGTTTGATCCACCTAAGACCAGAGAGGTTTATAAAATCCTGCTCACTTAGTGGCATTGAGAAGGCAGAGATTTGTGGCAAACATTTTTTGTGGAGCTCATTTTATTAAAAGTATACTACATTACCAAGTTTTACATGAATTTGTACAGTAGAAAATAGAAACAGAAATGACCAGGGCATTTTAAATGCTGTCGAGAAATGTGTTTGCTTTAGAAACTAATCACAAAATAGAGACAAAGGCATTTTTTCCAAAGCATCTGTCAGCTCTGATTTTTTTTAAAAAATGGCTTTGGGATTTAGAAAAAGATCAAAGGAAAATGCAGTCGAAGCTGCTGCTATATATGGCCCATGCTGGCTTTCCCAATAAGCAGACTGGTCACAGGTCTCAACAGAGGAAGGAGGTAGGGAACAAAATCAGAAAGAGGCAGGTTCCTCTTTGGTGAATGTATCCAGAATTTTGCAAACTGGAAAACATCTAGAAGGAAACTATTTTCATTTCCACATCACTTTAAGTAGTATCCTTTTGAAAACTAAGTTTTTATTTTGAACTGTATATGAACATGGGGGTAGGGCCAGTGTCTCCACTGGTGGCTTCTGTGAGGCCCTTCCCAGGGCCAATAAGGAATCCCAATGGACATAGTGAAATCTCTGAACTGGAGAGAAGATGGGATCAAAGTGGCTCCAACCCAACCCCATACCCAATTCTGCCCAAGCTAGCATTGCCTCGAAAAACAAGCGAGGGCCCCACTTTCTAAAACGTTACTTTTGGGCTTCCCTGGTGGCACAGTGGTTAAGAATCCACCTGCCAATGCAGGGGACATGGGTTCGAGCCCTGAACCGGGAAGATCCCACATGCCGCGGAGCAACTAAGCCCGTGTACCACGACTGCTGAGCCTGCGCTCTAGAGCCTGTGTGCCACAACTACTGAAGCCGCAGGCCTAGAGCCCGTGCTCCGCAACAGGGGAAGCCACCGCAATGAGAAGCCCTCACTCCACAACAAAGAGTGGCTCCCGCTCGCCACAACTAGAGAAAGCCCCCGCGCAGCAACGAAGACCCAACGCAGCCATAAATAAATAAAATAAAATAAAATAAAACGTTACTTTTTACTGTTGCTGCTCCTTCCTTTCTTCCTCCCTTCCTTCCATCCTCCCATCCTCCCCCCCTCCCTCTCTGTATTTCTCTCTCTCTTTTTTTTCTTTCTTTTTTAATCGTGGTAAGAACATTTAACATGACTTCCACCCTCTGACATTTTAAGTGTGTAATATAGAGTTGTTAATTATAGGCACAAGGTGGTACAGCAAACCTCTAGAATTTACTTATCTTGAATACCAAACTTCATGACCATTGCATGGCAACTCCCCATTACATTTTCTTTTGTTTTTTAATGTTTTTTATTGGGGTATAGTTGCTTTACAATGTTGTGTTAGTTTCTGCTCAGATGGCCAAGAGGCACATGAAAAGATGCTCAACATCACTAATTATTAGAGAAATGCCAATCAAAACTACAATGAGGTATCACCTCACACCAGTCAGAATGGCCATCATCAAAAAATCTACAAACAAGAAATGCTGGAGAGGGTGTGGAGTAAAGGGAACCCTCCTACACTGTTGGTGGGAATGTAAATTGATACAGCTACTATGGAGAACAGTATGGAGGTTCCTTAAAAAACTAAAAATAGAATTAACATATGATCCAGCAATCCCACTCCTGGGCATATACCTAGAGAAAATACATTACATTTTGATAGTTTACAGTAGGTGGTAAAAACTGAGAGGTGTTTCCTATTAAAATATTTTCTGAGATTATGGGACCAAAAAAATGTTTCTATATCTAAAAACAACTGAGGACTTGATCATTCCTTGCCATAATATTCATAGCCATAAAAACCAAAAATTAACCAGTTATGGGAACTTGATGACTCAATACATTTTTTTCCCATTTGCCTCTATTACCATATTCCCACCCAAAAATTTTTCAAGTAATCTTTTCCCTTTATGGAAACAACTGGTGGAATGTATCCTGAGATACATCCTGAGGCCTTCCTCTTTTCCTATAGAACACTAGGCATTTCCCCTCAGGAGAAAGAATGCTGGGGCTGGTGCATCCAATCCAGGATGACTAATGCTGCACTCTTTTACTGCTGACTTTAGTTCCCAAGAAATCCTTTTATGTGTTGGTTTGGAGAAATTCTGACTGTCTCACTCCTCTTCGTGATTGCTCTCTTGACTTCCTGTTGAGTTACACATTGGCTATAAATTGCCCCACACCAGAAAGGGGATCTTTTAAAACAGGCATTTTCCTTTAAGTTATTGAAATAATTATAAGAAATGGTTAAAAGGTATTAATATCATTTCAGAGGAGTTTACATCATGTACTCTGCAAAACAAATGGTCATTCCAAAGGCCAAAAGATTGAGTACTAAAATTCCAATGGCATTCTGGTATGGAACTAAATCCTCTGAGAAACAAGGGGACTGGCTTACTCTACAACCCACAAAATTTATCACACTCCAGGGTGTAAAGCAAGGCAAAGAACTTTATTTTCCGGGTTATGTATTTCAGAACATATGTCTCTGTCCCTAAAAGGATATTAGTTTTAGAGGCCCTGAACACTTTAAGTTCCCGAAGACTCTGACATTTCGAGGTGACTGCAACTTGCCCATACAGGCAGAACAAAATCTCTATTTTCCACAGAATTTTAAATCTGTTACTTCATCTTACATTAACAGCACTTGTAATAACATTTATAAAGTGAACATATAAATGTTACAATACTAAAGAGACTCGTGTCTCTCATTTCCTTTTCTTTCTTATTGGGCAGAGCAGGGGATTTAAAGAAGTAAGAAATGAGGTGCCTCTTGAAAGAAATTTGATTAAAATAAGCCTTGGGATTCTGTTTATTTTATAGGCTTCCCCCCACCCCCACCCCAACCCTTGCTTCACTGTCAATTCAGAAACTTGGCTGTGAGGAAAAGGTTGTTAAACATTAAAGAATCCATCCGGATTCTTTGAAAGCCCCTGCTGTCATGGTTCAGCCACTCAATTTGAATCTTGTCCGACATGATTCCTGAGAAGCCAGGTGAGAGTTGGCTGGAGAGAAGTGACCAAGCAGTTCAGCCGTTCTCAGCTCCACTAGAGAACCGAAGCGAACAGCCCCAGGACTCCTCTCCTGCCATTCAGAATTGAGGTGGGACCACCTGGGGTTTCCAGTTTTAGAATATAACTCTTTGGGCAATTAGAAAATCTCTGAGCATCCGTCTCCCCTGGCGTTTAGGAAAATTAATAATATTAAGCATTTCTAAAATAAGAAGTGGGTTATAAGATACGCCAATGTACCACTAGCATAATTTGCTCCGTTACCTTTTCCCCAAAGGAGCCTCATCAAGGTACAGTCCTACAGCATTAATGCTTCTGAGCTCATAGCCCTAGAATATCTATTTCCCACAGATTCAAGACAATGAAACTTCATTATCATGCCCCCTTATTTAACTCCAATGCCCAGGACAATGATTTGTTTTAATGTCCCAGTCTAAACCTCCTGCAGCAATATTTTTTCAGGTAATAGCTTCCATTCATAATGCTAACAGCTCTTGAATTCTCCAGTCAATTTGGCTGTTAGGAACCTCTCTTTTCTTTGACTTCCTAAGCTTTACACCTTGCCATATGCAGTCCAAACTAAATTTAAAAAAAAAAAAAAAAATCACAAATTTTACATGTGGCATTTGGGATGATTAGATAATTCTAAAATCAACTGGAGATTTGTTCCCAAGGTACATATATTTCTTCTGAGTTTTCCATAAACAAGAATGAAAGAACATTTTTAAAGTTCCCAAAAATTTAAGTAAAATTCTTATCAACAATTAATAAGATTTTTAGTTCCTGGAAAGAGTTACTTATTTATCATTTCAAAACCCTTAAGCTTCTCAACCAGGTTCCTTTACAACCTGAAATTTATAGAAGACAGAGCCTAAAATCCTTTTCTGGTCTAGAACAGATAACCTTATATGTGCTTAATTTTTGCTATATAACAGCGTAGTAAAATAGAATGACTTTGAGGTACAAAGTTAGAATGACCGACCTGGTTTTAATTCTCAAATCATTACTTACAAGCTCTTTGTCCTTGGGAAATGTTTCTCATCTGAAAAATGGGGTAACAATATTACCTAACTCACAATGTTGCTGTAAAGATTAAAGATTTTAACAGGCATTTTTAGTTGTATCTCTGGAATTCATTTATATCATCTCCCCCTGGCCAATGCATTAATTTCCATGTAGGGCCTTTGTGATTCCAGGCAAGATGATCCTACCCTCTGGCATGCGACCTAAACTAAGCAATCAACATACCTACCCTCTGGCCACAGAGATAGTTTCATGATGTTTTGAACCAGGGTGAATCTCAGGACTTTTGTTGAATATGTCACTACAAATAAACTCTTTTTCCAGCTAGACAAGAAACAGAAAATACGTAGCTTTGAGTACTCTGGACAAGCATCTTAGGACCACGTGGGAACCAACAGAAGGGTTGAATGGTCAAGCTCATCATCACCTGATGCCAACCCAACCTCTGGACTGTCGGTTACATAACCCAATAACTCCCCCTTGTTTAAGTGCGTTTGAGGAAGGTTTACTACTACTACTACTATTATTATTATTAACCTATATTATAAACTCATATGGGAAACAATCAAATGTGACTTTGTGTTGGTCCTCTAGTCCCTGTACATAGTATTTAGTGGGTGAACATCCTCCCCCCACAGCACTGTGTGAAGACTCCAGAAGCCCCCGGTTGCTCTGCTCACACTCAGGCAATAGAAAATTCTACAGTCGTTTTGAGTCATAAAACAGAGTGTCACTTGAGAAATGTAGAGTCTCAAAAGTTCAAGATATCAAGCAACACTTCAGCCTCTATTGGAAGGAAGCCTTGTCCTCCTCCTCTCCAGTCTCCAACCGTCAGGCACCTGCCTCTTCCACTCCCCTCCTCCTCACCTCATGGGCTACAGGTAATGAGAGGAAAATGATCAAGAGAATGAGTGGAATGGCTCTTACTTGGCTGCTGGGTGGTAAAGTAATGCTCTGTCCTTCTGCTCTTCTGGGCCAGTCATATGTATTAATAGAAAGCGGACACATCTGTGAGTTCTTTTGTTTGTTTGTTGTTGTTGTTTGTTTGTTTGTTTGTTTTGCAGTATGCGGGCCTCTCACTGTTGTGGCCTCTCCCATTGCGGAGCACAGGCTCTGGACACACAGGCTCAGCGGCCATGGCTCACGGGCCCAGCCGCTCCGCGGCATGTGGGATCTTCCTGGACCGGGGCACGAACCCATGTCCCCTGCATCGGCAGGTGGACTCTCAACCACTGCGCCACCAGGGAAGCCCTGTGAGTTCTTCATAAGGCCCCACTGGCCCTCTCTGGCCACAGCGTTCATGACCATGAAAGGCATGTTTCCTTGGGCTCACCTTTCTCTATTCCTCATCAGCTTCTGTTTCCCTGACCATCCACACCACAGAGCTTTCTTAGTCAGTATTCCATCACCCTGTGACAGAAGCCTGATTGACCCTATTCAAAATAACGTGTTAATGTTATAAATCACCCACAAATATGCAAAAGTTGTAAAAATATCAACTCATATTTGAAAACATTCGTTTGCCACCAATTTGTAATTTTTTTTTAAAATCATGAAGACAGTTAAACATCAGCACAAGTCTAAATGGCCTGAAAATTAAGGAGAAAAAGAAAAAAAAAGATGAAGAGAACAGGTAACTAAAACTAAAAACAGAACAAACTGCTTCAAGACCCGTGGAATGTGGCAAATCTGCTCCCATGGTTCACCCAAATTAGCAATACATGAAAAGACTGATAGCTGGGAATATTCATTTTTAACCAGATTGAAGTTTCAATTTGCTTTCGATGAAATCCCCTGGCATAACCTGTGAGATGGCTATGTGTTCCTAGGTCCTCCACCTATGCCTTCCCAACTTCACAAAGCTCCTGCTGCACCTGGGCTTCCATTTCTTATGTAGCTTTATCCCCCCCCCAGAGACATTCCTTCCTCTGGACCACTACTTATACAAGTAGCTATGGAAGCCCTGGTTACTCCCAGAAACGTACGGTGCTGCTTACATGCAAACCTTCAGCAAAGTACTGTTATCATTCTATCTCAAATTTCTCCAGTCCAACAGCTAAAATTTTCAACTGCCAAAATCAATATTGCTTTGATTCTACTTGGGTATCAGGTTATCTCTGAAGTGTATTTTAAATTTTTTCCTTAGGTACCATGACCTTCTTCTGGACACCAAAATGTGGCATCTTGGCTCACATCTATTTTTATCATGTAGCTTGGTGGATGTTAGCTGCGGGCCCAGAACCTAAAACATCCATGGTGGTAGGAACATAAAACCTACCAGCTCCCTTATTTCTCTGGTCCTATTGTGGTACAGAAACAGAAGTAAGAAAAGTATGGTCAGGGCTTCCCTGGTGGCGCAGTGGTTGAGAGTCCGCCTGCCGATGCAGGGGACACGGGTTCGTGCCCCGGCCCGGGAAGATCCCACATGCCGCGGAGTGGCTGTGCCCGTGAGCCATGGCTGCTGAGCCTGTGCGTCCAGAGCCTGTGCTCCACAGCGGGAGAGGCCACAACAGTGAGATGCCCGTGTACCGCAAAAAAAAAAAAAAGGATGGTCAATATTCTTAATTATTTGTCATGAATGAATAATCAATCCAAGTAAAATATTCATTCCTCTACCTCTCAATTTTAACTAATTAGAATTTTGGGTAGAGTGCAAATGTGTATTTAGATGTTCCAAGGGTGATTCCTTTCTAATCACAAGTCAGTATAATTTTCTTGGCCAAAGGACTAAAGAGGAAAGGAAACTAAGTGCTCGTTCTCCCCAGGGATTTTATATTCTTAGAAATACCCTTGCTGAAGTCTTACTATTTATTATTGCCCTGCACTTTGTAGACCATCTAGTACCTCTCTCCCACGGCTCCCGTCTCACCAGGAGAAGGGTTCTCAAAGAAATATCCATGAAATCTCAGGGCATTCTGAAGCCATCCTTCCCCTCTTCCTGTTCTCCATGCATCAGCATTTATATTCCCTTGGCAGATTTCACAAAAGGCTGCACACCAGGAGAGGGAAAGGTAATGATGTGTGTTTGTCTTATGGGTGTGCTCACATTTCAAACTTGCCTACAATTCCAACAAATGAAAGGAGTTGTTAAACCATAACAAAAGCTAAATAAAAAGAAATGTTAAACTGTAAAATGAATAAAAACTGTCATTAGGTGTAACCCAAACAGTCTGTGTGTGGTTTCTGGGAATGACAAGTAAACAATAAACATTAAATGTTGTCAAGTAGCTTCCACAAAAAGTGTTTCCATACATGTGCAAATAGGGAGATGTGCAGTTGCCAGCGCCCGATCCCAGGAGCTTTGTGGGCAATCACATGGGCATTGAGTAGAAAGCCCCCCATCTGCCAGATTTGCCTTTTTTCCTCCAGTAAAGTTGACAGGAATTCTCTCCCTCTAATTGAATATCCAGTGGCCCTTTACTCTCTTTTTGGCCGCTTACTTAACAGAGCTCTTGAAATAACTGTTGGAAAAACGAGTCCCCTTTTAGATTATTTTAGAGGCAGACTTTTTTAAAGCTGAAGAATGCAGTACCAGCATTCATAGCATGTATTCACAATAAAAATGGAACTCTCTTTCCACTTTACAGTGACAAGGTCATGCAAAAATAAATACCTGGGTGATTTCTTATTTTTTCCTTTCCGTGAATCAGAAGCCCCAAACTCTAATGCCCACCATAACCAGGCAATAAATGAGTGCAGGGCTGGCTGCAAGGTGAGTGTAAGCCACGGTGTAGGGAGGGAGGCTTAACATAGTGAAAAGTGTACATTGGTCCCAAGGGTACAACCTTCTCCAGCTTGTAAAATCTGTGCTGCCTAAACAACGCATTCTCCAGGCTGAATTCAGCCCACAGACTAGATATAGCAGGCCATTTCATATTTCAATGGAAATAAAAACAAGAATAAACAAATGGGACCTAATGAAACTCGATGTAATTAAATTAAAATTAATCAGAAGAGCTTAAGAAAGCCATAGTCTACCAACCAGAGTCTTGGTTAAAAAGTCCAAGTCAGGTACATGTTAATGGAAATAAATCTTCCTACTTTTCACTCCCCCTCCCCAAATAAAGCAAACACTAATGGATCATAAAATCACTAAGAGTTTGGCTGACAAAACCACATATTTGAACAATTATTCTATCATTTAGTTGTGACCTTTACAGTAACTCCAATTATATGTTGCTTCCTTGCACTAGTCATTTTTATTTAAAAAAAAAAACAAAACAGAATTTTGCAAAGGATAAAGAAAATAATAATTATCTACATACATTGTACAGTTTGAACATCTGGGCTGGTAAGAAACTTTTCCAACTTCATCTTGTAGTGAATGTAATATTCATTTGCTTCACAAGGAATCAAATGGGAAACAATGTCTTTGTCAAAAGCTAAGCATTCTGCATTGACTTTAGCTGTTTACACTGATCTTAGCACCAGGTACTAGCAAACGTAACCTCAGGTCTAAAGATATATGTTTTCCAAATGAAGAAGTAGTGGGTTATAACAACCTCGTTTTCCATAACAGGTCACAGTCTATTCATATATATTATCTATTTTCATTATAATGATTGGTTATTATCATGATCTCTGAAGATGGTTATTATCTACATTGACAAGGAAACTGAGGCTCAAGGGAGGTCAAATGACTTGTGGTAGAGAAGGTTGTGAAACTCACTCTCAGCCACACAGGTTTTTATTTTCCTTAAATGATATTGATCTCTTAAGTTTGAAGGAAAAATACTGTGCTCATGACAGTTCTTCAATGTCTGGGTTCCTATTTTTTTGTTAACGTTATTTATAAATAAAAAGTTGTGGTCACTGTCACTGCAGCAAGCTCAGACTCGTATAGAAACACTTTGATCTCATCATCTCCTTGTGCTCCTTTCTTAAATTTAAACATAACACAACCAGTGAGTCAAGAGAAATACTGCTTTCTGTTTTCTTATGCCCCTTTGGCAGACTACAGTCAGTAGTTGTGGAGGAGAGGGTAGTAACTATTGAGGAGAGAGGAAAATGGAGGCTGGTGGCTTCCTTCCCCTCACTCCCCCCGACATGGATCAGAGAGGGCTTTCTCAGGCATTCTCCTCCCCAGTGGCCCCTGGAATCCCTCTGTGTTTGGGTCTTGATTTGAGGGGTCATTTCTTCAGGCAGCCCATTAAGGAATGTGAAATCAGGGATGTCCTATAGGATGTTATCATAGTGCCAAGTGGCACTTGGCTGGTAGAATATGGTTGTTGTCATTAATCATTTTGTATCTTGCCATGGGCTGATAAACCTCTCCGATCCTTCTCGTGAAAAAAAAAAAAAAATCTAGCATTGGCTAACTCTGTGAATTTGGGTAAATACCTGTTGAAGTTGGCCCAGAAGAGTCTGTGCGGATTGACGGAAAAGTGCTGGCTGATTGTCAGAGAAGCTGTCAGCCCCTTCCCACCCCTTCCCAGGGGTTCAGGTATATAGTATAATAATAGGAGTAATAACTGCCAAAGGTTGTGAACTCCTTATGGCAAAATGCTTGTACTTCAGATGTTGGCCTGAAAAAAAAAACCTCAACCATGTTCATGGAGGTCCCTATAGATTTAGATGCTAACATCTCCACTTTCTGATCACTGTTTTCTTTGTCCTCTCATTGCTCTTTTTTTTTTTAATATAAAATCCTGACCTTGGATCTAATTGTCAGCCTTCATGCCCTCAAAATTGAGGCAGCCAAGTGCTGATGGAGAGAGCCACACAATGGCATAGACTAGTGCCACCAAAAAGCCATAATTTCTGACTAACTGGGACCTTAACAATGCTTCATGATCTTTTATTCTTCTAGTCAGTGCTCTCTCTTATGCCTTTTGGTGATTATTCAAACCATCTCCACTTGCCTTAACCCTTTCTCTTTGCTCTTCATAATCTACTTAAGAAAGACAGTAGAAGTTTCCAAGCAAGAACTCCACCAGTGTGAGGACAGGTAAGTGGACAAGGACTCAAGTACTTGTACCTTCTAGGGAAGGTAACATAGCCATCTTCTCCTTCTACACTTGTCAATCCCTTCCCCAGGGCCTTGAGTCTGGAGACTGGGCTTGTGCTAGCTGTCAGATGTGAACTCTACCCTTGGCTGCCAGCCAGGAAATGCTGCCCCTTCACCTCAGGATAAAGAGAGTAGACTCTCTATCTGAATTCTCAACCCCTTCTTCCTTTTCTCTCCCCAAGAACTTTTCTCTACTAGTGATGTCTTCTCCTTACTACAGGCTCTTTTCCAAAACAACTGAAATATGCTCAGTTTTCTCTGTTATTAACAGAAAAAAAAAAAGGCCCTTCTTTGGCAATATAAAGATGGCCACAAACCCTGTCCCTCTTTATTCACTGAGTCCCACTAGCCCTACTTCATTAGTTGCTTTAGGTTCCAATCCAGTCTGCCCTTCTTCATTGTAACTATATCTCATCATCATTTCTACCTCAATTACTGTCTATAATCTTGCCTCTAAACTGGTCCTCCAGATTTGCCTCTCTCTAATACATTCTTTGCCTTCTAATGAAAATAATACTTTCAACTAAAAATAAGGTCGTATCACTCCCTTTTTTAGAAACCCATTAATGACACCCCATTGTCCACAGAATAAAGACCAAATGTCTCAGCATGCCAAGCCAGTTTTTCATCCTATAACCTCTGCTTATTTTACTTACCTCATCCCTCACCAGTCCACCTTCACTTTGGCTTCAGTGGGACTCAGCCTTTTGCAGCTTCCTGAACACACCATGTTCTCTTTGCTTCAGGGCCTCTGTACTTGCAGTTCACTCTGCCTAAATGCCCATTTGTCCTCCCAAGCTGTCTAGTCCCAACTTCTCCTTGTGTTCTCTCTTTAGACCTCACCTCCTCTTGGAAGGCGTCTCTGACTTCCTATGACTGAGTTAGCTACCCTATGTTCTCCCATAATACATTATTTGTACCTTTATCTTCTCCAAAGAGATATTACACAACATAGCAATTGCCTGTCAACTCTCCCATGTCCCTATTAGACTATGAACTCTTTGAGGAGATGGAGAGTGACTTGTGTATTATTATATCCCTAGCGTGCTGAACGGTGCTGAGCACCTAGCAAGTGCTCAAAATATTGATTGATTTGAATTGAATTTCTTGTCTGGAGATCTGGGCCTAGTATATTATGTGCTGTATGTCTGCTTGGCCTCTGTGTCTGAGTCCCTTTCCTTATAACCAGCTTAGGAAGATAATTCCTGGGAGTGAGTCTATGCCTCAATCTTGTCAGTTTCTTTCTCTGAGTCTTGGACCTTATCCAACATTACCATTCTGGTAGCTAGAGCCATACTTCCTACCAACAAACTTTTTTGGTATTAACTACTGGCTTCGGCATATCCAAGGCAGTTTAGGATGGTGGAATTATGGGCTGTGCACAAAAACAAACTTGGATGTTAATCCCATTCTAGCATTGGCTAACTCTGTGAATTTGGGTAAATACCTTAGCTTCTCTGAGCCTCAATTTCCTCCCATGTAGAATAGGGTAAGAGCATTTATAAATTGTTGTGAAAGTAAAAGGAGTTTATTACATTCTCTGCCTAATTCAAAGGTTCAATAAACACTAATTTCCTTTATCTTTGACCTTCCTTCTTCTGTATTCTTTTAGGTAATATATGCTGTCCTAAAGAGATACACCACACTTTTCTTTAAATTCCCAGATTTTGCATACCAAACTGGGTCTGACAAGTTTACACCCTGACTCAGTAAGTGGGTCTAGTCTAGGTCCTGATCTGACCCTCAAAATTCTTGGTTCTACAATATTTAGTAAATACAGAATTGAGTTTAACTGAGGTATGTGTTTAATAAAACTTACTGTCAACTTTCAAATCAAAGAGAGTGAAAATATTTTTGCTTGTTGGCATTCTCTACTATATCAGTCAGAATGTATTCTTTCACAAACAGAAAATCTGACTATTATGACTTAAATAAATGAAGGTTTATTTTTCTTAAGTAAAACAAATTTCAAAGTTAGGTAGTGCTAGGTTGGGGTAGCTACTTCACATTGAGTTAACACTCCCTACAGGATTCCAAGTCATCTCTGTCCTGCTCTGCCATCCTCAGCATATTGTTCTTGCGCTGGTCAGTTCACGATTGCAAGCAGCTATTGTATTCAAGGTGCCACAAGCATGTACTGAGCAGAAAGAGGGGAAAGGAACAAATGGAGAACTGAAGAGATCACAGAAACCTCTCACCAAAGAGACTTCCACTAATATCTCACTGGCCTCCTCTGACTTGAGCACCCATAATGTGAAGTGAAGGTGGCCAAGATGTGCATTCATTGCTGGTGAGAATGCAAAATGGTACAGTCCCTTTGGAAGACAGTTTGTCAGGTTCTTAGGAAACTTACCATATGATCTAGCAATTGTGCTCCTTGGTATTTACCCAAAAGAGTTGAAAACTTATGTCTACACAAAACCCTGCACACAGTTGTTTACAGCAGCTTTATTCATAATTGTCAAAACTTGGAAGCAACAAAGATGTCCTTCAGTAGGTGAATGAATAAATACATTGTGGTACTTCCAGACAATGAAATATTTTTCAGTGCTAAAAAGAAGTAAGCTTCTCTATTCCTGCCCTGCAAGTAGGTTCATCTGTACCATTTTTTCTAGCTTCCACATGTATGCATTAACATGCGATATTTGTTTTTCTCTTTCTGAATTACTTTACTCTGTATGACAGACTCTAGGTCCATCCACGCAGACATAGAGAACAGACGTGTGGACACGGTGGGGGTGGGGATGAATTGGGAGACTGGGATTGATGTATGTGCACTGCCATGTGTAAAACAAATAGCTAGTGGGAACCTGCTGTATAGCGCAGGGAGCTCAGCTCAGTGCTCTGTGGTGACATAGATGGGTGGGATGGGGGGAAGGGGTGGGAAGGAGGTCCAAGAGGGAGGGGATATATGTATACATATAGCTGATTCACTTCATTGTACAGCAGAAACTAACCCAACACTGTAAAGCAACTATACCCCAATTATATATATATATATAAATATCTCTCAAACAAAGTAAAAACTAAAATAAAAAGAAGTAAGCTACCAAGGCTTGATAAGATGTGGTAGTACTAAGTGAAAAGAAGCCAATCAGAACATGCTACCTACTGTATGATTCCAACTATATGACCTTCTGGAAAAGACAAAACTATTGAGACAGTAAAAAGATCAGTGGTTATCAAGGGAGAGGAGAGGGATTGGGATGAATAGGAGGAGCACAGAGAATCTTTCGGGCAGTGAAACTATTTTGCATGATACCATAATGAGGGATACATATCATTATACATTTGTCCAAACCCATAGAATGTACAACACCAAGCTTGAATAGCAGTATAAACTATGGACTTCGGGTGATTACGATGTGTCACTGTAGTTTCATCAGTTATAACAAAGGTACCACTCTTGTGGGAAATGTTGATAATGGGGGAAGCTATGCATATGTGGGAGTGGCAGTTTATGGGGACTCTTTGTACATTCCCCTCAACATTGCTATGAACCTAATACTGCTCTAAAAGAATAAAGTCTAAATTTAAAAAAAAGACAACCCAATTGAAAAGGCACGAAGGACGTGAATAGACATTGACCATTTCCAAAGAAGATTTGCAAATGGTTAATAAGCACCTAAAAAGATGCTCAACATCATTAATTACTGGGGAAATACAAATTAAAGTCACAATGAAATACCACTTCACACCCACTAGTATGGCTATGATGAAAAAGAGAGACAGTAACAAGTTCTGGTGAGGATGCAGAGAAATTGGAAGACTTGCACATTACTAGTAGGGATGCAAAATGAGGCAGACACTTTGGAAGACAATGAACAGTTCCTCAAAACATTAAACAGAGTTATCATATGACCCAGAAATTCCACTCTTAGCTATATACCCAAGAGAAATTAAAACATGTTTGTACAAAAACTTGTTCACAAGTGTTCATAGCAGCATTATTCATAATAACTAAAAAGTGGAAACAACCCAAATTTTCATCAACTGTTGAATGAACAAAATATGGTATAGCCATACAATGGAATATTATTCAGCAATAAAAAAGAATGAAGTACTAATACTTGCTGAAACATGACTGAACCTTGAAAACATGTTACATCAAAGAAGCCACATATAAAACACCACAAATTTGTAGGATTCCATTTATATGAAATATCCAGAATAGGCAAATTTATAAAGACATAAAGTAGGTTAGTTATTGTTTAGAACTGAAGGTGAGGGGATGGGGATTGACTGCTAATGGGTATCGGGTTTCTTTTAGAAGATCAAAAATGTTCTAAAATTAGATTATCATGATGATTGCACAACTATGTAACTACTACACTAAAAAACAATGAATTGTACATGGGTGAATCATCTGTTAATTAAATTTCAATAAAGCTGTTTTTTAAAAAGAAAAGTATGTAATAGCCAGCCTAATAAATGGATGAACATTAAAATTACATTACAGAATAATTAGGGAGTTTAAAAAAACAAAAATGATAGAGTCTAGACTACTTGCCAAGTATTTTTTAGTAAATGCTTTGAGAAGAGTCTATATTTTTTGAGTCCTCCCCACTCCCCATTGAAGAAAAATGGCCATGCAAGCTCTCCTATTATTTTTCTATAGCTGCCATAACAAATTACCATAAACTTTGTGGCTTAAACAAACATAAATTTATCCTCTTTCAGTTCTGTAGGTCAGAAGTCTGTCATAGTTCTCACTAGGCTCAAATCAATTTTGTGGGCAGAGCTGCAGTTTCCTTTGTAGTCTCTAGGGTAAAGTCTGTTTCCTTGTCTTTTATAGCTTCTTAAGGCTGCCTGAATTCCTTGGCTCATGGTCCCCTTTCTCCATCTTCAAAGCCAACAATATAGCATCTTTCTGACCCTGCTTCCATCTTCATATCTCTTTCTCTAACCATAGCCAAGAAAGATACTCTGCTTTTAAGGATTGATGTGATTAGATTGGTCCCATCCATATAATCCAGGCTAACCTAACTATCTCTCTATGTCCTTTTGCCATTAATCACATCTGCAAAGTCCTTTTTGCCATATAACATAACATATTAACAACACATCCTTGAGGGGGACCATTATTCTGCCTACCATACTCAACTGCAGATCTGTGTTTTGCAAACTCTTGAACTAGATCCCCAAACTTTAGAATAACATCATAAATGTAATTGACTACCAAAAGACTTTGGATGCAGTATGAAAAGGGAGAGCTTCAAAGAGTTCTTTAAAGTCAAATATTTGTCTTTGAATACTTCACTCAACAGAATTCATTAAACATTCTTTTAGAAGTTAATTGAAAACTCCACTGCAGGTTGCTGTAAAACACCATAAAAGGGGGAACCTTCAAGATGGCAGAGGAGTAAGACATGGAGATCACTTTCCTCCCCACAAATACATCAGAAATACATCTACATGTGGAACAGCTCCTACAGAACACCTACTGAACATTGGCAGAAGACCACAGACTTCCCAAAAGGCAAGAAAGTCCCCACATACCTGGGTAGGGTAAAAGAAAAAGAAAAAACAGAGACAAAATAATAGGGATGGGACCTGCACCTCTGGGAGGGAGCTGTGAAGGAGGAAATGTTTCCACACACTAGGAAGCCCTTTCACTGGTGGAGACAGGGGGTGGGCAGGGGGGAAGCTTCAGAGCCATGGAGGAGAGCTTAGCAATAGGGGTGCAGAGGGCAAAGCAGAGAGATTCCCGCACAGAGGATCAGTGCTGACCAGCACTCACCAGCCTGAGAGGCTTGTCTGCTCACCTGCCGGGGGTGGGGGTGGGGGTGGGGGCTGGGAGCTGAGGCTCTGGCTTTGGAGGTCAGATCCCAGGGAGATGACTGGGGTTGGCTGCGTAAATACAGCCTGAAGGGGACTAGTGCACCACAGCTAGCTGGCAGGGAGTCCAGGTAAAAGTCTGGAATTGCCTAAGATACAAGAGACCATTGTTTCGGGGTGCGTGAGGAGAGGGAATTCAGAGCACCGCCTAAATGACCTCCAGAGATGGGCGCGAGCTGCAGCTATCAGTGTGGACACCAGAGACGGGCATGAAACGCTAAGGCTGCTGTTTCAGCCACCAAGAAGCCTGTGTGCAAGCACAGGTCACTATCCACACCTCCCCTCCTGGGAGTCTGTGCAGCCCGCCACTGCCAGGGTCCCGTGATCCACGGACAACTTCTCTGGGAGAACACACGGCGCGCCTCAGGCTGTTGCAACGTCATGCTGGCCTCTGCTGCCACAGGCTCAGCCCACATTCCGTACCCCTCCCTGCCCCCAGGCCTGAGTGAGCCAGAGCCCCCTAATCAGCTGCTACTTTAACCCTGTCCTGTCTGGGTGGGGAACAGTTGCCCTCAGGCGACCTACATGCAGAGGCAGGGACAAATCCAAAGCTGAACCCCAGGAGCTGTGCAAACAAAGAAGAGAAAGGGAAATCTCTCCCAGCAGCCTCAGGAGAAGTGGATTAAATCTCCACAATCAACTTCATGTACTCTACATCTGTGGAATACCTGAATAGACAACAAATCATCCCAAAATTGAGGCGGTGGACTTTGGGAGCAACTATAGATTTGGGGTTTGCTTTCTGCATTTAATTTGTTTCTGGTTTTATGTTTATCTTAGTTTAGTATTTAGAGCTTATTATCACTGTTAGATTTGTTTATTGATTTGGTTGCTCTGCCTTTATATATATATATATATATATATATATATTTCCATTTTCTCTTTTTGTGAGTGTGTATGTGTATGCTCCTTCATGTGATTTTGTCTGTATAGCTTTGCTTTTACCATTTGTCCTAGGGGTCTGTCTGTCTGTTTTATTTATTTTTTTTTAGTATAGTTTTTAGTGCTTGTTATCATTGGTGGATTTCTTTTTTGGTTCGGCTGCTCTCTTCTTTCTTCCTTTCTTTTTTGAATTACTTTTTATTTTTTTATTTTTAATTTATTTTTATTTTCTTTTTCAATAACTTTATTTTTCTTTCTTTCTTTCTTTCTTTTTTTCTCCCTTTTCTTCTGAGCCATGTGGCTGACAGGGTCTTGGTGCTCCAGCTGGGTGTCAGGCCTGAGCTTCTTAGGTGGGAGAGCCGAGTTCAGGACATTGGTACACCAGAGACCTCCTGGCCCCACATAATATCAAACAGCAAAAGCTCTCCCAGAGATCTCCATCTCAATGCAAAGACCCAGCTCCACTCAATGACCAGCAAGCTACAGTGCTGGACACCCTATGCCCAACAACTAGCAAGACAGGAACACAACACCACCCATTGCCTAAAATCATAATAAGGTCACAGACATCCCAAAACACACCACTGGATATGGTCCTGCCCACCAGAAAGACAGGATCCAGCCTCATCTAACAGAACACAGGCACCAGTCCCATCCACCAGGAAGCCTGCACAACCCACTGAACCAACCTTACTCACTGGGGGCAGACACAAAAAGCAACGGGAAATATGAACCGCCAGCCTGTGAAAAGCAGACCCCAAACACAGTAAGTTAAGCAAGATGAGAAGACAGAGAAATACACAGCAGATGAAGGAGCAAGGTAAACCCCCCCCCGATCAAAAAAATGAAAGGAAATAGGCAGTCTACCTGATAAAGAATTCAGAGTAATGATAGTAAAGATGATCCTAAATCTTGGCAATAGAATGGAGAAAACAAGAAATGTTTAACAAGGAACTAGAAGAATAAAGGGTAAACAAACAAAGATGAACAACACAATAAATGCAATTAAAAATTCTCTAGAAGGAATTAATAGCAGAATAACTGAGGCAGAAGAACAGATAAATGACCCAGAAGATAAAATAGTGGAAATAATTACTGCAGAGCAGAATAAAGAGAAAAGAATGAAAAGAATTGAAGACAGTCTTACAGACCTTTGGGACAACATTAAACACACCAACATTCAAATTATACGGGTCCCAGAAGACGAAGAGAAAAAGAAAGCGTCTGAGAAAATATTTGAAGGGATTAGAGTTGAAAACTTCCCTAATATGGGAAAGGAAATAGACAATAAGGTTGAAGAAGCACAGAGAGTCCCATAAAGGATAGATCCAAGAAGAAACATGCCAAGACACATATTAATCAAACTATCAAAAATTAAATACAAAGAAAAATATTAAAAGCAGCAAGGGAAAAGTAACAAATAACATACAAGGGAATCCCCATAAGGTTAACAGCTGATCTTTCAGCAGAAACTCTGCAAGCCAGAAGGGAGTGGCAGGACATATTTTAAAGTGATGAAAGGGAAAAACCTACAACCAAGATTACTCTACCCAGCAAGGATCTCATTCAGATTCTGTGGAGAATTTAAAACCTTTACAGACAAGCAAAAGTTAAGAGAATTCAGCACCACCAAACCAGGTTTACAACAAATGCTAAAGGAACTTCTCTAGGCAGGAAACACAAGAGAAGGAAAAGACCTACAAAAACAAACACAAAACAATTAAGAAAATGGTAATAGGAACATACATATCGATAACTACCTGAAATGTAAATGGATTAAATGCTCCAACCAAAAGACATAGACTGGCTGAATGGATACAAAAGAAGACCCGTATATATGCTGTCTACAAGAGACCCACTTCAGACCTAGGGACACATACAGACCGAAAGTGAGGAGATGGAAAAAGATATTCCATGCAAATGGAAGTCAAAAGGAAGCTGGAGTAGCAATTCTCATATCAGACAAAATAGACTTTAAAACAAAGACTATTACAAGAGACAAAGAAGGACACTACATAATGATCAAGGGATCAATCCAAGAAGAAGATATAACAATTGTAAATACTTATGCACCCAACATAGGAGCACCTCAATACATAAGGCAAATGCTAACAGCCATAAAAGGGGAAATCGAGGGCTTCCCTGATGGCACAGTGGTTGAGAGTCTGCCTGCTGATGCGGGGGACATGGGTTCGTGCCCTGGTCCGGGAAGATCCCACATGCCGTGGAGCAGTGGGGCCCATGAGCCATGGCTGTTGAGCCTGCGTGACCGGAGCCTGTGCTCTGCAGTGGGAGAGGCCACAACAGTGAAAGGCCCACATACCGAAAAAAAAAAAAAAAGGGTAAATCGACAGTAACACAATCATAGTAGGGGACTTTAACACTCCACTTTCACCAATGGACAGATCATCCAAAATGAAAACAAATAAGGAAACACAAGCTTTAAATGGCACATTAAACAAGATGGGCTTAATTGATATTTATAGGACATTCCATCCAAAAACAACAGAATACACATTCTTCTCAAGTGCTCATGGAACATTCTCCAGGATAGATCATATCTTGGTTCACAAATCAAGCCTTGGTAAATTTAACAAAATTGAAATAATATCAAGTATCTTTTCCAACAACAATGTTATGAGACTAGATATCAATTACAGGAAAAAATCTGTAAGAAATACAAACACATGGAGGCTAAACAACACACTACTTAACAACCAAGAGATCACTGAAGAAATCAAAGAGGAAATCAGGAAATACCTAGATACAAATGACAATGAAAACACGATGACCCAAAACCTATGGGATACAGCAAAAACAGTTTTAAGAGGGAAGTTTATAGCTATACAAGCCTGCCTTAATAAACAAGAAACATCTCAAATAAACAACCTAACCTTACACCTAAAGCAATTAGATAAAGAAGAAAAATGACAAAAAAACTCCAAAGTTAGCAGAACGCAAGAAATCATACAGATCAGATAAGAAATAAATGAAAAATAAATGAAGGAAACAATAGCAAAGGTAAATAAAATAAAAGCTACTTCTTTGAGAAGATAAACAAAATTGATAAACCATTAGCCAGACTCATCAAGAAAAAAAGAGAGAAGACTCAAATCAATAGAATTAGAAATGAAAAAGGAGAAGTAACAACTGACCCTGCAGAAATACAAAGGATCATGAGAGATTACTCCCAGCAATTTTATGCCAATAAAATGGACAACCTGAAAGAAATGGACAAATTCTTGGAAAAGCACAATCTTCTGAGACTGAACCAGGAAGAAACAGAAAATATAAACAGACCAATCACAAGCACTGAAATTGAAACTGTGATTAAAAATCTTCCAACAAACAAAAGCCCAGGACCAGATGGCTACACAGGCGCATTCTATCAAACATTTAGAGAAGACCTAACACCTATCCTTCTCAAACTCTTCCAAAATATAGCAGAGGGAAGAACACTCCCAAACTCCTTCTACGAGGCCACCATCACCTTGATAATAAAACCAGACAAAGATGTCACAAAAAAAGAAAACTACATGCCAATATCACTGATGAACATAGATACAAAAATCCTCAACAGAATACTAGCAAAAAGAATCCAACAGCACATTAAAAGGATCATGCACCATGACCAAGTGGGGTTTATCCCAGGAATGCAAGGATTCTTCAGTATACGCAGATCAATCAATGTGATACACCATATTGACAAACTGAAGAATAAAAACCATATGATCATCTCAATAGATGCAGAAAAAGCTTTTGACAAAATTCAACACCATTTATGATAAAAACCCTCCAGAA
The DNA here is from genome assembly GCF_964165515.1 of Mesoplodon bidens. Classification (NCBI taxonomy): domain Eukaryota; kingdom Metazoa; phylum Chordata; class Mammalia; order Artiodactyla; family Ziphiidae; genus Mesoplodon; species Mesoplodon bidens. The sequence continues at coordinate 71,404,984 of NC_138160.1, forward strand.
ATTAGGTACAGAGGGAACTTTCCTCAACATAATAAAGCCCATATATGAAAAAACCACAGCCAACATCATTCTCAATGGTGAAAAACTGAAACCATTTCCACTAAGATCAGGAACAAGACAAGGCTGCCCACTCTCACCACTATTATTCAACATAGTTTTGGAAGTTTCAGCCACAATAATCAGAGAAGAAAAAGAAATAAAAGGAATCCAAATCAGAAAAGAAGAAGTAAAACTTTCACTGTTTGCAGATGACATGATACTATACATAGAGAATCCTAAAGATGCTACCAGAAAATGACTAGAGCTAATCAATGAATTTGGTAAAACAACAGGATACAAAATTAATGCACAGAAATGTCTTGCATTCTGATACACTAATGATGAAAAATCTGAGAGAGAAATTAAGGAAACATTCCCACCTATCACTGCAACAAAAAGAATAAAATACCTAGGAATAAATCTACCTAAGGAGAAAAAAGACCTGTATGCAGAAAAGTATAAGACACTGATGAAAGAAATTAAAGATGATACCAACAGATGGAGAGATATACCATGTTCTTGGACTGGAAGAATCAACATTGTGAAAATGACTATACTACTCAAAGCAACCTACAAATTCAGTGCAATCCCTATCAAAATACCAATGTCATTTTTCAAAGAACTAGAACAAAAAATTTCACAATTTGTGTGGAAACACAAAAGACCCTGAATCACCAAAGCAAACTTGAGAAAGAAAAACAGAGCTAGAGGAATCAGGCTCCCTGACTTCGGACTATACTACAAAGCTACAGTAATCAAGACAGTATGGTACTGGCACAAAAATAGAAATATAGATCAATGGAACAGGAGAGAAAGCCCAGAGATAAACCCACACACATATCTTTGATAAAGGAGGCAAGAATATACAATGAAGAAAAGACAGCCTCTTCAGTGAGTGGTGCTGGGAAAACTGGATGACTGCACGTAAAAGAATGAAATTAGAACACTCTCTAACACCATATACCAAAATAAACTCAAAATGGATTAAAGACCTAAATGTAAGGTCAGACACTATAAAAGTCTTAGAGGAAAACATAGGCAGAACAATCTATAACATAAATCACAGCAAGATCTTTTGACCCACCTCCTAGAGAAATGGAAATAAAAACAAAAATAAACAAATGGGACCTAATGAAACTTAAAAGCTTTTGCACAGCATAGGAAACCATAAACAAGATAAAAAGACAACCCTCAGAATGGGAGAAAATATTTGCAAATGAAGCAACTGACAAAGGATTAATCTCTAAAATATACAAGCAGCTCATGCAGCTCAATATCAAAACAACAAACAATCCAATCCAAAAATGGGCAGAAGACCAAAATAGACATTTCTCCAAAGAAGATATACAGATTGCCAACAAACACATGAAAGGATGCTCAACATCACTAATTATTAGAGAAATGTAAATCAAAACTACAATGAGGTATCCCCTCACAACGGTCAGAATGGCCATCATCAAAAAATCTACAAACAAGAAAAGCTGGAGAGGGTGTGGAGAAAAGGGAACCCTCTTGCACTGTTGGTGGGGGTGTATACTGATACAGCCACTATGGAGAACAGTATGGAGGTTCCTTAAAAAACTAAAAATAGAACTACCATACGACCCAGCAATCCCACTACTGGGCATATATCCTGAGAAAACCTTAATTCAAAAAGAGTCATGTACCACAATGTTCACTGTAGCTCTATTTACAACAGCCAGGACATGGACTTAAGTGTCCATCAAGAGATGTATGGATAAAGATGTGGCATATATATACAATGGAATATTACTTAGCCATAAAAAGAAACAAAATTGAGTTATTTGTAGTGAGGTGGATGGACCAAGAGACTGTCATACAGAGTGAAGCAAGTCAGAAAGATAAAAACAAGTACCATATATTAACACATATATATGGAATCTGAAAAAAAATGGTTCTGAAGAACCCAGGAGCAGGACAGGAATAAAGATGCAGACATACAGAATGGACTTGAGGACATGGGGAGGGGGAAGGGTAAGCTGGGACAAAGTAAGAGAGTGTAGCTAGTGGGAAGCAGCTCCATAGCATAGGGAGATCAGCTTGGTGCTTTGTGATCACCTAGAGGGCTGGGATAGGGAGGGTGGGAGGGAGACGCAGGAGGGAGGAGATATGGGGATATATGTGTATATATAGCTGATTCACTTTGTTATAAAGCAGAAACTAACACACCATTGTAAAGCAATTATACTCCAATAAAGATGTTTTAAAAAAACATAAAATAATTTTATCCATTTAATGTGCCTCTGAATTTGTAGAAATACTTAGGACACAAATATAGTCTGAAACAAATTTCTGAGACTAGTTGTGATGTAATACAGTGATATAAAATTTCCTCTTATTTAAACATGGGAATATGGCTCCTGTGACCATAGTCCAGCTGACAGTGATTAGTCATCCCTATATCCATGCCTTTTATGTGTCCTTTGAGTCCTCCTGTGAATGAGGCATATACCAGATAAAACTTTTTTGGTTCCTAAACCATATCCTTTATTTTTTAGCATTTTTTTATTGTAGATATTCGATATGAGAAGTGGCCAAGGACACCAGAAATGTCATGAGGGGAAAGAGCCCCATGGAGTAGGAATCATGGATTTACTCTCCATTATTCTTGGAAATTATTCTTTTCAACCCACTTTAGTCATTTCTTGATCAACATGTTCACACATTATGTAATAGAAGAAGATGATATAACTTTATAAAAGAAAAGTTCAAAGTTCATAAGACAAGTCCTTTTAAAAAGATCAGGTGTGGGGCTTCCCTGGTGGTGCAGTGGTTTGAGAGTCTGCCTGCCGATGCAGGGGACACGGGTTCGTGCCCCGGTCCGGGAAGATCCCACATGCCGCGGAGCGGCTGGGCTCGTGAGCCATGGCCACTGAGCCTGCGCGTCCGGAGCCTGTGCTCCGCAACGGGAGAGGCCACAACAGTGGGAGGCCCGTATACCGGAAAAAAAAAAAATCAGGTGTATAATGTATAATAGACAAATATGGTCATTCTCTTTCCTTCAGCAACTTTCTTCCTCTATAGACAAGACCTGAAAACCACAGTTTTGCTCCCCTTTATTCCACTATTATAATTTTCATTGTTCATTGAAATTCAATGCTGTCACTGGTAAACAAACATTGATGTCCTAAAAAGTTCACAAACACTGTAAGTTGCTTTGTGATTGGTTGAAAGTTGTAATGTTCTACATTATTTGGTTCTATCACCCATTAAGATGAAGTAAGACAAAGTTGTCCTCTATCATAGTCAGCCCACTCGATAAGTAAAAGCAAGGAAACGTCAATGTGCACGGCGTGTTCAATGGATATGAACACACAACTAAAGCCTATTTTTCATATAAAGGGTAGAGGCAATAATGTCCTAAAAGGAGATTTGGCTATATTATAAAGAGCTTTGATTTCCAGGGTTAGGAATATAGAGTTTATTTTGTAAATCAGTGGTTTATTACTGTGACTTATTGAGATCATAAGAAATATGGATACTGGCAGAGCTGATAATTAGCTGGTATTTAGAGCCACTCGGACTTTTTGTAGCCAGTGTCCATGCTGATTGGTCAGCAAAGCAGTTCTGATTTGGTTGGTGTTTTGTCATGTCACTTGTCAAATTCTTTATCACCCCTAAAACCTCAGGCCCTCTCCACAGAGTCTGTTTCATTTGGTGTGGGTGAGGCTGGGCATTGGATGCTCTAAAAACTCCCAGGTGATTCTAATGTGAAGTTAGGACTGGGAATCAATTTTGTAAATGACTGAAAGCCATTGAAGATTTTCCAATATGACAGTGACATGATGAATAAATGATTTTAAAAGCAACAATTAATCAGGAATGTACTGAGGGAGGGTGCAGATAGTGAGACAGGGAAGTTATTCATTCATTAATTTGACAAGTAGTTATTTTGTGTAGTTCTGGGCACTGAGATACAATGTCCAGCCAGGGCTGGGGGACTTCTGAGCAGACCATTCTGAAAGGACAATCTAAACCCTCTCCCAGTGACTTCCATGCTAGTTAGCTTTCTGTTTCTTGACTACTTCCATTTCTGACCTTATGAAAAATTTTAAGTGGGCAGAAGACCATGAGGAGAGAGTCAGAGAGGGGAAGGAACAGAACCTTACTGTAATATAGTGGGACACCATTTACTTACTTAAGCATTTATACAGAGCTATTCTCACTAGGTACTAGGCATGGTTTTAAGAACGCTTACATATTAACTTATTCAATCTTTATAACAATCACATAATATAGACATGATTTTAGTCTCCATTTCAGAGAAGAGAAAATGGAGGTAAAACAGAGGTTAAGGAACCTACATGAGGTGGCACAGCTTGGTAAGTGATGGAGCTGGAATTTGAGCCCAGGTAGTCTGGCTTCAGAACCCTGACTCCCATGCAGAATTGAACATGTAGGGTAGGCTAATGTTAGAGGGGCATTGAAACACAAATGTAGGAGTTGGTATTTCACCCTAAGAGCAGAGGGAAATCCTTGAATGTTTTGACATTTGTCTAACATGATAAAATTAACCTGGCACTGGTGTGTAGAACTGACTAGAGGGGAAACTGCTGCCTATTATTTTTCTCTCTTTTTCCTAAAGCGCAGTTTTCAACGTGTTATGTAGCTGGCAGATGTGAATCTGACCCACAATTCTGGTTTAGCTGATGTTCTCTGGCTTTTGAATGGCACTTGTCTCCTTGATCCAAAGTTTTAAGTTAAACCATGGAAACATAACACAAGTGCAAGGTAGTGATTAGTTGTGTTTACTTTCTCTGTATGGCTTAAAGGACCCACATTAAAGCTCTGTGGAGGGGGATCTTGCTGCTTGCCGCTTGTGGAGGGCTGTCAGCCTGCCCTCTTCTCGGCATACACAGTGTTATTATTGCCCAGCTGCCATTGCCTTTTCAAGCTGAGCATGCATGCCACACTTCCATGGGGCAATGTGGGCAACCCATCAGGAAAGGTCTTGGTGCATCCAATTAAAAATTGTTCAATAAACATAAATTTCAAGCACTCTAAGACTAAAATCAAATCCCTGGTGGGTTGTTGATAGACTTGTTATTAAAGGTTTGCCAAGCTTTAATAAGACTGATAACAAGAAACTGCAAATCTCTTCAAACTATTCTGTAAACATTTGGATAGGGCTGAAATAAAGAATACGGAGTACATGCATTTCACTGATCTGTTCTTTTTAGCTGGTTTTCATGTTACAAAATCAGCAACATATGTAGGCAGATCCAATTGACCTTCAAGCCAGAGTCTGAATATCTTAGGTGTATGCCACCCTATCTCTGACTTTGACCTGCTGTAAGAAAGAGAAATATAATTATTAGCACATTGTTCTGTGCAGCTGACAGAACATCTGGTATTTTAGAAATGCTTTTGAGATGCCTAAATTGATTTGAAAGTCGGCTGTAAGGGAGCTTGGAAAAGATGCAACATCTTTATAGCATTAGTAATTAAGAGAAATCAGAAGCAAGTTTGATCAGCACAAAGTTATAGCTGGGAATAAAATACCTAAGAATGATTAAAGAAAGAATTAATTTAAAAAAATGAACGCACATAAGCCTCCTTATGAATGATTACTCAACTATTCCTGATATGGAAAATTTAATTACATTTCCTTATTGCAACATCAACATCCACCTGACTATGGTGACTAAATTTCCATCATGGACTGTTATGTCTGAGTTTCCATTATAAACAGTAATTTTTGAGGTTTAAAATCTCAGTCATTTCAAATTGCTTCAGATTTTAACTTGACATATGGGTTGTTAGTCCAGCTGCCATTATGTGAAAAAGAAAAAAGTATTTGAAGTCTTTCAAGACAGTTCCAAATAAAAAATAAAAGTATACAATTTTCATGCTTGTTTCCTCAATCTCTGGTCTAAAAGAAATGTGCAGAAGAGTTAGTCTAAAAATGTTTCAATACTGGTTTTGATCCAAATGAATGAAAAATATCTCTATTCATTTGAATGGGGATTACTGTCATAACAAATATTTGAAAGGGGAGAAGAAGTGCCACATTCTTTCAAAAAAGAAGACAAAAATACCTGTAAAATGTTTAGTTAGACATGCTGGTTTTGGTCAACTCCCCAGCATCAGAATAGTTCCTAGTATATTTCTAATATAACTAATCATTTCCTTAGGCAATTTTGAATTCATATTTAGAAATTTTATAAGCAAATTTCAAAATTTTCCACTAAATTTGAAATGTTGGAATCTCATATATGTGTCATTCTATATGTAATCTTCTTTTTCACTGATAATGAACTTATTGACAAATTGAGGTACATTTCTGATTTGATTATTCTTTTTTTTTTTTTTTTTTTTTTTGCCGTACGTGGGTCTCTCACTGTTGTGGCCTCTCCCGTTGCAGAGCACAGGCTCCGGATGCGCAGGCTCAGCGGCCATGGCTCACGGGCCCAGCCACTCCGCGGCACGTGGGATCCTCCCGGACCGGGGCACGAACCCGCGTCCCCTGCATCGGCAGGCAGACTCTCAACCACTGCGCCACCAGGGAAGCCCTGATTTGATTATTCTTAAGGACCATTTATTTTCTGTTATGAAAACAATGCCAAGTGCCAAATTGCAGTGCTTTTGACCTTGCTTTGTAAAGCATTTCCATATCTGTGGCTGAGAACTTGGTCAACTGTCGGTCGTGTATCTGCATGTTACCCACATTATGACAGATATGAGGTCAACACTTAATTCTTCTATGGCCATTGTCTGCTTTCCTTTCCCCAGTGTGATTGATGTGTTTTTAGGAAATACAAAGTAATACTGAAACTGATTATTTTCTTTCAAGAAAACTTCAATATGTAATCTTGCAAGTATTTTTAAAACTGGAAAATCTCTGATGTTGACTTAGGTACTCTATATTTTATACCGTGGCTGTACATATCACTTAAAATATACCATTTTACCCATGGGGATATTACTAGTGTCATGAAGGCAAACAGTATCCAGTAGCAACCCTTGAACTGTAAAACTTAAAAGTCCAAAGTGTACCTTCTGTGAACTCCTAAGGGAGAAAAGTAAGCTGATCTCAAAGCTGGTGTTGCATTCTATAAATAGCAAATGAATTGATGCACACTCATCAACAAAATTCCCAAGCTCAGTCAGTCTTTGGAGGGAAAGTTTCCTCATCTAATTATCTACGTATCCACCCACACCTGCCACCTACATGCTCATACCTACACACGTAAGTGTAGTGACAGAGAGTCAGATAAAAATGTGAAGAAGCCCATATAGAATCAGTGATGCTCTGCAACCCTATCTTTGTGGGGTAGAAGTTTGGAGAAGGTGAAAAGAGGTGGGAGTTGTGGCCTCCACTCCCTAAAAGTCACAATTTAAAAACTCAGAATATCTAGCTCTGAGTAATGTATAAGGCTGGTATATATTACAGATGCTCTTTGACCCCCTAGTTCCTATTTAACAGTACAAATAGCTATGCTTTTCATAGACCATGACTATCCCGTGTCCAACCACATTTATTGAATCCTTACTAGTTTTAAAAGACCAGATATATACAGATGTATAAAATAAGGTTTTACTCTTAAGTCACTAGTGATCCAAAAATTGGCCAAGGTGAAACGTGAGGGAGAGGTTTTCCAAGGGATAAAATTCCCCTAATGCTTGGGGGTGAAGTTTCTTTAACCTGATTCTGTATCATTCATGGGTTCTCCTGTGGGGAGAAAAAATCAACAGCAAATATGAAGAGCAACTTTTGGAAATGTGGTGTCGTCTTTATCATGATTAAACATGTGATCATTCTTGAGTAATTTGACACAGAGGTGGAAATTAGGTTTGCTGACATTTGTCTAAGAGAATTACCTAAATGGAGAAGAAGACAGAGAGAAAAAGAAAAATCTGACGGAAAAAAATAGACTCTATTTTCCATCCAAATATAAATCATTTATCTGCCATAAACTATTTTCAGGTAAAGCTCTCAAATAGCAGAGATAATCAGAAACAAGATTTCCATATTTTATTCCAAAGTACAAACTTTAGCTTACAACTTTAATATCCCAAGAAAGTCTATCTAACCTAACTTTTTAAATATTATAAAGCCTTCTATAATAAAAGCATTTCTTATGGTCAGATCCTCAAAGCTAAAATTAAGTGACTATCTAGTGAATTTGAAGATGTTTGAGGAGTCTATTTGGCTGTCTACATAAATACAATTCAACATAAATTGAAGACCATTAGACCCACAAAAGTCCCCCCAACCAAAAAAAAAAAAAAAAAAAAAAGCTAGGATCATTCTTACCTGACAATTATTTGCCAGGTTTATACAGATGACTTCTTCAAGTTCTTTTTGAAACCAATTTTTCATAAATATGGTGATCATCTCTCTAACTCTAGTATTAGCATGAATTGTTCCCTTTGCACACATCACAATTTCAACATGTAAATTCAACTGCTTATTAAAAGAAAAAGCAACCAAATTTCAGAAAACCATTTTAAAATAAATGATTGACCCCACACTACATTAATATTTAGTCTAGTTTGTAGTGCTTGAAAGAAGGTAATATGTTATTTTTCATTTTCCTTCCATTTTAATGAGTTTTTATGCTCTTAACTTCACCAAGTTCTTTTCCCACAGAAGGAGCCTAAATGGTGAGTGTAGTACTGAGAATTGTGAAATGCAGTTGCCAAAGTGATTCATAAATAAAAGGAAGGAAAAGAAAAGAAAAGAAGCCTTTTAGCCCCCATATTTGTTCTGTGCCACACCAGCGTGCTCACACGTCAACACATCACATTTAACCCACACCTTTAAGGCGAGGTGTGACTCCCCTCAGGAGTCTCAGATGAGGAAGCTGAGACTCAGAAAAGTCAAAATCTGCCCAAGGTTACACAGCTAAAAAACCAGAATCCAAATCCTGCATAAACCTTGGTTCAAACCCACAATAGCACAACCTGAAGTAAGATGATTCTGAATTTGAGAGCCTGGGAATTAAAGTGCTAATGATCATTATAAAGAGAGGCAATTTTGTTTTAACAAGGATATTTGGCTGAAGACAGCAAACAACAAAGAGGCTGCTCGAGATTCCTTGCAGATATTTTCTAGAGAACTGAAACAGAGCCTGGACCTATTGTGCCATTCACATTCTTCCCATCTCTTCCATCCATCAGTCACAAAATTAGGGTTGGTTTAAAAGACAGCCTCACTTGAAAATAGATGGATCTGACTGTTCCTTGGAGTACTAACAGGGTTCTACTATTATTTGATGAATAAGATTTATTAGAGTTTTGTGGGACTTGCTTCCGTGGCGACAATCTCTAAAAGTCTTCAATTCCAAAAATGAACTTCTCTTAAAAAGTGTGACTCCCTTACCCCTGCTTTCCCCACCCCTAATTCAAACGTTTCGTTGGTTCAGTCCTCATTTTGCAGCCTAGGTGTACCTGAATCCTAAACTCCCACCAATTCTTTCTATGGGTGTTAGCACCTTGAGGAGGAACTTCCACTAAACTGTGTAGAAAATTCTGTGGAAATAAAGAACTAGAGAAAGGAGCTGGCCAGTTCTTTACCATCCAGTATTGCAGCAAGATTGACAATAACAGACTGTAAGTGGCAGGCGTATCACTGGGATCAAGGTTAGAGTTCCCTGGGTGGCTTGAAGTCGCTGAAACATCAACATTTCACAAGAGAGGAGTTTAAGTATTGTTCAGATGTATTTTGCAAAATTCCCCTTTCTATAGAGCAATTATGGTATATATATTTAAATGACTAGGCATTTAATCTAGTAACAAATTAGTAGCCTTATAAAATTGTATGGTCCCTTTGTAGGGGAAGAAATTGCTGAGTTGCAAACAATATTATCATGTATCTGTTGGGTTTATGTGAGTTTCTCTCAAACTAGAAAAGATCCCAATTACTAAGATTAATTCCATTCTTCCTCCTCAGTGCTTGTTGTACTGCCCACTGATGAGTGTCCTAGCTGCCATCTTAGATAAAATGCTCCTGATCAATGCCCAAGTATGCCTAAAATTGCAGACGACAGTTGTGAGCTTTTTTGCTGCTTATCTGTCTGCCTTCCATGTGACCCTAAATTAGGCATCAGAAGGTATAGTGTTTAATACAGATTCCGGGCACAATACACCTTCTCACAATTAGTTGAAAGTGCTGTTTTGTAATTAAAGGGTGAAGTGGGGCATGATGAACATATGGAAAGGGAGACCCTTAATAAGTGATGTAGCCTTCAAAAGAAATTGCTAATTAGTATGCATTTGATGTGCATTATACCAATTTTAAGACTTTGCCTTGAATAAATTGCTATGTTGGGTGTTCGAAGGAGTGGTGAGATTAGCATTTACAAAGGGGGCAATTTTCTGTCTTCTTGACTCTGTTAAATGGAGGAAATAACTTCCAAGACTGGAGCAGTAGTTAGCCCATCAATCATTCTCACAGCTGGAAACTGGGGATCCCAAATGCGGAGATCAGTTAATCCGTCAGCTAATAAGTTCATAGTGGCACCATATGGCGCAGGGCCACTCCATACTGGGACAAGGACAGAACTGTTTACACAGGCATGCTGCTTTCTCAGGTAGCTCCCTGCTGACAGAACCCTTTGTTCGGAAGGATCAATTTACTGTGCACAATAAATTGACTGAATTGATCAGTTCAGAGCATATAATTGTTGGCTAATCCTGTGGAATCATGTCCCATCCGTGTGAGAGGGACAAAGGGGTGCTGCCCATAGTCTGGTCTGGGGCACCATGCGGGGGCTATTCTCATGGGAGAAGCTGGACACTGATTAAAGGATTGGTGGATGGTAGATACGTAGTATGCACTGAGTTCAAACGCCAGGGGGAAGAGAAACCCTGCAATGTTCAGAAGGGCTTTTCTGAGTGTCTTTACTCAACTGGTATCATGACTTAACTTGGAATAAAAACAGACAGTCCAAGCAATTTCGGTGCAGACACGTAATCAAACACTCACCTGCCAGGATGAGAAGGACCACTCCATCTCCAAATCTAAGAAGTAACTGAACTCAAGCTCATTTCTAAAGTTACCTCCTATTTTTAAATTAAAAAGGAAGGGGACTAAGAAAGAAAAAGAAGTTCAAGAGATATGGCCAGAAATTGCAAGTTAAGTAAGAAACGCATTTCTGAGACATTGTGCAGAAGTGGCTGAAGCATCCGCTGTTACGCCTGGGTATGGGAAAGTGCATCAGGGCTTTTCAGAGGAATCTTCCCATCCCTGTACATTGGTGTGAACTCTGTCGCTTTGTTCTATGGATGTGTTTGATCTGACTTTGTTTTTCCCTTCTCACATAAAAAAGAAGAATAAATAAAATGAAAAAATTCCACCAATAGAGATAAATGTTGGACATAGTTCCCTCCAACTAAAGGTTTTCCTCAATAGCTAGTGTCAATAGAATCATTTCACATCAATCGTCTGAAAAGAGAATTGTGTTCAATAGGAACTGAAGCCATTTGGAGTTGCTGAGAGGACATTTGCTTATTAAATGCATGAACATTAATGAACTTTATACCACCACACCAAGAGTTTCCACCAATTAGGGAGCCATTGATTTCTTTAGTATTTTATTGAGAATGTCTGTGATTAGTGTAATAAGGAGAAATTGCCATAAATTTTTGGTTTGATCATACATGGAATCTCAGGGGTTATAGGTTTTTCTCTTCTTTAAAGCAATATAGAGAGAGGAACATACAATTTAATGGAAGTTGATGTATTTTACCATAAAATACATGTATCACCAGTGTAACTTCCCAAGTTCCTATGCATCTTCAATTTTTTCCCCTCATGGAGTTTTTCATTTGTCTATTACCACATCCACAGTACCCAGGATTCCACAGCGTTAAAAAAAAAAAGCAAAACTAATAAGCATTTGTATATTTTATTTTAGGAAGTGCCATAATGAGAATAAGATAAAACATAAATAATATTGTAGAAGCACTTTTAAGTGAAACTTGTGAAATGAAATAAAAAGCAGAAAATTTAAATTGTATAAAGAAAACATCATAAGCAGGAGTCTAATGTGAAAGCAGGAACTTTGCCAAAAGAACTCCTTTTAGAGAGCAAAAGGCCCTGTGTGATTTTTTTTGGTAAAATTTTCTTTTTCAGATGTTGTTATTAAAGTGGATTCTCCCATTCCATAGATTGCATATGAAGCAAGCTTGAACTCTTTCTGAGTCATTCTTGTGCCAATTTTCCATTTATTTAAATAAAAGCTGCCCAAGTGCACACTCTGAAGTTGATTTGAATTCCCAGGCTGTGAATTACTAGGATCAAATCCATCCCCTTTGCCCTGTCCTGAATCTCACCAAATCTCCACACCACCCCCATCTCAGCATTTACCACACTGCAGAAGTAATACCAAAGTGCTTGCATTTTAAGCTGAAAGATAGGGCTCACAGTCATTGAAGTATGTTTTATTTTACCCATTCATGGAATACTGTATAATTGGAGTTAAGTAAAACTTCATAAATTTAATAACTTTTAATCTTTAATGATTTTTAAGTATAAGGAGTAGGTTTAAAAAGGTTATAAAAATTACATTATGCCAAAATATTGTCCAAGAGTTTCCACCCATTTCCTTACTTTATGTGTACTCACACCCTTCCTTGGCTCTCCAGATGCTCTATAGTAGTTACACTGGAAATTGCTGAAATTTTTCATAAATCAGAAAGTGGAGAATGCTCTTCATAGTTACTGGAAATATGTCCTTTTTTTTTTTTTTTTTTTTTTTGCGGTATGCGGGCCTTTCACTGTTGTGGCCTCTCCCGTTGCGGAGCACAGGCTCTGGACGCGCAGGCTCAGCGGCCATGGCTCATGGGCCTAGCCACTCCGCGGCATGTGGGATCTTCCCGGACCGGGGCACGAACCCGCGTCCCCTGCATCGGCAGGCGGACTCTCAACCACTGCGCCACCAGGGAAGCCCTATGTCCTAATTTTTAAGAGCAATTTTGAATTCATTATCTCAAAATCTTTACATAAAATCTTCAACATGTTTAACTTATTTATTTTTTAAATTAGCAAAAAAAGATAAGGAACCAAGGGAAAATATATGCTTTCTTCTCCCTTTTGTTACTGCTGACCTTCTCCTCCCTGGGCCTTTTTCAGTGAAGACAAAGAAAACTTTTCTCCCATCTCATTATAGAATGTCCCCTTACAGGCTCTATCTCTTAAATGCATCATTAGATGTGTTTTCTTTCTTCTGTAGTTTCAGACTAAAGAAATGCCTATTCAAGGGCTTTAGAAATTTACTGTTTTTCAGAACTAGCTTTGGGTGCGTGGGTTGGTCAGCAGAGTTCTTCATAGACTGAGACAAGGCAAAGGTCAAGACCTTGATGATTTATCTTTATGGTTGCAGCTATTTCTCTATCTACCCATCTAAATTTTAACCTCAGATCCATAATATTTCCCTTCCTTATTCTATCTCCTTAGCGATGATCCCTATTTATTATATTATGTATTTTGCTTATTTATCTTGTTTATTGTTTCCTGCCCCAAATGTAAGCGACATGAGGGTAGAATTTTTGTTTGTTCACTTCTGTGTCTCAGTATCTTGAATAGCACCTAGCACATAGTAGCCCCTCAAAAAATATTCCTAAATGAATGAATGAATGAAATTAACCTACAATCATTGTTTGAAATCTTGGAACAAATTACATTATGCCAAAATGGAATCAAAAACACTAATTTCTACCAATGAAATCAATTAATTTAAAAGATTAAGTCTTTTTGCAGGTTTGTTTTACTATCGATTCTGTAAATGTTTATTTTTCAGATTGTGGATTATCTGTGACTTTTAGATGGTGCTGTGGGTAAGGATAGAAACAAGAAAAGTAGGAAAAGTGATATTCTTTCTTTTGTTACTTCTTTGATGTTTAAATTAAAGATTTGATATAATATAGAAACTTAAACCTAATAATAGTGTTTGGGTATATTCGTGCATTTAATCTCATCCATATAATAGTTTCTGTTTCTGTCACTACAAATTGCTAGGAATTGATATTTGTTTGGTATAGAAAGTTTAAGGTTTTAAATATCCAAATTTGAAAAGAACCAAGTAGCAAATTTATTTTAGTTACATATAATAGGATACACAAGATCCCTTTCTTCTAAAAATTGGTGTTCTTTTCATTGGTGTGCTGGAGCCAGCTTTTAGCAGCTCACAAGAGCTGATTTTATGTGTCTCTTCCAAACTCCATGCTTGGTAACATCAAATTGATATCTTGAAATTGGCCATGAGGGGAGTACCTCAAAAACTGGTAAAAGCTACAAACAGAGGTTGTTTACATTTATCAGCACACCACTAGTCTTATCTGAGCCAGATGAAACTAAAAGTTAGCCAGTATACTGCCAAACAAAAGAGGTATACACATTTGCCTTTTATTCTACTAACCTGGAAAACAACACTAGAAAGATTTCCCAACTCTCTTTCCACTTCCACTTCTTTGCCATCTATTTCCTCTTTTCCTATCAATCCATGAAGAATACATTCAAATATTACTCTTCAGATGAAGAGGTTTACCATAGCAACTATTTTTCCAGATGTCCAATGGGTACTTATTATATGATTCATGATGATGGTATACAGGTAATAAATCTTAACGCAAGGGAAGGGGAAAAACTGTTTTATTACTCCCTTTGAAATGCAGGACATCAGTCTTTACGGGATACTTTGTGCCACACCCCTCTTCCTGGTACTTCTATACAGGATTACTTAGAAATGAGCAGAGAAACAGGAAGTTGCTTCTGATTCACTTGCAACAGTGTTCTGAGTAATACATTTGTGTAAAGTGTACTAGAGGAAACCATGAGAGTCTGATGAATTAGGGGGAAAAAAAACTTCTTTAGTAGGGCAAAGAAGGCTGGCATATTTAAAAATAATGAAAGAAGCCATGAAGTCTAAGTTTCGGTGTTTCACTTATCTAATGTGTTTCAGGGAACTGCATAATTCCTTGAACAAAAGATAGATTATATGTTTGAATTCTTTGGCTTTTGCTTATGGATGTTCATATCTTAATGTTTTTTGTTCCTTGAAATGACTTTAGTGTTGGTAGGTTGTATTTAGAAAAAGATCTGAAAGAAAAAAAAAAAGAAAAAGAAAAAGATCTGAGCAAAGTAAAGATGAAGACACTATACAGTAAAATCACAGTGTTCTCAACTTCTTTTTTAACTAAAAGAAATCAAGAATATTTCATTGATTTTTAAAAATTAATCAAAGATTTAAAAGATATACACTTTCACACTAAGATATCAAAGAACCTTAATGCTGTAAAAGACTTAGAAATTTATTTGAACCTTGTGAGTAAATGCAGGACACACGATAACACTCACCACTCCAAACCCCCATGCAAATACCACTAATTGACCACAACATTCTTTTCCATGTTTCTAAATTTGGTTTCATGTTGTGGGATGGCCCAGTGCTCCAGATGACCACTACCAATTATCAAGAATAGCATACAACATAAAACCGATTTACCAACCCTAATTTTGGTGAACTCTTTCATTTCAGTTTTGCTACTTGGCATAGTGAGCTAATGAAAACTACCTACTCATCTAGTTATAAATACACAATTGCTGGATAAAATGTTTCAAAGGAATTTTAAAATATATGACTCACCTCTATAAGAAAGAAAAATAATTCTCAGACATCAGGAATGAAGAAGAAACTTAAAGACAGATATGCACTTATGTTAGTTGACACTATGTTATGTTAGAGAGAGATTCATTATAAACTCTTGTTGTTAAGGACTCTGGTCTTAATATTCAGACAGTTTCAAGACATGTGGCCTTGGACTCATTTGAAGTGTGATGTTGAAACTGAGCTTTCTGCATGTAAAGCTGGCATCCTGGAACAACTCCATCCTATGGGAAAGTTGTACAGTTTATACCCATAGACCTAGGAAAGTGAAAGTAAAACAAAAGTGCCATAGGAAATAATATCTGCAATTCTTCCCCACACATGGGTTTGCAATCTGAATTATGCTTCACGTGTTATTGTGAAATCCCATGAATAAAGTAGGATTAAGGCTAGCTAAAGATCAATAAAATCTTTTGGGTGCCTATGAGAAGCTAACACAAAAATATGAATTTAGACACTTCCCAAATCAAGGGCACAGAAACTCTCCCTTAAAAAACAACCACAGGTGAAGATAAGTGTACAATCAAAAACTACAAGTCATACAGAATATGATTTACCATGAAAGAAAGTGGGCAGAGCCAAAATAGGAAGAATAACATTCTAAGACCTTAAGACAATAAATAATCAGAAAGAGACCATTAGAAAATTGGGTTAAAACATTAAATTTAAAAATATATAAATTATAATAAAAGAACACACTATGAAAAAAGAACAGTTGAAATTGAAAAAGATCCAAACTGAGCTTCTGGAAATGAAAAATAGTCTCAAGTTAAAAATTCAATAGATGGGTCGATAGCTGGTTCAATACTACTAAAGGGAGACTACATGTACTAGAAGATAGATCTGAGGAAATTATACAAAATATAGCACAGAGAGCCAAAGAGATTGAAAATATGAAAAAAGAGATTAAGAGGCATGGAGCAGAGACTGAGGAAGTCCACTATACACCACACAGAAATTCTAGAAGGAAAGAATAGAGAGAACAAAAGAAAGGTAATATTCAAAGATTATGGCTAAAAGTTTCAAAAATATATGTAAATCATGAATACTCAGAATAAGGAAGTGCAATTAATCCCAGGTATAATAAATAAAAATAAATATATATGAAATATATATATATGAAACTTAGAACATCCAAGACAAAGAGAAAATTTTAAAAGCGATTAGGTACAAATGACTGAGAAAAGATTTCTCATCAATTATGATAAATGTTAGAAGACAATGGAATAATATCTTTAAAGAGCAAGAGAAAATAGCTGCTAATCTAAAACTATCAAGAGGGAAAAATAAAGCTATTTCCTATTTAAAAATTGAGAGAAGTTACTATTTCTAGATTCTAATTACTATAAGCTAGTTTTAAGTGGGAAATAAAAACCAGAAGGAAGCAATATGAGCAAAATATTGGGAAACATGAATATAGGCTGAAAAAACACTGCCTATAAAAGAAATTAATATAATGTATATTTACAGGTTCAGAAACAGTAATGGGTAATAATAACATGGAAGATAGGACAATGGATAATCAGAAACATTCAAAGGTCCTGTTGGTAAAAATGGAAAAAAATATTAATTATAGACTTTATTAAATCTAGCATATATTTAAATTATTTTAAAGCTATCCAAAAAAAAATCAGAATGCAAACATCCAACCTACTAGAAGAGAAAAGTGAATGTAGAAGTAAGTACTATTATTATTCCCATTTTTCAGATGAAGAAACGGAAGCACAGAGAGACTGAGTAACTAGCCCAAGGTACACAGCTATAAATAAGAGTCAGTCTTGCTCTGGAGGTCATGTTCTTAACCACAATGCTATACTATCTTCCATGTAGCACAGAAAGTTTGAAAGTAAAGAACAGAAAAAGGGTTGGAAAAGAGTGTACTCCAGGTAAATACTAATCTAAGAAACCTGATGTCACAATATACACACTAGACAAAATAGACCTCAACTAAAAAGTAGGATTAAGAATATAGAGAGTTATCATATAATGAAAAACACATTTACTCATAAGATTTAACAATCCTGAATTTCCATGTGCTTTAACAATATAGCATCAAAACATATAATGTAAAACTCAATAGAATAATGAGGAGAAATTCACAAATTTATAATAGCAGTGGGAGAATTAAGGAAACTTTCTCAGAAACTGAGATCAGTAAAACAGGGCTTCCCTGGTGGCGCAGTGGTTGAGAGTCCGCCTGCCGATGCAGGGGACACGGGTTCGTGCCCCGGTCCGGGAAGATCCCACATGCCGCGGAGCAGCTGGGCCTGTGAGCCATGGCCGCTGAGCCTGCATGTACGGAGCCTGTGCTCCACAACGGGAGAGACCACAACAGTGAGAGGCCCCTGTACTGCAAAAAAAAAAAAAAAAAAAACAATAAAAATAAAACAAAGAGGGTTTCCCTGGTGGCACAGTGGTTGAGAATCTGCCTGCCGATTCAGGGGACACGGGTTCGAGGCCTAGTCTGGTAAGATCCCACATGCCGCGGAGCAACTAGGCCCATGAGCCACAACTACTGAGCCTGCGCGTCTGGAGCCTGTGCTCCGCAACAAGAGAGGCCACGATAGGGGCCACGATAATGAGAGGTCCACGCATCGCGATGAAAAGTGGCCCCTGCTTGCCGCAACTAGAGAAAGCCCTCGCACAGAAACGAAGACCCAACACAGCCCAAAATAAATAATAAATAAATTTAAAATAATAAATAAATAAATAAATAAATAAATAACAAAGTATTAGTAAAGGTAAAACAACTACAGTTCCAAGAGGTGAAGTAAAGAGTTTAGGGTTGCACTGCTAGGTAGTGTTAACCTAGGTGGTGACTCAGAAACAAAGTAACAGTACTTTCTATTTGGGTAATTTCTTTCATTTAAAAGAGATAATTTCAGACATAACATGTTTTTTTTTAACCTCTCTACAACTGTTTCCTTAATACCATTGAGTAAACAGTCTCCAAGAAATTAAATTACCTGTGTTGAAGAGATAGCAAAGAGTAATAGCAAAGGTGTAATAGGTGATAGCAAAGAGTAATGTCTGCTTTTATAACACCCCCCCCTTTACCTAGGCTCACAAACACTGACTAAAGACAATTTTAGTCTAAACATCTGCATACAAAACAACTTTTACATGAGCAATATACTAGAGAAAACCTTCCTTTGCTTGACTAACTAGAAGAGATTTTTTCATACTTTCACCATAGGAATTTTATTAAATGGAATGGAGTCTGGCTGTTTTAGGTACAATTAAGTTACCCCAAGTAATAAGAAGAATAGAACTAGCAAGGAACTGCTCTCAAGGAGGCTGGACTAGAATGTCATTCTGAATTTGTATCAGCTGTAGGGATCATGGCCACCAGATTCCACAGAATTTTACCCTAGTGCTGACCGCTAGCATAACATAGTTCTGTCTTGGTCTTTGGTTATTTTTCTGTGTTCTCTTCTATCCCTCTTACCATCTAAATTTACTCTGTATCTTTCTCTACCTCATAGCTTCTCCTTCATGATCACTCTAGCTCATGCAATTTGGCATCATGATCCTTATGATCAGCTGCCAACTGTCTGATACTCTCCATATGTCCCAAATGTCTCTAAAAGTGAGCATCAGATTGGTCTAGGTATTTCCCATTTCAGAATCCTATTCCACCCTGGGCTGCCTCATAGGCAGCTGTCTGGCCTATTGATTACTGTCTTTAGAGGCACACATGTGGTCAGCTGTGCCCAAGGAAGACATGCTAGCATGGTCTAAAACATGCCCAGCTAATACGGGCTGCTCCTTTTTCTGTGAAGAAACAATAAGTTAAACATGAATGTGACTTTCAACTAAATATGTTTCTCATACAAGTTTACCTGAACTCTAGCAAAATATAATTTTTAAATGCAGAAATCTTTTTGATGTTGCTACTACTATAGTCCATTCTTTTCCTGTCCCATAATTGTTTCTCAGGCAATCATCCACATTACCATATTACCTTTATAGAGGACTACTAGAAGCAGATTGTTGCCTACCATGAAAATGAGGATTCCAAAATTTCGAAGTAGACAGAGTGATTTAAACGTTCTGCTATTTTTCTATTTCTGTCAAACTCACAGAACCAAGTAGAAAATAATCCGAATTATCAAGTTGTAACACCTGCCATATATCTAGAGTTTGGAAGGGTGATTCAAATTGATTTTTTAAAAATAATTTTACTCAGGTCACAGAAATACTAAATACAAGTTTACAAGAATAAAAATTGAGATGAAATTTGAATGAATGATGGGGGAAAAACCAATGGCATAATGATTCCTGCCAAATGGCCACACTGGATGTTTCTTTTCATGCTGGAGTCCCTAGAGGGCAACAGATACACAGGAAATGGCTTTGACAGAACTGACACAATGTGTCACCATCTTGAGGCAGTGTCCAGAGTGGTGATGCTGTGGATGAGCCATGAGTTCAAAGGACTCCAAACTGTCTAAGAACATTTCCAAAATTTTACTTATGGCATTTTGTGAGAATATAAAAACACAAAGTTTTTAATGCTAAAAAGAGAGACATTCTAAACTGGCATAAATAAAACAATGGAAATCAGCTCTATTTCTATCAGAGTTCTGCATAGGTACACACAGTCTGCAAAATCCCTCAAACCCACCCTTGATGTCTGAAAGGGAAAAGGCTTCTGTTTCATACATTCTGCTCTGGTTTTTCTGTTCCTGTTTTACCAAGTTCAGTCTTCAAAGAATGACTCCTTCCTTAAACAAAAGACGGCCCTTGGCTGGTACAGCATAGCTGGACTGCCAGACTCTGACAGATTGAAAAGCTACAAATCTGCAATGAACCAACAATAGAGCTCCGTGACCTTTAGCACCTCCCTGAGTTGTCTGACCCCATTCCTTTGTCTCTCTCACTTTTAGTTTTGGATGTGTTACCTACAGCGCTTTCAAAGATCCGGTGTCAGCTTACCATGTTTCTGCAGAAGTTAATTTCTCAATTTCAGATCCTTTCAGTGAAACTTAAATTAATTAAGTTAACATATTCTTAACACCCTTATGAAGACTTATGCGTACATACACACTGAAAGCATATTCTTTGATATCTAAGACTTTGTCTCCAACTGGATAGTCTCAATTTATTTTTGTTGAAATAAAAAATTGTATACATATATACTAACATATATGTGTATACTTATATATCTATATCTATATATCTCTCTATATATATCAGAATGGCAGACTCACTAAAAATTTTTCAGTTTGCATAGTACATAGCAACAAGTGACCTGTTAAATGATGACAAATCCTTTAGATTATGGCTTTAGACCTTTAACCTTTTGACTTTAGGGTGTATCCAGGGAGCAGTCTGAGAGGAAGAATGCAATAAACTGCTTGTAATCTAGTGGTCTCAAAAGAAATTACATCAAAACCAGCTGTTACACAGCTAGTCATTAAAGACGGACAACATGTTAACTAAAATACGGCCATTACGCTGAAAAAGACTTTCTTCCCCACCCTGCTGCTGAACTGCTAGAGGTCTCCTGACTCATTCAACAACATCAGAGAGTGTGGATGCAACAAAACAGATCCAGCACTTAGACTTAAACTAGCAAGAAGTAAGTTGCATTTGATTGAGACGTGGCCTCTTAATTTTAATGTGTTTGAGGGATCTGGACAATTCTAAACATTGTGGTCCCATAGACCGCTGGCAGATACTTGGGATTTTACATGTCTTGGCAGCTAGTAGAACTTTTCTTTGGATTTTTTTTTAAAGTGTGTGTATGTGTAAGATTGCACCTGTCTTCTTTCCCTTCTCGTTTGATATGAGGGAAGTTGGTGCAGGGATTTTAATCATAAAGTACAATTCCCCAGGTACCATTTTCCAGCTTTCTTCCACTCGAAACGTTGAAGGACTTTGAGCTGGAAGTCACAGTGGTCTGGGTCTGACAACCAATGGCACGTGAAAGCTGTGGCGTATAAGCTTGAAAGGTAGTGCACGTCTTTCTGGGGCTTGTCATCCAGCCACACCAGCCTTTAAAATCCAGCAAACAGTACGGGTAGGCTTCAAAGATGAAAGTCAAAATCAGCGTAAGAAGCACATAGCGGTGGTTGAAAAACATGGGGTGGAAAACAGGTTGCTAAGTGCCTATTATAAACACAACCTGTACAAAAGAGAGTGCCAAGGGCGTCAAAGAAGGGAAGATGCCTTTCCCGGCCTGGGAAACCGCATGTTTGAGCAAGAGGGAAAAACCAGTGACACAGACAGGGTACAAATTCAGCAAGAGGCACCATGCCTGGAGCATCTTCATGACCTTGTTTTTTCTCATGCAGGGTTCAGTACATAATCCTCTCATTAGGAAAGGTTCCTTGGTGAAAATCTACTCAATAATTTCAAGCTCTTCCTGCATTCTTGTTCTGATTTTACACCAAATGCGACTTTGAATTTTTTTCTTTTAACATATTCTAAATTTCAAAGCAGATGTAGTGAAAAATGAAATATCCATTTTGTACAAATAAAAACAGCAAATATGTGATCTTATAAAGCCAAACTGTATTTTTAATCTTCAGATGTTGGGCCAAGTCTTTACCCATTGAGAAAGTCTGGGAGCTTTCCTTTTACTTGGACATCTAGAATCAAAATCCAGCATGTTCCTGTTTGTTCATGTGCTGTGTAATTGTCAGCCAGCCCCCTATCTCAGCACCAGGCCTGTTCTAACCAAACACAAAGTCAGGATATGAACTCTTGCTTGTTGCTTTCGAGTACTGTGGGATTGGCCAAAGTGCAGGAGAGTCACGGCACCCACATTTGAATCATGGTTCAACTACCTGTTCTGTGCTGTTGGCACAGCTTCTCGAAGCTTCAGCTTTCACAACTGTAAAATGGAGTTGATAAAGCCAATGCCGTCACATTTCACCAGTTGGGTTTTTTCATGAAAATCCAATAAGATAAGATGTATGAAAGGGTTCCATATAATTTAAAGGGCTACACACATAAAAACAAATACTTTTTTTTTTTTAATTTATTTTTGGCTGTGTTGGGTCTTCGTTTCTGTGCGAGGGCTTTCTCTAGTTGCGGCGAGCGGGGGCCGCTCTTCATCGCGGTGCGCGGGCCTCTCACTATCGCGGCCTCTCCTGTTGCGGAGCACAGGCTCCAGACGCGCAGGCTCAGTAGTTGTGGCTCACGGGCCCAGCTGCTCCGCAGCATGTGGGATCTTACCAGACCAGGGCTTGAACCCGTGTCCCCTGCATTGGCAGGCAGATTCTCAACCACTGCGCCACCAGGGAAGCCCAAAACAAATACTTTTATTACCTCCTGCTGCCCCCTCGTTCTCCGGTAGACTGAGTGGTGACCACGCTTTCTGAGATCGTCTGCTTCCACTGTGTACAAGGTTGATCCCATAAGAAATCTCTGACCGCCAGCATCTCTGGTGCTGACCCCTTTAAGGGTCTCAAAAGAATTCACGAGTAAGTAAAATGTCAGTGATGCCCACGTGCCAGGTCACCCTAATGGTTATGATAATAATGCATTTAACGCTGTAAAGTTTACAAAATGCAATGTCTTACCAATAGTAAGTGAGGAAAAAGCAAAGTAAAATTCACTGGCCCTCCTGTTGTTCACCTCCCATTGTTAATCTACATACACATTCTGAAAGGGGTTCTGAGAGCTTATTTACATACTCCATGGCTCTTTTATACTCCTTTACCCTTGTTAAGGAAAAACAGTTTTTCATATATTGAGGATAGTTATGTCTTCCCTTTCCAGTGAAAATCCTCACCATGGCATGCTTCCTTTAGTTTATATTTTTAGGAAGATTCCATATTGAATATGACATATGAGTGAGCATAGTACACCCCTTTTTTGTGGTATTCTGCCCAATTCACAAGGACTACTGTTTTATCTTAAAACAACTTTCTACAATTCACAGAAACAAGCCCAATGGCAGCTATGCTTATACTCCTTGACTGTGGCTGATTCAGTAGGGGTGGACACCTGACCTAGGTCCAACCAATCAGATCCTCTTACCCTAATTATGAAATGAGGATTTAGAGATTATAAGATTATTTCTACATGTTGCAAAAACCATGATCTATAAATTCAGGGATTTTGAGAGCCTTGTTTGTAGAAAGAGAGAAGGCTGGACTTTAAAGATAGAAGAATGAAACACACTTTTAAAAAGAAACCAAAATGAGAGTGTCCTAACAGTCTCTGGATCACAGCCTTTCATGATATGTGAGTATACTGCCGCCCTTCTGTTTTACAAGACATTCCTCTATCTTTATGGTAAATTTCATAATTTTTTGTTATTGTTAGCCTACATCAGATTGATTTATGCTTTGTGCAAAGTCCTAAGAAATATATTGAGATTTTGAACTCACTAATTGGTTTAGGACATCTTAATAGCCTGAGGAAAGTGAGGGAAATAGAGAGAATGTATAAGGGGAGAAGATAGCAACAGGAAATTTTTATTTATTTATTTATTTTTAATTTTTATTTTTGGTTGCATTGGGTCTTTGCTGCAGTGTGCGGGCTTCTTATTGTGGTGGCTTCTCTCGTCGCAGAGCACAGGCTCTAGGCACGTGGGCTTCAGTAGTTGTGGCATACAGGCTCGGTAGTTGTGGCACACAGGCTCAGTAGTTGCGACAGGCAAGCTCTAGAGCGCAGGCTCAGTAGTTGTGGCACTTGGGCTCAGTAGCTGTGGCTCACGGGCTTCAGAGCACAGACTCAGTAGTTGTGGCGCATGGGCTTAGTTGCTCCACGGCATGTGGAATCTTCCCAGAACAGGGCTCAAACCCGTGTCCCCTACATTGGCAGGCAGATTCTTAACCACTGCACCACCAGGGAAGCCCCCAACAGGAAATTTTTATACATTTATCACAAGAACTAAAATACAAATGAAAAATTTCTACAAGATTTGGTGATATGAAATCCATTATAGAGGTTTATTATATGCATGGATCAGATTCTTGCATCAACTAAAAGTCAGACCAGATGACCACTAAATTTTGTAATACCATTGCCAGTTTTTAATTTTAGAGTTAGCCAAAAAATTATGCCTATCTATCTATCTATCTATCCATCTCTCTATGTTTGGATACTAAGAAGTTCCTTTTTTTAGGGCCAAGAAATAATGACACACAGAAAGCAATGAGTACACCTAGTATCTCTAAAACCAGAACTCTTCAGAGAAGTAGCTTATTCCAGGGGTGGAGCAGAGAACATACAAAATGAACCTAGAATATATTGTTATGCCAGAAAGTGTCAAAAAATGATGGGTTATGTCACAGTCTATTTGAAGGGCCTTTTCCAGACCAAATCTGTGACAATTTGTTGACTAAAATTATTAAAAATAATAGTGAATTTAAAAACTATTGAATAAATAGGAATTCATGAGTCCATATTAATAATTAAAAAATAAAGAGATACAAAGAAAGGCTCTTGCATAAGGTTGAATGTAAATTACCAACTCATACATGTGAAGAGTGCTGAAGCTGGAAAATCAGTATTGTAACCATTATAGAAAAGATTGGGTCAGGCAAAAATTATCAATAGATGCTAAATCTAAAGGGGAATTTTAACAAGGAGCAAGATATTCACATGGCCTTATATTATGTCCCCACAGACTGATTATTAATGGTAAGGAAGAAAAAATAACAATTATACAGTGGAGAAATCAGTAACACTTTGACCAAGTCAATAAAATTACTATCACAATGAAAAATAAATGGCACCATGAATCTCCAGGTGTGATACTCTGAGATGGACACAACATTACATGGGGAGTCTTCTGGACAAGAATGAATAAACTGAATCTGAAGTTTCATGAAGAAATCATCAGATAAACCCAAACTGAGAAATATTCGACTTTAAAAAGAAGGGAAATATCAATGTCATTAAAGGCAATGAAAGTCGGTGAAAATGTTACAGATTAAAGGAGACTAAAGAGATGATAATTAAATGCATTATCTGACCTACATCCTCTACTGGAGGGCAACATACTGTCAAGGACACTATGGGATCAATTTTAAAAATTGGAAATTGGACAATATATTAAAGTACTGTATCAATGTTAAATTTACTGAAGTTGATCATTGCACCATAGAACTGTGAGAGACTGTCCCTATTAGGAAATACACACTGAGGTATTTAGGGATAAAGAGCCATGTGGTATATAACTTAATCCTCAAATGGTTTCAAAAACAATTTTATTCATAGGGAGATGATAGATAGATAGATAGATGGATAGATAGATATTGATAGAGCAAATAATAAAACAAATGTGGCAAATGTTCACTTACATGAATTCTGGGCAAAAATTTTATGAGTATTCTTTGAACTATTTCTATTCTTTTTTTTTTTTTTTTGCCGTACACGGGCCTCTCACCATTGTGGCCTCTCCCGCTGCGGAGCACAGGCTCCAGACGCGCAGGCTCAGCGGCCATGGCTCATGGGCCCAGCCGCTCTGCGGCATGTGGGATCTTCCCAGACCGGGGCACGAACCCGTGTCCCCTGCATCGGCAGGCGGACTCGCAACCACTGCGCCACCAGGGAAGCCCAAACTATTTCCATTCTTGCATTTTTTTTCTGAAAGTTTGAAATTATTTCCAAATAAAAAATTTAATTTTTTAAAAGATCCATTCACAGACCAGAATGAGACCATGGAAAATGTCTAATCAAGTACATCTCAAACTGTTCTAAGAGATAGTAACAGGTATTCCAAAAAATATGTTTCATGATAAACAAAGTTTAAAATGTTAGGTTAAAAAAATATATGAGATTCTTTACTGAAGGGTTTCTCTGAGCCTTCTTAGATGTTGTTGATTGAGATTGTGAGCCTCCAGAAAAGGGCTTCAGCTTGAAGGACTTACCAAATAGGTTTGGGCATTGAACTTTTTTGTCAATATTCATTTATTACCTTTTTTCTTCTTGTCTAGCCTCCATATTTTAAAAAGAATTGGGCCTCGCAGATGGTAAATGATTTCAGTTCTGCCCAAGGGGATAGCGCTTGTAAATAAGAATCAAAGTATCTAACAGCTCTAGAGGACTTACTATGTGTCAGAGCTTGGAATGTATTTTTCTTCATGAAGCCCCATAAAGTAGAAGCTAGTATCACCTCCATGTAATAGATACAGCTAAGGGAGGCCAGATGTCTTGCCCAAGGGCACACAACCAACAAGTCAGGAGGGAGACTTGAACCCAGGCTGCCTGGGTCTGAAGCTAGTAGGCCGAAGTTAGGGCCAAGTTAGGGCCAAAACCTAGAGCTTCACTCCCAATCCAGACCTCCCCCGCTGGGAATCACTAAATAAATGGATCTAAATTATTGTCTATTTATAATAAATTTTAAGAGTCAAAGAGTTGAACAGCCTGCTAATTATTGTGTTCTGTTTATCTATCTTTCATTTTTATATTTTAAAAGAAAAGTAAATTCCTTGTGTTTCCTGATATCCACATATATGACAATCATCTCAATGAATATTAAAACACACAGTTTACCATAAACACTTCTAATTGCTGCATTGGTTGGGTATCACAACAAATTTCTAATGTACAGTACTGGCCTCCCACTTCTAGGGACTCCAGAATATTATTATTGTTAAGTATTATTGTTAAGTATATTGCCGAGTGCTTTGCACACTTTTCAATCAGTTGTTCCTTAATATGGGACTGCAGTTTGTGAAATCTTCTGCATAGGCCATAGATGAAAAGGGTTTCAAAGTGTCAGGTGTTAAGTCTAGTGGAATTTTGTCTGAGTTGCAGGACCATGTTTTCAGGTGGTACAATTCACAATCCCTGTCAAAGGCCTGCTCCAAGAATCCTGGCCAGTGAAGCCAAGATCAGTTCAAAGCTGTTGATAGACCTAGAGAAGAAAGCTGCTGAATCATGTCTATGTGCAGAGAGAGACTGTGTCTAAAAGCATTTAGAAACTGATTAGTTTCTGAAGTTAGTTGCACCTTGGCCTAATTTTCTTTCCACTAGTAATTTTCAAGTATCTTCCCTATAGGCCAGTCTTCTAATTCCCACTTTAAAGGAGGTTCTAAGCAGCTCCTTACTTTGATATGTGTTTCAATAACATTGCATGAGAAGAAGAACAAGGATCTGTTACTTAATAATGAAGAATTATGGTACAGAGGGCAGTGCTTGTCTTAGTGACCACTGATGTAGAAACTGACAGCTTTCAGGCTGCAGTCTCCTCCGCCCAACTTGGCTGATAACTGCTCCAACTAAATGACAGTTTGCAAGCGTGCAAAGCCACTAGACATGCACAGCTAACCGAGTGTCTACAAGAACATTGTTGTAGATCTCAGTTACTGTTTATGTTACTAGTTTAACAGTCAAAACCTACCAAGAGCAGAGCCAGTGGAAAAGCCAGTTGAACTGGTGAATTCAGATATTCAGATATCAGCTGTCTGTTCATAATGCGTGGACATGCCCATAAAGTCTAAATTGTAAAACCCTGACATGATTGATTAAAATTACAACCATTTCCAGTGATTAGATCAGGTCCTAAAAGGGGATTAGAACCAATATCTAATCCTGGGAAACACTTTGTGTGTCTCTCCAGCCCACCTGTCCAGCCTCATTTTCAACTACACTGAGCCCTGTAGGTTCTCACCTTCGTCGCTTTACCAAAGCATAATGCCCTCCCATGCTCTGTTCTCTCTTCTCCTTCTCCCTCTCACACTACCTGCTTCCCCAACATCCTGACAATTTTCCACCCGTTTTTTTTAAAACTTGCCCAGGCATTACCCTCTGTCCAAGCTCCCTAACCTTTAACTTCTACCCCACAATCATAGGCTGTTATTCTCTCTCCAATATCCTTTCCCTTCCTTTCATTTTTATATTATTATATGCATCCATATTTTATGGATTTATAATGATTCGTTTATAAGAATATCTCATCCATTAAACTGTGGGCCCCTGGAAAGTGGGGACAGACTATATCTTAGTCTTTCTTTTCTCCCAAGGCCTAATAATGTACTGATGCATGCTAGGGCAGCAGTAAATGAAAAAATGATCTGTTGAACTTTAACTAGGTCCACCCATGACACTTACCAGCTAACTCATTTTTTAAAAGCATGTTAAGATATTTATGAATAGCATACATTATTTTTTATAAAATTATGTAATTTTAAAACTTTGAACAGTATTGAAAAGGCCAAAAAGAACTCAGCTGACCAGTTATCTTGAGATGACTAGACATATACACATCTATAGATATTTATGGGCATAGGTATACAATTTTATAGAAATGGTATGAATTTACTCAGGCTCTTATGCAGTCTGATATTTTTAACTCAATTATATTCCACAGACACTTTTCTGTGTCAATAAATAAAATCTAAATCTCATTCTAGCAGCAGGAGAGTAGTTCATAATGTGGATATAATTTACTTTAACCTATTGATGGACATTTAGACTGTATTCAGTTTTTCATTATTGCAAATATTGGCACAGTGATTTTTGCTAGCAAAGCATATGTTACAGTTATTAGGGAGGCAGGGCATCTTTTCATAGATTTATTGGTCATTTGTATTTTCTCTTTTGTAATTTACTCTTATAGCCTGTTCTAGTATTGTGACAAGTATTTCACAAGTAATTGTACATTATTTTAACATCAAAAAATAACAAATGTTGGAATTTCAGGTATGGAGTCAAGAGAAGGAGAAAGACTTTTTTGATGAATCTACCTTTAAGTGTCCATCAGATCATAGACCTTCACAGGCCTTTGCCAGGAATAATAACACTGTGTCAGATGTCCAAATTGTAGAGACGGTAGTTCTCCTTAGGTTGTATTTCATTGTGAGACAAGTAGTTTAGAAAATCAGGGCATTTGTCTATTTAAATGTTGTACCTTTTCTTCAAAGTAATCCCTCACAATGTTCATTGAAAATGCTTATGACTGGGCTTCCCTGGTGGCGCAGTGGTTGAGAGTCCACCTGCCGATGCAGGGGACACGGGTTCATGCCCCGGTCTGGGAAGATCCCACATGCCACGGAGCGGCTGGGCCCGTGAGCCATGGCCACTGAGCCTGCGCGTCCGGAGCCTGTGCTCCGCAATGGGAGAGGCCACAACAGTGAGAGGCCCGCGTACCGGAAAAAAAAAAGAAAAAAAAAGAAAATACTTATGACTAGTTTACTGACCTCAGACATTTTATTTATGGTTTACATGTCACTGTGCTATCTGTTTTTCCCACAGGAATTTAAAATACACATATTAAAATAAACTTTATATATTCAAAACTACAATTTAAAAACCAGTGTATTTTCTGAAGTTTTCTATGGACTTTAACTGGAATATTTGACACAATGTATTTCCCAAACCATGCTCTATCTTTCTGAAAGCTTTAATCCTACAAGACAATATAAGATAGTTTCCAGCGGGGATCTAAATGCACACCTGTATATCCCTTTGGTGCCACAATTCACAGTGGCTTTGTTGATCTCAAAGGTACTAAAATAAATTTCATTTTCATGCTGTAAACACCATTATTCTAAGCTATTGAAAGATTAGTAGGTGAGAGTCTGGGTAATGTTGTTTCTAAGCAAAAATGGAAAAGCAAAGTTTGAGGATCGATTTTTGTCAGATATGTGAACACCCTTTCTATAGAATTCAGCTCCTGTTTTGACAGCTTATTGAATAATCTCCCAACTTTTCCTGCCTGGTAATGTCTCCCATTAATTAATACCCATTCTCTGTTCACAGTTTTGATAGAACAGCAGTAGTTGTTAACGCAATACTCATAATCACAATTGTTCAGGTATGTTTTTTTATCTGTATTATGTATAAGCCTCAAATTTTAAATGTTGCCCAAAGAGAAAAGTGAGATAGAACTTTTAGAAATAAAATTAAGTTTTGTAATAGGAATAAGAATTGTGTTGCATTTCACGTTTTTTCCCTTTCTTTACTGTAGTATCAAACTCTGCAAAATATCTTTTCTTTCTTCTTTTTTTTTATATGAATAGGCTACAAGAATACAATTTAAAAACTTTAAAAATATATTTAGAAAATATTTTTTACTTGGTAGAATTGGGGAGCAACGTTTCACTACAACAATATGAATAATGGTCATCAAGAGAGGTCAAATGTTCTAATATAATTTTGACCTTGGAGTGCAAAGTAATTTAATGATATTACCTTTAAAAATTTTTAAAGCTTGCAAGACTTCGGTACAATGTTCCTCCAAATGTTTGTTCTTACAGAGAAAATATATATGTATTCTTATGATATATGCATTTATGTAGGTGTGTGTGTATATATGTAATATTTAATGTATTTATATATATATACACACATATGGAGACAGAGAGAGAGAAAAGAGAGAGAGAACCAATTTGTACCCCTGCTAGCAATGTATAAAATGAATTCTGAATTTCGTAGAACCATTGCAAGCATTGGGGGCATACATTTTTTCCCCTTGCTTACATGACTGGGCAAAAAATAAAGGAAGGTATCTAACTCTTAATTTATATTTATGTGGTTATCAGATAGATTGATGATTTTCCCCATATATTTATAGACTACAGTTGATATTTAACTTAAATATAATTGATTATACAGTAGACCAACAAGATATGAAAAATGAAATACAAGAGGTTTTTATAAAGTATGATTAAAATTGCAGTTAAAATTACTGAAGCCTGTTAGCCTTGCCCATAAAGAAAATAAAAACTATCTCTATCCATGAATCAGTTTGGGGGATAATAAAAGGAAAATCATTTTCAAAGCAACTGGCTAAAAACAAGTTTTTCCTGGTTACTTGGGCAACTTGAGCTGCTTTGCTCCTAAAATCAATTTTGTTATCATATTAGGACTGAGGAAATTTTTTCCTTTTTCTATCAAGTGTTACTAAGAGAGAAAAAAATTAAGCGTTCATACAAAGAAACAATGACTTAAGTGTTTTTTTTTAAGAAAGCAATAAAAGACTTTGGTTTTATTGATTACAGATTATTAAAGAAGAGAAAATATGAAAACTTCTGCAGAGATTTGTAAGTTATTTAAACATAATCTTTAGTTCAGTGTCATGATCAGTTTAGGAAAATAGATGAAAATGGGGAAAACGGGAGTGGAAACTCTGAATAAAAAGAAGATAGAAGGAAAAAAGAGAGTCTGATAGGCAACAAAAGGAGGGATAGCCGCAGAACAAGAGATACACAAATAAACAAAGAGCCATAAGGTAAGGAAAGAAGAAAAACAGACGTGCAGTTAAAGACCCTGAGGGAGGTGTTAGTTTAAGGAAAAGAAAGCCACTTTGCTCACACTTTGGAGTGTGTGGGGACCTGGACCTCTGATTCTGAGCTTCTGTGATCACTGCTTTCAAACACTGACTCAGGGGCAGAAACCAATGAACTGATGAACACTCTAAACGTCAGATCGGAATTGGGTCTTCATCACTGACCTTGAACGGTTGGGAGAAAGAAGAGCGCAGTCCCTGAAATAGCATCAAATTCAACTTGGGTTTACTATGGAAGATCCAGCCTAAACAATTTCCTAAGGACTGTGATCAACCCACCCAACACAGTTATCTGCACAAGTAGCTCCTGGACAAGTGTTGTCTAATTTCACTAATATAAGGAGAAATTACTTTTCCGTCAGATTGAAACAATAGTGAAGCCCAGCTTCATTTGCTCTTTTTATTTTTGATTACTTTTTACACTACCTATGTTTTTACATGATTTTTCCATGGGAAACCACCGAGGAGGCCTCATTTCCACTGCATTGGTATGGTGTGCCGTTCTTGGCAGGGAACTGTAGGTGTTGCTGAAGCTACATAGCTGAAAAGGCTAAGCCAGGCCTCCAATTCTTTGGCTTATTACAGTTCTAAATTCTATTTTAGCCCCATCCTCTTCCTCCCACTCAAATTCTGTACCCTAGCATGTGTTTGGATATGCTGTATCCTCCAGCTCTTCACACTAAATATACTCTTAGAAACCACGAGCGCAACTTGCAGATGAGTCATTCTCTCTGGAAGCCTCAGCTCCGTGGTGGACAGCTCATAAATTGGAATAGATGCAGTTGGACAGGGGGAGTAGAGACAACAGTCGCTGGTACATCGTGTTCCACAAAGAAAGCCAAGAGGGTGGAGGTGGGTGGTTTCAGAGTAAATTGAAGGAAATTCTCATATCACACTTTAAAGAGAAGTTGGTTGGTTAAAGAGACTAATACTCTAAAGATAATGCTCAAAAGGTTAGAATTTGTGTTTATCACTTGTTTTGGGGTCAAGCACTTTTTATTTTTTCTTCTTCTTCTTCCTTTTTTTTTTTTTTTTTTTGTTATCCTTTGACCAGTGCTCAGAGCATAATTCGTTTCCAGTCTTTTTTGTTCTATGAGTGAAAAGGTCAACGCCCTTTGACATGGCATGAGCTTGTTCAGTGCACCAGGGGAAATATCACCAGCAGTGCTGGGCTTAAAACAACTTCAGGGCAGCCAGTCAAACACAGGAAGTGTTGTTTAAACCCCCGGAGAATACTGGCTTTGTTTATTAGCCAACTTACATCTTGTTGAATTGCTAAGTGCCTCTATCTTGAATGAGCAGATATATCAGAGACTCCAAACCCATATGAGGTATTTGTAGGCATGATATAACAACATCACTCTCCTAAAGTGTCCCCTACAGGAATCTAAATACAGAGTGGCTATTTTCTTAAATGGGAAAAGTTCCATCTCAGGTCCCCATAGTCCAATACATGCTAAATGATTCTGCAAATGAACAAACACTACTTTGATGAGACAGTAAATTTAGCGGGAGAAATAGTCAACCAGAAATGCAGAAAAAAAATGTGGGTTTCTTTTATAAACAGTCTAATCAGGAAATGAATTACACATTCAATCTTATACTCACAAGATTTTTTTTTATTAAGTTAGCCCAGTAAACACTGACCTGTTCAACATTTTTATTTACGTAGTATGTGTAAATCTCTAAGTGCTCAATGATTTATTAACTGTTACTTTACAGGTACAAGATAATATTTTAACTCCATTCCACAGATTAATTGAGAAAGAAAGGTTAAATGTTTTGCCTAAGGTCACTCAACAAATCTAAACCAGAGACACGTTTAGCTCATTGAACTACTGACTTTCTTTCTTATGTTTTAAATCAATGAATTATTTTGCTTCTAAATGTACTGAAAGAGATTCAAGGCTCCACGGAAAAATCACATTATGCAGCAGTCCTCCGTTTGGAAATGGAAGAAATTTGGTTAAAACGCACACCAACCTTTTTCTATAGTATCGAAGGCAATATTAAAGAGGAAAAAATGTAGCCCAAAGAAGGAAACGTCCTAAGTAGGTGCTAAATGGCTTGGCCATGCAAAGAGCCAACTCTTTCCTTTCAGACCAAGAATCAAGACACTTGGGCCCTGGTCCCAGCTCTGCTCTGTCATATACTTAGCTGGATGGTCCTTAATCTCTCTGAGTCTCTTTTCCTCAACTGTAAAATGGATATAAAAAGACCTGCTGGGACTTCCCTAGTGGCACAGTGGTTAAGAATCTGCCTGCCAATGCAGGGGGCACGGGTTCGAGCCCTTGTCGAGGAAGATCCCACATGCCGTGGAGCAACTAAGCCCGTGCGCCACAACTACTGAGCTTGCGCTCTAGAGCCCATGAGCCACAACTACTGACCCAGCATGCCACAACTACTGAAGCCCATGTGCCTAGAGCCTGTGCTCGGCAACAAGAGAAGCCACTGCAATGAGAAGCCCGTGCAGCGCAATGAAGAGTAGTCCCCACTTGCTGCAATTAGAGAAAGCCCACATGCAGAAATGAAGACCCAACGCAGCCAAAAATAAATAAATAACATTTATTAAAAAAAAAAAAAAGACCTTCCTTCCCCTGAGGAAAGTCATGAGTTTCAAATAAAAGTATGGACATGAAAGAGTAATTTAAGAATATTGTAAGTTGTCAAGTGCTATGCAAATTCCATTAGTGGTAGTACTACTATTGTTGTGTTAGAAAGGAAATGACAGGAAGCCCATGAATAAAATAGATGTCATAAATTATGACACCAGGGCTTCCCTGGTGGCGCAGTGGTTGAGAGTCCGCCTGCCGATGCAGGGGACACGGGTTCATGCCCCGGTCCGGGGAGATACCACATGCCGCAGAGCGGCTAGGCCCGTGAGCCATGGCCGCTGAGCCTGCACTTCTGGAGCCTGTGCTCCACAATGGGAGAGGCCACAACAGTGAGAGGCCTGTGTACCACAAACAAACAAACAAATAAACAAACAAACAAATAAATAAATAAATAATGCCACCAGCCTCACTGAAAATCCAATGAAAATCATGGACTCACTTCAACCAAATTCACAGTCAGAAATATACCCCACATTTTAACTATAATTTTCAAGAGATTTATAGATCATCTGAATCACATGTGTTCATAGACCTCACATTAGGAACACTTGTAGAGGAAGATGAGAAATAACAGCTTATCTGGAAAGCAAGGTGGCATGGGAATCAAATAGCAAAGTAGACATATTAATGACCTCAACAATCTAGTGGTGTAAATCTGTAAGAAGATGGTTTAGGGTCATTTCCCAGTGAGATGTTGGGCCATCTTTTATAGTGGAATTGCAGGTTGGTACTTTTGCTTATAATAGTGAACATATGTGTGGGTGCGTGCGCACGCAGACACACACACACACACACATCCTTCCACTTTATAAGAAGTCACCTTGGAACATCCTGTTCATCCTAGTGTTAACTTTCTGTACTTTGAGATTTCCTGGGTTTTTGAAGCCCACATAAAATTTCTAACCGTGTGTTCTATTATATAATGCAAGACTTAGTTATATTCTTTTCAGCACTCACCTCTGCAAAATTCTCAACTGGGAAAAAAAAGTATGAAGCTCAAAGAGGGAGTTGGAGAGGTGGAATTAATAAGTAAGGCCAGACACCTCTGACTCCACTATGTTTCCCTGAGTGTTAGAAATAGTTATCTATTTTAGGAATCATAAATTTACTCTATTATATGCAATTCTGACTAGGGAAATTTCTTTTGAGTACAAGCTATGAGAACTTCAGCAAAACCTCTTGGGGATCTATAATACGATGTTTTATATGATGCTTAGAACTGTTCAAAGATAACAAACATGTTATTCTACTAACCTGGAAAAACAACAGATCATTTGGCATGTACTATAAAATATTTTATGGAAAGCAAATACATTATATAACCTTATGACCTCAGTAAGGTTGATAATCTGCGTGACTATTTCATTTGATATTTAATGTGTGCTCTGAAATTTCAGTTCATCATTGTTTTGCTCTATCACATAAGGCTTTCAACATAAAATTTAAGATGTAGTAATAATAACAATTTTCTGTAACATACAATATATGTCTTTAGATAAGCATCTTTTGAATGAAGCAAGTCTCACTTCTTTATTAACAAATATTGCAGGGAATATTAGCTAGCAATTTAAAAAGTATTTTTCTGGAAACATTAGTAAATATTTTGCTAAACTTTAGCACTAAAATAATCCAAGTTCTTTTTAAACAGCATCATTTGAGTACAATTATAAGTATACATGGTTGCAATATTTATATGGGATGGGAGTAAAGTAATGTTTTTTGAGGGCACTGATTTGCACTAATTACTTCTGGATGGCAAGTTACACAATCAATATCATAATGTTGGTATTAATTTGTACCTATATTGTCAGAACAGAAAACAAGAAGGTAGTTGTTTCAGCAACAACCTCAGTTATTACATACTCATTTGGAGCAATCTAGAGAAAGGATGTGTTGTTCCGAGAATCTCCAATCATAACCTAAGGTGTGGGGCAAGTAATGAGGAAAATTATATTGCATCCATACAACTATGGTATAAGATCTAACTCCATCCTATTTAGTCAATTGATTTGTTCATCCATTTAGCTATTTATTCATTCTCTTAATCCACAAGACACTGCAAGGCTCTGGCAATATGGAGATGAATCAGACGTGGCTCCTCAAAGAACTTGAGGTTATATGAGAGGAAGGCACTAAACATTAGGATAGGTTGAATAATAACTTTTAATAATAATTGCTCTTGATAGAAAGGGTACATGTTCACTCTAACTAGGGGAAGGAAAAATGAGAAGTGTTGGAAAAGCAGGGTATGAAGCACACCTTGAAGGATATGTAAGTATTCTCTATATGAGACAATTAATGTTTTCATTTTTAAGCCATTTTTAGTTGGATATTCTGTTACTTGCAGCCCAAAATCTCCTGATGCAGGTTTTAAGTAGTTCTATTATAAAATTACTCTTTATAGGTCAAAATCAGTCCAAAATCAGCAATCTCATATACTTCAACATTAGAGCTAATGTGAGGAGAGCGGGGTTTTAAGCAAGGGATTAACATGGTCATGATTTACAGTTTAGAATGCTCATATTAACAGCAGAAAATAGGATGGATTTATGGGGATCTGAAACAGTAAGCAAGGAGGTCAGTTAAAAGACTATTATCATAGTGGAGTTGAGGCTAATGGGGTACTAAATTAAGGCAAGAGCTCTAAGGATGACATGGTGTGAGAGTACAGGTAAAAGAGATAGTAAAGAGATAGAATTAACAGGTTTAGTAATTTAATGGAATTAAGATGTAAGAGAGAAAGGGATACCCCTCTAGGAAGATTTTCTGGCTCAAGTGGATAATTAAACTGTTTAGTGTAATTGATTCTAACTCTGTTCTCACTTCTGTACCTTGACTAGGGATGGCTATTGGTCCTGGCTCTTTCGCCTTAATGAAAACCCCTCCATCTGCTTTCAGTCTTCCTACTGTGCTAGTATCTTCTTGCAGTGACTTGTTTTTTGGGACCTATTGTTTATACCACACATTTTGATGCTCAAAAGCACAGGACTCTGCTCTGTTGTTATCTGGGGACACGAGGCATGCACAATGATGAGCTTCCCCTGATGGAAGTGCAAGCTCTTTGCAAACATGGACAGGACCCTGACTTCTATTTCTTGATTGTCTTTGTAACACCTGACATATACGTATGCACAAAGAAAACAAAATCGACTTCAATCATGGCCCATCAGATGCTTCCTTATGGTAAAGTGTAGGGAATTTTAAAGAAATGTTGGCTAATCATAGGAAGAGGTGACAGCTGTAACATCTCAGCCTAAGCTGCCCAGTCCCTTATGCTCCCAAGTTACAAAAGCCTGCTCCATGCCTCATGGGGTATCAGACACCTGCCTTACCTCCACAATCCTTATGCCTCCCCTATTTGGAAGATAAATAAGGAAATTTAAAGGATCTGACATGCCTTATAATTCTGAGCTTTATTATTTGTATTAATAAATCTAAGAGTGGGAATGGTTGCTAAATAATTTAAATTTTAAAGATACTTGCAAGTAACAAATTATTTTGTTTTTAGACAACTCAAGAAAACAAAAATAGTATCAAAATTTACCTGACTTTGAATATTATTTTTATATAGTTACCAAGTATATACATACTTGGGCTTCCCTGGTGGCACAGTGGTTGGGAGTCTGCCTGCTAATGCAGGGGACGTGGGTTCGAGCCCTGGTCTGGGAGGATCCCACATGCCGTGGAGCAACTAGGCCCGTGAGCCACAACTACTGAGCCTGCACGTCTGGAGCCTGTGCTCCGCAACAAGAGAGGCCACGATAGTGAGAGGCCCGTGCACCGTGATGAAGAGTGGCCCCCGCTTGCCACAACTAGAGAAAGCCCTCGCACAGAAACAAAGACCCAACACAGCAAAAATAAATTAATTAATTAATAAACTCCTACCCCCAACATCTTCAAAAAAAAAAAAAAAAGAAAAGAGTATACATACTTTACCAATATATGATTTTCTTCTCAGGTTTATTATATATGAAAAATTCTTTCAAAAGATAAGAAGAAAATGGTATCATTCAACAGAATCAAGAATTGAACTGCATTCCATATTTTTGTTGCGGATGGCTTGCCATAATTATAGAAGATATAACAGTTAAATATTAACTTTTGATGTTTTTATACAGATAATGTAGATTCTTCTTTGTGCTTATTTAGTAAAAAGACAAATCTATGATCCTAAAGATTATTCTACAGTTCTCTTTATGTCTATTCCTATAATTTTGCCATTTTGATGTAATCTATCTATATTGCATATGAAACTGCAAAATTTGAAAGATGAAAATGATCTATTCAAATTATCTGCTATCACACAAACAGGTTAATAACAGTAATTAAAAGAATAATTATGCAACTACATGCCACTCAAAGGAGTCATTTAAATTATGCAAATCAAGCATAAGGTCATGTAATGCTAAGAGAAAAGAGCTAAAATATGCAAAATAGTGTACTCTCTGTTGGTGGTTCCAGTATTAGAAATATTCATATCACAAGCATATAGTGTGCATTTCATTTTTGAACCTTTGTACCATAAAATTGAATTAATTTTTCTTACCCTAGGTACTCTGAAATTTGAGTAGCACAAAGTTTTATAGATCAGCTGATTTCATCCATGAGAAGAATGTTTGTTTCTTATTTGAGTACTTTATTTTTAAGACATTGATTTTTTTTCTTGCTATAGAAACATGTCACATTATTAAAAAAAAGATTTGGTAAACAAACAAAAGTATAAAATGTAAAATAAAAACCACCTGTAATGTTATCATTTTGAAATAAGCACAATCTCATTTTGGGTGCATTTCCTTTCCTTCAAGTGCATTTTCTTTTTGGTCATAATGGGTATCAGTTGTGTTTTTGTCTGTGTCACATTTGCTTTTGTATTTCATTTAATATTATATCATGTACGCTTCCCCAGATGACTCGAAACCTGAATTCTTAATTGGAGGGATGACATTTTTTACACATGTGTGTAATATTTAACTATTTCATTACTTTTATATTCTTTTCATTGCCTGCTTTTCTATTAAAAATCAAGCTATGATAAGCATATATTTAATTGGATGAGAATTACTTATTTTTTATTTTACTAGTTTTCTGAAAGTAGAGTAGGAATTTGTGGTTATGGCTATGGGTAGAATTAGATTTAGATTTGGAATTAGGGATATGATAGACATGAACTTTTAAGTTTCTAAATATATGTTAACAAATTTGTTTACAGAACATTTGGATCAGTTTGCTCACCTATAAGCAATCCAGAACATTATAAAGTTCCTAGTAATCATGAAAATAATTCATTTTATTGGTATGTCTTTAATTTTTTTCCATATGTTTCTAAGCCATTTGTTTTTCTTTCTTGATTACATGGCTGTACATAACCTCTATTCATTTTTCCACTTGGTTGTTATTTTTAAATAATTTGCAAGAACACTTTACTTTTGTCATATTTGTTGCAAATATTTTCCCAGTTATTTTAATTTATATTTTGACATACAGATTTTATTTTTAAAAATATTTTTAAAATATTTTTTAAAATTTTATTTTTAAAATATTTTCAAATTACTAAATATTTACTTTTACAGTTTTCCCATTGCTTTTATGTTTAAAAATCCCTTGACATTTTAAGAATTTTTTCCTAGGTCCAAATGAAAATTAATGATAAATTTATCAGTAATGATAAATAATAAAATGATTTGATTTTCGCCCCAAAGAGCCCATTTTTCTAACATTTGTTGAATTATATTTCTGTCCTATTTGTTTATTTTTATAAGTTAGTTTACATATTAGCATTTGTTTTAAGATTATCTAGTCTCTTCACTGATCTGTGTTGATTCTTATGTACATATTACACACTTTTAATTATTTTTATTCTGTACTATGTTTTACTATTTGGGAAAGCAGGCAAGCCCCCACCACTTCTGTTTTTCATATTTCATGTATTAATCT
The DNA here is from genome assembly GCF_964165515.1 of Mesoplodon bidens. Classification (NCBI taxonomy): domain Eukaryota; kingdom Metazoa; phylum Chordata; class Mammalia; order Artiodactyla; family Ziphiidae; genus Mesoplodon; species Mesoplodon bidens. Next base: position 71,445,402 of record NC_138160.1, read on the forward strand.
TTCAGATGAACTTATCTGAAGAATTTCAGAATTTATTCCAAAGATAAAAATTTATTACTTTAAAAGTCACTTCATTATTCGAGTACTTCAAAAACACCTCTTATATTTGCCCCTCACATAAGGGAAAGGAAATATTATAAAGTACCTCCTATCTGTCTTCCAAGTACTTGCTAAACATCTTTACATACAATATAGTTCACTTCATCCTCAGTCATTCTGTGAAGATAGGATTAATTTTTCTAATTTACACATAAGAAATCTAAGACTTTGAGAATTTATGTCTTACCCAGTATTTCAGTAAAAGTGCAGGTAGAATTACTCCACACTTAATGCTCCTTTCATAATATCACATATATTTGTCCCTTACTTAAAAAATGAAACCCTCAAGTTTGTAGACTATCATCTTATTTAAAATGCATATATCAAATTTTATGTAACTTTATGTAATTAATGTGCATCTTTTTTTAAATTTGCCTGATGATATATTATGAAGAGAAATGTGCCAGAAAAGAAGACATGGAATCTCTAAAGGCAATCATATAAACTATGGTTTACTCTCAGACCACAGTGGAGCTCCAGGTAGGTCACTTGATTTGACTTTACTTATGGGTAAATAATACATGTTTCTAGTCTTCTCAAAGTTAATGATGATCAAAGACCTACATGTATTTTTATTATTTTAGTATGTGCATAGAATACACTAGAACAAAATTATTATATTGATATTCAAGAATTAAATGTGTGCAAAACGTTGCAGTCTAATAGGAAAATCTCATTCTTTCAATTCTTTCCAAGTCAAATCTTATTCTAGAAATCCATTTCTAATTTAATCTTTCAGTAATCCCATTCCTGTACCTTACACTTCGGTTAAAATAAATTATTAGATAGTTCTCATATACCAAGATTAATCAGGATTCTTTGGTTGCAAGTGACAGAAGCTTAAGAAAGCTAAAGCAAGAAAGGAAATGGTTTGTTCATGTAACTAAGTATAGAGATATCTGGATTCCAGCACGATTTGATCTAGATGTTTCAAAAATATTATCATAAACTTCTTTCTCTCTCTACATATCTTTCTAGAAACATCTAAGTTGGATAACTGAAGCATCAGATAATGAGAAGAGTCTGAGATTTTACCCTGCTTGTAAGCTAATGAGTAAACCTACCTCTGTTACATGATACTAAAAGAAGACCTGAGACTCCTGAACCGGAGCCAAAGGGCTTAATTACTCATGACACAGCCAGCAGCACAAACATCAGCATATTTCCACGAATCCCCTTATCCCTAGATCCCACAGGGGTGACACAGACAAGCCCAGGTAGGTGCCTGCACAGACAGTACGTTGTGCAGCAGGACAGGAATCTTGAGTTTAGGGAACATGAATATAGTGGGCACTAAGCATTCCTTTCCTTTGCTTTGGATCTCTAGCTCTCTCTTTTCAAGGCTGTTTACTAAGCAAACATATTTAAAAATATAGTGGAACAAGGTAAAATTATAGTGGAATAAAATAATATGGAAAAAAAGAGTAATCAGTACTTTGTCCACAAGACATGCAGAAATGTGAGAGACACGTGGAGAATTCTCCCAGCATAAGGCTTTCTCCATCAGGTAGCAAAGAAGCCCACCAGTTATATTCTACTACCTGAGCAACCTCAGCAGAAAGAGAAAGTATGCTTTTTCTCAAAAGTCCTAGATAACATGCCTATTCCCGGACCACTGTAACTCTGACTGGCCAGGACTGACTACCGTGGTTCTCTTTGGAGCAGAGTGACCTGATCAATCTCCCGCACCTCCCCCATAAGTTTAGAGTTGGTGAGAAGTGGCTGCTCAAAGAAATATTAGGGCAGTGTTACCAGAGAAGGAGGGCACATTGATATAAAGCAGACAAAATGCAGACAAATTCTTTATCATTTACCCTTTCCCCTCTATGTCCCTTGGCTCTCAGTCCTCTGTTTTTTGTCCTCTCTTCCTCTTTCACCTCTGTGTGTCCATATCTGAGACATCTTGAAAAGCCATGCTCAAGGGCACACTCCAGCATGAAGAAGAAAATGTTCCCTTCCCAGCTAGAGGATTCTCTAGATCCACTCAGCATTTTGTCTTCCTTAATTATAGCACTTTTTACTTCCTATGCGTTGCATTACAGTAATGTGTTGCGATGTTTTAACCTTCCCAACTAGACAGGGATCTCCTTCTGATCAAGGTCGTGTCTCTACCTCTTGGTGTCTCCTATGGGTCAAAGCATATTGCAGGTGCTTAATATATATATACCGGATAAAGGAAAGGATATTAGATGAATTTCAATCACTTAGATCTCTTAACTAACAATGATGGAACAATTACCAGGCCAGGAGTCCAGAGACTTCGCTGCTCTTCTATTTTTATCACACACTGGTTAGCCACCTTAGCAAATTTGTTAACCTCTCTGAGGCTCAATCCTCTCATTTGTAAAAAGGTGAAACTGTGTGCTATTCCTCATATGGTTATTGAGATAATCACATGACAAAATGCATATAAAATCACTTTAGAAATGTAAACCACTCTAATAATTAATGAATTCCATTTTCAAATAACAAGTGAACCATTTCTGTTATATGAATTCAATGTGTTCAATATTAGCAGAATAGTTATTATACAAAAGTAAGTAGATATAATTTGAAGGATGCTTGCAAAAATTCTGTCTGTACCAAAATATATTGTTTGGTACTTCTAATTCCTCCATCACATTTTAATTTCTCTGATTTAATTTTAAGAATAATTACCTCCAAAAATTCCCATAAAAGTATAAAATTTTGATAGAGTTAGTACACTAAACCATTATTGCTGATAAAAACTTTATCTTTTTTTGGCTGAGAGGCAAAGGGATATACACCGGTAAGTTTCAAAAGGAAGAGGGACAAAATTAGAAAGTAAAATCATGAGATGAGTTTGTCTAGAAGACAATCGGAGGAGAAGCACATTGCCACAAAGGAAAAAAGCTCTTAAAGAGAGACAGAGATGTTGCCAATTTTTTTTTTTTAAATCCCTACTTCATAGCTTTGCCTTGGACTGGTCTTGTCAGACAGGTTTTCTGTACATCTATTGTTTTTTAATTCACAATTTTCTTTTTCAAATTTGAAAAGGAAAACAGACTAGAACAAAATAATCCATTCGTTCAGAGATTTTTCTCCCTTTAGAGGAGGAATTCCATAGTTTTTTGAAGTTTCATTTCTGCTATATTAACCAATAGTTAGAAAAGCAGATATTTTCCTAGATTTTCTTCCTAGAAGTTTTGGTTGCCTCCTCAATTTTGAATAGAATTTACAAATACTCAAGTGTTGAAAATTACCCCTACCAAAGCTATGTGGTTCTCCCAACTGTCAAGGAAATCAGTTTATCTCCATAAAATGCCTTCCTAATTGACAATGAGCAAATGCCCTATGAGCAAAATCATGACAATGTGATACAGAAATGTTTGCAGTTCATGGAAAAAAGGCCAGAAGAACAAAGTTACAAAAATAAAAAGACACAGAAGCTAATACAGAAAGCCCAAAGCACTACATTTTTTTCCCAGAGAGTTGGGAACTGCATGGAAACGGTTCCAAACTATTTCCTCAGAAATAAGCAGAAATGAAAAATCTGAGGCCGGACTGTATTTCTAAAGTCTACAATGCATTCCAGGCATTCCATTGAGGTTCATGATCCCCAGCAACAAAAGCTATAATAGGGATCAAGAAGAATTCAAACTGGTAGTTTGGCAGAAAGAATCCACCTGCAACATAAGGTCATTACATCCTGCTTCTTCATTACAGTGATCTCCTAAACCGGGGAATTAACACTTTATCAGGGTGGTGAATGAGGCAGTACTTACTCAGCTGTTTACTTGGGAGAGACTACAGTGACCAAAAAGCCTGTAAATAAATCATCAGAGCTCTGATTTCAGAGAACATTACAGAGAACATTACAGGAATATACCCCAAGACTCAAAATTAATGAGTAGTACCTTCCTTTCATTCAACAGATGGGGCACACCTCTGTATCAATCCAACTGCAACTTTCAGCCCCCTTCCCTGCTTGCCAAGGTTATAAGGAAAACCTTGATGGATTCTTTGAAGGCTTTGTGGGGTTTTTTTGACTTTTCAAAATTCTCATCTGGGTGCTTTTTAAAAGTTCTCATACGTTGTTTGTATCCCTGCAAAGTTTTAGATATCCTTATAGTAATCCTTCAAGGAAAAGTAACTGCTTAATACCATGTACATGTGGATGAAATGTAGGGATCTAGGTTAGTCATTGAAAATAGTCATGCTTAGATTTTGGAGTGAAGCATCTTCTGTCTGTTGAGGTTCTGGAAGTGGCAATTTTCAGTTGTTCTGTTAGCTTTTCCAGACCTCTGCGAGCAGATGAAGTCTAGAGAACATATCACTCACATTATCTTAATATGTGACACTGGCTAGTTCCTGTTATAATTATTCAAACATGAAGAATTACTGGCAGTTAAAATTATATTTTAAAAGTACATTTAAATATGTATGTGTTTACATATACACAAATTCTAGTGTTGTTTTAATGCATACATGAGAAATAATCAAAATAATGAACAGCAAACAAAAAATCAAGCCTAGATAGAATGCATCCTAATCTGATCATCTGCAGAGGAATTTTTCCCAGCATCAGAAATAAAACTCTTATGGTACATTCTATATTGGGAATTTGTGCCAAGAGGACAAACATATCCAGAGCCTAAATCATAAAAATGCCTTACATTGAATTAAGAGGAAAATGCAACAGTTGACCTGAAGACAATACAGGCTTTTAATCAATGACAAAAATCATTAAAATGTCCAACAGAAAAAAAGCTCAGGTAGAAAAACACATGCACGCGTGCGCACACACACACACACACACACACAGTATTAAGAGAGCTCTATCTCCAAGGACTACAGCAAAAGCACTGTGAAAGGTTTAAATGGAGAATAACACTCCTGAGAACACAAATGAGAAGCAATAGCTACTCTAAGTCGGAAACAACAACATAGAAGTAGGAACCATTCAAGAGATTTCTTTAGTTTCCCTAATTAAACAGGAAAAATACATACATCTACTGACATTTCTTTCACAAATCACAGGATTATTACTTTTTGTATTAATTTTGTAAAATGGTGTTAAAATTTATAAATTAAAAATTCACTCACTGTATTAATAAGTTGTGTTATTTCCAAGAAAATAGGTAAGAATAATTTTTAAAGATAACTACCATAGGGAAAAGGAAAATAAGTTCTCTGGAGAAAAGTAGAATTGCTATGCCTGTGGTACCCACCAAAGCCTGTTACACAAGATAATAAAAGAATCCCATTCACTGTGTTACAGGAGACAACTAAGAACAAAGGGATTTGAAGGCTTGAAAGATGATGTGAAATAAAAAGGAAAAGAATATTTGTGGTGGCCAAATTCTACATCATTTTAAAGAAAGTCACCAACAACTAGGCTATAATATGTACATTTATGAATATAACAGCATTACCACCTAAAGGAATGACAGCAATTTGTAGAAGATGCCAACAGTAGTTTGTAGGTTTAAAATACCTTCTGATTCCCCAGAACCATAGAGCTATTGAATATTCAGAGAATGGAGCAAAAACAGATCTTCATAGACCTGCATGGGTCATGTCCAGAAGCTGCAAATAAAAGGACTTTGCAAGGAATTGTGAGGTGGTCCCAAAATCCAAGTTCCATCAGCAAGCAAATGGCCCAGTCAGAAGCTGAACCAAACTTAAAATATGAAGATCCCACTCCACTCCACTAAGCATTGCTCATATCTTCCTCAACGCTGTCCTCCAAAACAGGAAACATAATTCCTCCAGAGGGGAGAAACCTGTTGTTTTCTATCAAAGAGAGGCAAATTTATCCAAATTTCTCTTCAATTCTATCCAATTTGTGAGTCAGCCACAAGGACAGTGGATAGATTATGACAGGTCATTGGAGTCCTCTAAAGCAGTTGTTTAAGAGAGTTTGAGTTCATGAAAATCACATAGAAAAGGCAACCCTTGTTCACTGTTGGTGGGAATGTAAATTGGTGCAGCCATTGTGGAAGACAATATGAAGGTTTCTCAAAAATCTAAAAATAAAACTACCATATGACCCAGCAATTCCACTCCTGGGTATATATCTGAAAAACACGAAAACACATTCAGAAAGATACATGCACCCCAACGTTCATAACACCATTATTTACAATTGCCAAGACATGGAAGTAACCTAAGTGTCCATCAACAGATGAATGGACAAAGAAAATGTGGCATATATATATATATATATATATATATATATATATATATAAATATTTACATACCACAATGGAATTCTACTCAGCCATAAAAAAGAATGAAATTTTTGCCATTTGCAGCAACATGGATGGACTTGGAGGGCATTATGCTAAATGAAATGTCAGACAGAGAAAGACAAATACTGTATGATATCACTTATATGTGGAATCTAAAACAATACAATCTAGTGAATATAACAGAAAAGAAGCAGACTCACAGATATAAAGAACAAACTAGTGGTGACCAGTTTGTGGAGGAGGGGCAGTAGAGCAGTGGTGTGTCGGATCATTTTACCAGGTAATATAATGAGAATTAAAAATTTTAAGTACATTATGAGCATTATAGAATCCAATTTTTTATAATATCAACATAAAAATATCATGATAGAAACTTAAGAACTCTGCTATAACCTAAAGAGATGCTACAACCCAAGTCGTCCTCTACCTAAAGCACCCTGTTAAGAGATGGGCAGCTTCAAAAAATGATCTTGACATGGACCCCGGTGGGTCTGCCATGAATATTGCATTCCTGCCATGCATGTGCATCCAAGAATTCTGTTACCTAAGAGAATGGAGGTGGATAATACAAACTGTAGAGAAAGAGGTAGGGATCTGGGTCCTAGTCCTGGCTCTTACTTAGCCAGAAACAAACTGTGTTTCTTTCTTTTTTTTTTTTTTTTTTTTGTGGCACACGGGCCTCTCACTGCTGTGGCCTCTCCCGCTGCAGAGCACAGGCTCCGGACGCGCAGGCTCAGTGGCCATGGCTCACGGGCCCAGCCGCTCGGCGGCATGTGGGATCTTCCCGGACCGGAGCACGAACCCGTGTCCCCTGCATCGGCAGGCGGACTCTCAACCACTGCGCCACCAGGGAAGCCCAAACTGTGTTTCTTTTAACAGATCACTTAATTTGGCAAGACCTTGGTAATAATAAGGAAACATATGTGGAGCTACTTATAGAGTATCAGGCAATTTATTTCTTTAACTCTAAATGATCTGACTAGGAAGGCTGTGTTAATTGGATTAACACTTTTGAGAAAAGATACACAAGAAAAAATCAGAAGGGAAAATAATTTTTCTAAAATAAAAAAGACCTTTAAAGATATATGTAAAGGGCTTCCCTGGTGGCGCAGTGGTTGAGAGTCCGCCTGCCGATGCAGGGGACACGGGTTCGTGCCCCTATCCCGGAAGATCCCACATGCCGCGGAGCGGCTGGGCCCGCGAGCCATGGCCGCGGAGCCTGTGTGTCCGGAGCCTGTGCTCCGCAACGGGAGAGGCCACAGCAGTGAGAGGCCCGCGTACAGCAAAAAAAAAAAAAAAAAAAAAAAAAAGATATATGTAAAAAAGAAAGATTGAATAATATTATGGGCACAGTCTTTAAGGAATAAACATCCAAAAATGCATTGCTAAGGATACAAAATATAAGTGACACACATTCCTTTAATTTTCTTCAAATTATCAAATAGAATACTTTCCATAAAGACGCAGCCATCTGCATTTCATCTTGAATAATCTTATTTATTCATTTACACCCTACTGCATTCCTGAAAAGATCTGACTTAGCTAAGTAATTGGTGTACATTTTTTTTCAAATCTTAATGGCTTGAATGACAACTGAACAATATTTAAAACTGAAAATTAAGAAAACACGAAATGTGTATGATATTTGAAATATTATCTTAAAAGATAGTTCAGAAACAATTCTAAAATTTCCCTTCTTAGAATAAATAAGTACCAAGATATATCCCCTGGGACTAATTAAGAAATGTTGTGTTCAGATGTGCAGTATCATACACAAAACTACCTTTTCTCTAACTGAGAGAAAAATAAGGGGTGGTCTAAAGCAGGCTTCCAGCATCTTAATAAAAACAACACTTTACGGATCCAGGAACTTCCTAAGCCCTTCAGATGCATTATCTCATTTCATCTTCTCAATAATCTTAAAAGGCAATTATCATTATTATCCCCATTTTACAGATGAGGAATTTAAGAATTAGGGCAAGTACCTTGCCCAAAATCATACATGTTTGAAATGAGAGAGAGCTAAAATTAAACCCAACCTAATTTGTATTTACCCTTCTAATAACCTCATTTTCCTGCCTCCCATTCACTTGATGTTTTGAGAGAGCATCACGTCCTCCCCACACATAGCTACAGCTCTCTGTCCATGATTGCTCTGATCAGGTATTTTGTTTTTCACGATGCTCCAGCAAAATGAAGAAATTCCGCCACAAGCCTTCCTGGCTTCTTGTATCACCACCCGCTTTTCACCACCCAATTCGCCAAGATCATTTCAGGAGGCACAGGGCACTGGTGCATAATGTGGAGTTTCCCAGAGCTGTCACAGTCAAGATGTGTGTAGAAATGTGGCTCTAGGACTCCACACCGGGGACAAGGTGGAGACAGGGACAGGTTCCTATAGCTCTTCCCTGAATGTGAAAAGGGGAACATTAAGCCTGCTACTGTGTTGCCTGTTTCCTGAGATGTATTGCCATCACTGAAGGAAAAGAAAATTATTTTCTCTAGGAAACCAAGTGTTATTACATGTAAATCATTCATGTGCTGTTTAAAAGATTTGCATATTGGTGAGCCCAAGACTCTCATATTCCTTCAGTTTCTACAATGTGTCTATGGTCATGGCTTAAAGCCCATCACAGAAAAAAAAAAAAAAAGGCCATTTAGCAATATTTCACTGCTAATTCTAAATATGCATAAGTCATGGAGCCTATGCAAGGTCATGTCCTATAATGGAGACCATACATTTGGGGATGAATTATCTAACCTAATTGGGTAAAAAAGCAGCATGTTACCAGTGATGTCTTATCACCTATAGAGCATCTTATCAAACTATATTTCCGTGAAAACTGTTTGAAAAGGAGAAATGTGTCATACAATCAATTAATCTGTTGGAGAGCTGGTCTTACAATTCCCTTTCTACCATATGCCAGCAATATTTGGCAGGAAAAAATAGAGTTTAATAAAGTAGCACCTTGGAGTGTATGAGCAGTGAGGACTGTGTGGAAATACATTGAGTACTCTTTGCCATAAGCCATGTCCCAGGGAATTTCCCACCATAATTCCAACAATTCCAAACTTGCCCTGTAAAGGAGTCAGCCAACTTGTTTCCCAGCCCAACTTCTCCCAATGCCAGAATAGAAGCGTGGCTGCCCTGTACCCACTGGACCTCCACTAGCAATGGCTCCAAGAGTATCCCATATTGCTTCCACCCGTGGTGTGAAATAACTTTAGTTTCTGCTTTTAAGTCAAGTGTATATGAATCTACCAGGACGAAATTGGTTGAGCAGTTCATTCATTTACTAAACAAATATTTCCCAAGTGCCTGTGTCATGGCAGGCACTGAACTAGATGCCAAGAACACAACAGTGAGCAAGACAAATCCGGTCCCACTGTTCATGGAATCCATATTATCAGGGGAGACAGAAAATTATACAAGTAATTACAGTGGAGACAGTCATATACATACTTAACTTTGTCTCTGTTATCTATATCCATTCAGACCAGAAAAAAGAGAAAAAAGAAAAGGAAAAGGAAGAGTGGGCAGAGGGGAAAAGAGAGAGAGAGAAACGTAAAAAATTTAAACTCTACCCACTACTATTCTCATTGATATGTCCTGAGGTAAACATGATCTAGGAAAGATGAAATCTCAGTTATCACCTGCCATACATAATGTGAACATCTCACCATGGGAAAATCTGAGTGTTTTGAAGCTTTGACCACTAACACAAGACACTGCCTTCATCTTATCTGCTACTGAATTAATAGCAGCCTAGAAGACAAACGGGTTATGCTGGATTTATTAAAGACAGGATAAATGAATATATCCTCCAATGTGGTGCCTTCCCATAGAAGTTTTCAAAGGTAATTTTGACCTTAAGTAAATTCTGTTTACCAAAATGTGAAAGCTATGTTTCTACTCCATGATAATGTGGTATATGGTAGGAAAGAAAAGTCTAGGCACTTATGTGGCCAGAATTTGTCCTGTTTGACTTCACAGATCACCACATATACAAGTGAAGTGGAGTGGGCTATGGGAGGGTCGTGTTTTCTGCCAAACACTGGGGAATTTATTCTCTTTTCTTTTAACTCTGCCTGTTGTGTACTGCTGATATCTTTACTGTGCAAAGCAATTTTGAAAAAGATCAAAGTATTTTACCATTAGGACAAGATCTTTTCTCACCTGAGAGGATGTTATGTTTAATCTCAGTGCAATTCTTCTTGATACCAATAAGATGGATCAAAAAAAACCCCAAACAAAACAAAACACCCTTCATTTCTATTGGTAGATTCTTAGGATGAGAATCTGACTATTTCCTTCCAGTTTGTTTCTTCATTGGGCATTGCTAGCAACCCTGCTCAAATGAACTGGGGTTAAGGAAAGACTTTTCGGATGAACGTACCCCATGCAATAAAAGAGAATCAGAGTATAAACTGAAGGCAATTGCCTATATAATTCAAGGCAAAAGCTCACCTTTATCTCTATTACCTGGATACTTGAAGTGGGGGAAAGGCTGTAAATTATCTAAATAATTGCATTATTTCTTTAATTGGTTGCATCTTCATACTCAAATACAAAGTTTCTTATTTTCTTTTTGCAAATAGTTCAGTTTCTAAACTTCATTGAAATAAATAACAAAACCAAATGAAAGCATTTTCATTCAAAGACTTGATGACTCAGAGAAGTATACTGGTCCTATAGCAAGATGAGAGCAGTTAACTTTTGCATTACTGTTGCATTACAATATTACTTAATTGATATACAGAAACATGCAAGGCCATGTTACTTTCCCATAAACTGAAGTAGAAAATGTTGAAATGGAAAAGAACAACAAGAATGCATAAATAAAATATGAAAAATTTTGTCATGTTCTATTAGGGTTTTTCACGTTAGCATCCTATTATATTACTATTTGTTTTCACTAATATGAGATGAAAATTGCTGAAATGATTGCATGGTCATATCTTATTAGGCAACTCAAATTCTAAAATTATATGATTCTAATATAAGATGAAAGAAAATTGTTAATATTATAAAAAGTTTCTAATATGATCTGAAGGCCCATCTGGAAACAAAAAAGTTTAAGTTACTTTGGTGTGATTTCTTGGAGACATTTTCTTTATAGGAACCAGGCGGTGACAGAGAAGGAGAAATTGGGCACAAGGATATCACTGCTGGACTGGATTCATAAATGGAAAATATTTCTCTCGGGTAGACAATATGTTGCATGAATTTTTGCGTGAATTTTTTTATCCATTCTAAACAATTATGAATATTGATTAGAAGAGCTGAGTTTTATTGTCATTGTTTTTCAATGCAGGAGGTAGCTGTAGTGATTTAGCTTTTGCCTTTTTTTTTTTCGTTTTTTTGGTAAGAAAAGCCACTATTAGGAATATGTCTCTTCATAATTTGCTTTCATCTGAGAGTTACTATTGTTAGACAATAATTGCTAAACAATACAGTTTGATATATACTATGAGATAATAAATGGAGGGTGTTGCTTAAGTTAACAGTTTTTTAGCTCTTACTGAAAAACTGTTTTTTAATGTATTGTGCTTATTAAATGTGATAATGAATCATTCAGTAGTCTGCTTTATTAAATAATTGGGAGTTAAATCTAAACTTACTTTCAATCTGGGCATAAAGATGATACTTTGGGATCTTAGAAGTAAAGTTTGCAATGTAACTTTGGAGTCAAAATAGACTTCTTTTACAAAACTTGTTTTTATGTTGCAGAAACCTGCCATAAGAATCAAGTTGAGAAATGTTGGAAGAATAGAATAATTGATTGTAAAGGATGTTATTTACTCTTTTAAGAATACTAATTTCAAAGTTCTATAAGACTCCCTAAAATATTGTATTTAAATGAAGACTGCCACATTTTAATATTTATCTGTTTTTTTTAATGGGCAATGTTTTTTTTAACATCTTTATTGGAGTATAATTGCTTTACAATGTTGTGTTAGTTTCTGCTGTATAACAAAGTGAATCAGCTGTACGTATATATATCCCCATATCCCCTCCCTCTTGTGTCTCCCTCCCACCCTCCCTATCCCACCCCTCTAGGTGATCACAAAGCACCAAGCTGATCTCCCTGTGTTATGTGGCTGCTTCCCACTAGCTATCTATTTTACATTTGGTAGTGTATATATGTCCCTGCCACTCTCTTACTTCGTCCCAGCTTACCCTTCCCCCTCCCTGTGTCCTCAAGTCCATTCTCTATGTCTCCATCTTTATTCCTGTCCTGCCCCTAGCTTCTTCAGAACCATCTTTTTTTTAAGATTCCATATATATGCATTAGCATATGGTATTTGTTTTTCTCTTTCTGACTTAATATCACTCTGTATGACAGACTCTAGGTCCATCCACCTCACTACAAATAACTCAATTTCATTTCTTTTTTGGTTGAGTAATATTCCATTGTATATATGTGCCATATCTTCTTTATCCATTCATCTGTCAATGGACACTTAGGGTGCTTCCATGTCCTGGCTATTGTAAATAGAGCTGCAATGAACATTGTGGTGCATGACTTTTTTTGAATTATGGTTTTCTCAGGGTATATGCCCAGTGATATTCTCCACAGTGACTGTATCAATTTACATTCCCATCAACAGTGCAAGAGGTTTCCCTTTTCTCCACACTCTCTCCAGCATTTACTGTTTGTAGATTTTTTAATGATGGCCATTCTGACCAGTATGAGGTGATGCCTCATTGTAGTTTTGATTTACATTTCTCTAATGATAAGTGATGTTGAGCATCCTTTCATGTGTTTGTTGGCAATCTGTATATCATCTTTGGAGAAATGTCTATTTAGGTCTTCTGCCCATTTTTGGATTGGATTGTTCGTTTTTTGATATTGAGCTGCATGAGCTGCTTGTATATTTTAGAGATTAATCCTTTGTTGGTTGCTTCATTTGCAAATATTTTCTCCCATTCTGAGGGTTGTCTTTTTGTCTTGTTTATGGTTTCTTTTGCTGTGCAAAAGCTTTTAAGTTTCATTAGGTCCCATTTGTTTATTTTTGTTTTTATTTCCATTTCTCTAGGAGGTGGGTCGAAAAGGATCTTGATGTGATGTATGTCATAGAATGTTCTATGTTTACCTCTGAGTTTTATAGTGCCTGGCCTTACATTTAGGTCTTTAATCCATTTTGAGTTTATTTTTGTGTATGGTCTTAGAGAGTGTTCTAATTTCATTCTTTTACATGTAGCTGTCCAGTTTTCCCAGCACCACTTATTGAAGACACTGTCTTTTCTCCATTGTATATTCTTGCCTCCTTTATCAAAGATAAGGTGACCATATGTGCATGGGTTTATCTCTGGGCTTTCTATCCTGTTCCACTGATCTATATTTCTGTTTGTGTGCCAGTACCATGCTGTCTTTTTTTTTTTTTTTTTGCGGTTTGCAGGCCTCTCACTGTTGTGGCCTCTCCCATTGCGGAGCACAGGCTCTGGACGTGCAGGCTCAGTGGCCATGGCTCACTGGCCCAGCCGCTCCGCGGCATGCAGGATCCTCCCGGACCGGGGCACGAACCCATGTCCCCTGCATCGGCAGGCAGACTCTCAACCACTGCGCCATCAGGGAAGCCCCCATGCTGTCTTGATTACTGTAGCTTTGTAGTATAGTCTGAAGTCCAGGAGCCTGATTCCTCCAGTTCCATTTTTCTTTTTCAAGATTGCTTTGGCTATTCCAGGTCTTATGTTTCCATGCAAATTGTGAAATTTTTTGTTCTAGTTCTGTGAAAAATGTCATTCATAGCTTGATAGGGATTGCATTGAATCTGTAGATTGCTTTGAATAGTACAGTTATTTTCACAATGCTGATTCTTCCAATCCAAGAACATGGTATATCTCTCCATCTGTTTGTATCATCTTTAATTTCTTAACATTTTATACACTGGAGAAACTTCTTTCTCAAAGATGGCATTATTGATGGTTTAAAAAATGATTATGATGGCTAGAAGGGCTTGGCTTAGGAAATCTAGTCCTGACATATATTACTTTTACAGAAAAATGGATTTATCTCAATTGGCTCTTAATGTCATCTAAAAAGGGGGACCATTTAAAATTAGCTGCCAGACACAAAATCATCTGAGTTGAAATTAGAATACATTTAGAATATGTTTTATAAGAAAGACAAAGTGACAAAACTGGCTTTCAGATAGGGCAACTTTTTAAATGCTGTATATTTTATCTTAAGTATGGTGTGGATTGCTTGTCAGAACCAGGCTATTCCCATCTCTTCCCCTTTCCTCCCACTCCAAGGGCTCAACACCATGGTCCAATTCTTCAAAAATGATTTGGGATAAGAACCATTTTGATGTAAACTTCTACAGTGCCATTTGGAGCTCTACAGAGAATCAATAAAACAAATGAGCTGAAATTACAGCTGAACTAATCATGTAAATGTTTAAAATGATAAGATTTCAATCAGGCTTTTCTAAATGCCAATGAACATAACTAATTACCATATCTGTCCCAGTTTGGGATGAGTTTGAGTATCCAGGTCTTGTTATGAAGTCTTCTCTTGTTCAAGGCAAAGAAAATCAGGTGGAAGAAGTTTCCAAGGCTAGTACTAAAAATGGAAACATCTATACCATTTTGTGATCCATTTCCAATACACTATGTGGTCAAAAGATCAGATTTATCTTGAAACAAAAACCTAAATGTTTCCCATTTTTAAAAAGAAGCAATAACAAGAACCACAGTTCTACTGTCTATCTTCCATAAAGAATGTATCTTCCTATTTCTATATTGCTAGGGTTTTTTCGGTGCTAGGAACTTCATATTTACCTATGCTCTAATTAATCAAGATAACATGATTCATCCTCAAGTTAATGTTATCCTAAACAACTTTTCTAATGTTTTCACTAACTTTCTTTAAATTGCCATTATGGTGAAGATGTAACGTGTCACCCAGGCCCTTGTCTTTATTTCTGTCTAACAGTGGTGGAAGCTGCAAAACTTACACACTGTATTATCTATTGCAATGAGAATACTGCCAGCCCCAGATCAAATGCCTTTCTTTCCTCAAAGCCCCAACAGTGCTGCCCTCCCCACCCCACCCCCCATAAATTAGCAGTGTTTAGTAGGAGACTTGCCCACATTCTATAGATTACTTTAAGGAAAAGCTCCATCATCCATAATACATTTGGGCTTCTTTCTAGTTGAAGATTTATATATTTTTTTATTGATGGGTTATGAATATTGACACAGGAGATATTCATTGTTTATTGAAGGCTTGTTTACATAAAAGATCTTCACAGGCTACCCCCTAAGTCTAGAGGTCCTAAACCAGTGTCAGGGAGCTGTCTGGGTATTTTTTCCCACGTATTGCACTGCCATTCTACCAACAATAGAGGCCCATTAACGTTTGGCCCTTCAAGTTACTGCAGCCCAAGCCTCAGTTGCAGGACGTCTGCCCAATATGTAAAATAACGGAATGAATGGATTCCTTGGAAACAATGATAACAAGACCTGGCTGAGCTAACTGTGACAGCATGTGGTAATTTTCCAGCCCGCTGGCCCTGTAAAGGAAACTGGAACACAAAGCGGAGACTGCGGGGCGGGCCGGCCTGAATAGCTGCAAACAAGTGCAGAATATCTGATGATGTCATACCCACAGTTTGACAGATGGGGCTGGACAATTTTGCTCCCTTCAAGTGTGCTCTTAACTATTTGTATTCCATCGGCTTCTCACTTGGGAAGTTCAATCCTGTAATCACCTGCTTGAAAGACTAAACAAACCTTAACTGTCATGTGCTTGATTCAAGTACCACTAGTTTTATGAAGAAAAATGATATCCATTATTAGTGGCTGAATGCTGAGGGGGGCCATGGGGGAGAGCGTGCTGCTGTGGATTAATGCATCATCTCTGCTTTCAGCTGTGGGCCAGGTTTTGAGTCTAGCTCTGACTGAATCCTGCCATACACTTTGAATAGCATAATGAAGTATTGTTATCGCCTCCATCTAGTCATTACATCAGGGAAACAGACATCTAAAGTTATCAAAACTGATTACAAGCTGAGCTTTTGTGTCTATAAAATAAATATGCTAAAAGATGGCTTTTATTTTTTTTAGTCTTATGGGTGTTCTCTCAAGGTTGGATGTTTTAGTGCTTATAGCACTATGTGTCATTATATGTAAGTTGGTGCTAGGGCGTATCTATAAGACAGCGTTCTCCCAAAACGTGTTGGTATGTAGATCTGCGTGTGTGTACGTGTTTAAGTGGGTGCATGGGAGACAGAGAAAATGAAGATTGACAACATTTATAAAAATGAGACACAACTCAATTAAAATTCACCAAAAATAGTAAATGAACTGAAGTACTCGGTTTAATTGTAACGACACAAGACTGTCTTTTTCCTCCCTTCAAATAAGTAGTTGCTTTGGATCTCACATGTCTTTGCCATTTTATTCGTGTAGTTCTTTTTATTTACTTTTCAAGGAATTTCTGTAAATATACACAGGCTACAGAATAGGTCTCAGCTACAGCTTTACGCTTTAATCTTTTCATCAAATAGCTAACCAAAGCGGGATAGCCAAAAGATTCTGTTTATGGAGAAGTGATATCTTTCCCACAGAAAAGCATGGCACATGGCCTAGCTTGTGGAAACAAGAATATAGCAACAGCATGATAAAAATATTAATGGTTATGATTTATAAAATACCTTTTCAACTAGGAGAGTACGACACACTCAACTACTTTCTTCAGAGTCTCACAAATTATAGAAGCTGTATAGAAGCTATGCTAAACTTAGCTTTCCCTGTCTTATCTAACATAGTTGTTGGGTAGGGAAAAAAGTGAAAGCAAGGGGAATTCTCCCCTTCATCCTTGAAGATTTAGTTATGCCCAACTCACCTCTGCCCTCAACCTCCACCCTTACCTTTTAGATGTGAAGGAAAAAACATATCAGTGATATCCTCTACCATTACCCTGCTCATCTGGACACAAGCAGGCTATGCTTTGGTTATCTTTGATGCATTCATTCTATAATGAGTATCTACTATCTACTTGGTACTGGGCTATAGCTTTATTCTGTGCAAATACTCCAACTGGGATTGTGCTTTAAAGTCAATCTAAGAGAATTATTTGCACAATGTATATGTGCACCAGTGGCTACTTTTCAACAGCAGAGGTGTGGTTCATAAACAGTCCTAATCTCTTCCAAGGCCATGCCTAAGTTTGAGAGCCTAAGTGGCTGCCAACACTGATACCTAATGAGAAGCTCATGACAGGGCACGTGGCTTATGAAGAGGAGTTCATCTCTGCTTCCCACATTTCTCACTAACACCAAGGGCATCCCTCTATGTGTTTACACCAGATGGAGCTCACCATCTGTTACAAAAAGCCAAATTGTTTTATTTGTAGCCATGGTGCTTATATCCCTACAGGAGACTGAGAGGGTGAGAGAAAAGGGAAAAAAAAATGGTGGGGATAGGTAATAAGAACTTTCCACTATCACAAGTCATAATCTGATGCTATCCACAAGCTGCTCTCTGAGACACAATTCTGATCCAGCTATGGCAGTGGCCTAGGTGGGGATCTCTTAGGAGGCCTGGAGATCATGGTCAAAAAGTCAGTTGAGGAACAGTGTGACACTGGATAGGAAGGAGAAACAGAATCCTTCATTCCCATTGTGAACACTGAGTTAAAGTGTGTTAACACATTGGCTTTCCCAGAGTTTTCATCTGACCAAAAAGCCAAACTACTGAGGGTAATCAAAGTAATATCAGCAAGAATGACAATAATGGTAGTATTTCATAATAACTATAACCTGGCAGGATGTTCAAAAGAAATTGATAGATGAATTCCCCCCACACATTTAATTCAACCTGCAAAGATAATGTCATATTAAGTTAGACCAAAGATCATCCAGCCCAATATGCCAATTCATCATTTGGAAGGACATATTGTCATTCAAGTTCACTTTCATAAGTAATTTATTTCTGCAGATATGACTCATTCCTTAACAATGAACTATACGTGTGCCAGGACTTGACCTGTCTAAAGATTTCTTGAATCTTCTGGGAATTTAAGCCTATCATCACTACTTGGGATAACAAGATTCATAAATATATCAGCCACCTCATAAAACCATGCTTCATGTTTATATGAAATTTACAGTTCAGTTCAATTAAATAAATATTTATTGAGGATTCACCTAGTGAATGGCACTATGCAAGAACAGCCAGAAATACAAAGGTGGGCAAGGAGGCTTCAGAAAACATAAAATCAGTTAGAAGGAGATATGCATAGACACAAGTGTTGGCAATGATCATGGAGTAGGAGGTATGCCGTGGAAAGTAGATACAAGTTATATATATAAAGTCTAAAAGAAATATCCCCCAGGGAGAGTGCTGGGGTTTGGAGAACATATCCATGTTTGCCATAGAAGTATTATACAACAATTTTTAAACTTTAAGCAGGCTGTTGAATGAATTTGGGAGTGTTTCTCCCTCTGCAATTTTTTGGAATAGTTTGAGAAGGATCAGTGTTAGCTGTTCTCTAAATGTTTGATGGAATTCGCCTGTGAAGCCGTCTTGTCCTGGACTTTTGTTTGTTGGGAGATTTTTAGTTAAGGTTTCAATTTCATTATTTGTGATAGGTCTGTTTATATTTTCTAATTCTTCCTGGTTCCATCTTGGAAAATTGTACCTTTCCAAGAATTTGTGCATTTCTTTGTGGTTGTCCACTTTATTGTCATAGAGTTGTTTGTAGTAGTCTGTTATAATCCTTTGTATTTCCGCAGGGTCAGTTGTGATTTCTCCTTTTTCATTTCTAATTTTATTGATTTGCGTCCTCTCCCTTTTTTTCTTGATGAGTCTGGCTAAGGTTTTATCAATTTTGTTTATCTTTTCAAAGAACCAGCTTTTAGTTTTAGTTTTATTGATCTTTGCTATTGTTTTCTTCATTTCTATTTCATTTATTTCTGCTCTGTTCTTTATGATTTCTTTCCTTCTACTGACTTTGATAGTTTTAGAAGTCCTATGGCAATCAGAGAAGAAAAAGAAATAGAAAGAACACAAATTAGAAAAGAGGAAGTAAAACTGTCACTGGTTGCAGATGACATGATACTATACATAGAAAATCCTAAAGATGCCACCAGAAAACTACTAGAACTAATCAATGAATGTGATAAGGTTGCAGGATACAAAATTAATGCACAGAACTCTCTGGCATTCCTTATACACTGACAAGGAAAAATCAGAAAGAGAAATTAAGGAAACACTCCCATTTACCACTGCAACAAAAAGAATAAAATACCTAGGAATAATCCTGCCTAAGGAGGCAAAAGACTTGTACTCAGAAAACCATAAGACACTGATGAAAGAAATCAAAGATAACATAAACAGATGGAGAACTATACCATGTTCTTGGATTGGAAGAATCAATATTGTGAAAATGACTATATACTACTCAAAGCAATCTACAGATTCAATGCAATCCCTATCAAACTGCCAATGGCATTCTTCCTAGAATTAGAGCAAAAAATTTTACAATTCGTATGGAAACACAAAAGACCCTGAATAGTCAAAGCAATCTTGAAAAAGATAAATGGAGCTGGAGGAATCAGGCTCCCTGACTTCAGACTATACTACAAAGCTACAGTAACAAGAGAGTATGATACTGGCACAAAAACAGAAATATAGATCAATGGTGCAGGATAGAAAGCCCAGAGATAAACCCATGCACCTATGGTCACCTAATCTATGACAAAGGAAGCAAGAATATACAATGAAGAAAAGACTGCCTCTTCAATAAGTGGTGCTGGGGAAACTGGACACTATAGAACTCTTAGAGGAAAACATAGGCAGAACACTCTTTGACATAAAGCAGCAAGATCTTTTTTGACCTACCTCCTAGAGTAATGGAAATAAAAACAAAAATAAACAAATGGGACTTAAAAGCTTTTGCACAGCAGAGGAAACCATAAACAAGACAAAAAGACAACCCTCAAAATGGGAGAAAATATTTGCAAATGAAACAACAGACAAAGGATTAATCTCCAAAATATACAAACAGCTCATGGAGCTCAATATCAAACAAACGATCCAGTTAAAAAATGGGTAAAAGACCTAAATAGACATTTCACCAAGGAAGACATACAGATGGCCAAGAGGCACATGAAAAGATGCTCAACATCACTAATTATTAGAGAAATGCAAATCAAAACTACAATGAGGTATCACCTCACACTGGTCAGAATGGCCATTATCAAAAAACCTAGAAACAATAAATGCTGGGAAGGGTGTGGTGAAAAGGGAACCCTCCTGCACTGTTGGTGGGAATATAAATTGATACAACCACTATGGAAAACAGTATGGAGGTTCCTTAAAAAACTAAAAATAGAACTACCATATGACCCAGAAATCCCACTACTGGGCATATACCCTGAGAAAACCATAATTCAAAAAGAGATATGTACCACAGTGTTCACTGCAGCACTATTTACAATAACTAGGACATGGAACCAACCTAAGTGTCCATCAACAGATGAATGGATAAAGAAGATGTGGCACATATATACAATGGAATATTTCTCAGCCATAAAAAGAAACGAAATTGAGTTATTTGTAGTGAGGTGGATGGACCTAGAGGCTGTCATACAGAGTGAAATAAGTCAGAAAGAGAAAAACAAATACCATATGCTAATGCATATATATGGAATCTAACAAAAAAAATGGTACTGATGAACCTAGTTGCAGGGCAGAAATAAAGATGTAGACATAGAGAATGGACATGAGGACACGGGGTGGGAGGGGGAGGCTGGGGCAAAGTGAGAGTAACTTCGACATATATACACTACCAAATGTAAGAGAGTTAGCTAGTGGGAAGCAGCCACATAGCACAGGGAGATCAGCTCGGTGCTTTGCGATGACCTAGAGGGATGGGATAGGGATGATGGGAGGGAGGCTCAAAAGAGAGGGCATATGGGGACCTATGTACGCCCATGGCTGATTCACTTTGTTGTACAACAGAAACTAACACAGTATTGTGAAACAATTATACTCCAATAAAGATCTGTTAAAAAAAATAAAACTTAAGCTATGTGAACAAAATTCTATAAAGAAAAATGTAATAAAGAAAAAAAAAAGGATGTTGCCCAGGCTCAGAGTCTTCATCTTTCTAGACTGAAGCCAAGTCTTGTCTTTTAGTTTATCTGCTTTCAGAAAACACCCTTTAACCCTTTTATCATTTTAGTGGCTCTCCTCTGGACATTTTCCAGTTGTATCACTTTTTAAAGCATGTTTCCATTCTCACTTTCTGTCAAGCATGTTTAAGTATATAAATGGACGTTTGAACTTGGTATGTAAAAATAAGAAGGAAAACTGTCAGATCAAAGTCCAAAGTATCATAGGTCAAACTTTGAATATAAAAAAGTAAGTACGTAATTCCTTATATACATTGCTTCTATAGAGAAGTTCAAGAAAAGGTTCAACTAGAGAAAAATTTGAAGATAGGGACAAGGAGAATCATGCAGTTCTCATGGATTACTTAGCAAAAGCTTTGGGGGTGAAGTCCTATAATTCACCAAAATACCTAGTTCTGCTGCTAACTGTGTAACTGTCATTAATGCATGTCATAGCATAAGTTTGAATTGCTGTACTTGGTTTTGGGTATAGCTGAGCTATTTTTGTCATTTTCTAGGTGTGATGTTTGAAAAATTACTGGTCCCTTCTGCATATTGTTTCTTTATTGGTAGAATAGAAATAATAACTATGTTGTAGAGCTCTTAGCTCAGCAACTAGAGTATAATAAGTTTAATAAATTCTATAACCTGCTGCTCTGAACAAAAACAATAAAGCCTCTCTTTCCTTAACTGTAAAATGAAAAACTTTGTGTCAAAAGTTTTGCAGTTGCTCTTAACTCTGAAAAGTTTGTTTCTGTAAAACAGAAATCTATAGTTAAATAAGATGATAATTAAATAAGATGATAAATACCATCTTCTGCTTATTTATTTTAAAAAGGAGACATAACTTGGGAGACTCAAACGAGGCAGCAGGTGTTAACTGAGAGGAGGTGGGTTTCACTGTCTGAGCCTCATGATCAGCTCTAGGTCTGGGCTTCACTCATTGAATGACCCCAAGCAAGTCAGGGAACCGTTCCAAAGTCACCTATAGAAAGGGATTATTAAAGCTTACCTCAATATGAAAGCCCTTTGTCAACTTCGAAGTGCTATAACATCATCAGTTATTATTGTCTTAGATGACTTTGGAAGCTAGCTACTCCAGTGGTGTTTCAGCATTTTTGTTACCAGAACAATTAAAGCCAAAAGTGGATAAGAATAAAATTTTTTAATATTTTATTCAAAATATTTACTTACATTTTAAAAAATTCAAAATCTCATTAAATTCCTTCTATGAAGGGTTTATTTACAATTGCTACTTACTCACTGTATTCAACTTTCTGTCTAAAGCAATGTCTGCTTTCTGAGCATACCCATCAATGTCATTGTGTATTCAGATCTGTTTCTCAAACTAATTAGAATATGTTGGGATAGATTCTATTTCAATTCGGATGTTTTGTTAAAAATATTCTTGAAACCAATTCACCAATATTCATTAAGTCTCTTCTGAAAGAAGGCACTGAGATAGTGGCTGCAATAAATACAACATGAATAAGATTAAGTCACCGACCTCAAGAAATTGCCATAACTGGTAAAGTATAAAACAGGTACACAAATGATTATTACTGAGGATAAGACAAATGCTCTGAGAGAAATAAAAACCAAGTTTTATGAGAGAATCAAAGAAAGAAAAGATACACTTCACCTGGAGAATAATTTAATTTGCAATTAGAAAAGTTCTTTTCAGGACGGATCTGCCAATAACTTGCAAATTAAATATATGAAAAGACTATAATTATAATGCAGGGTGGCCCATTTAAAGAAGTCCCACTTAACATAATGTGATTTCAAGAGCAATAAGATAAAGAATACATAGTTCAGCGCATATAGATCCTCTTCTTTGAAGGACACCAAGGATTTTTACTGTCAAGTTTTTTTGTTTTTTCTTTTTTTGAAATGGGTGACCTTATCTAATAGGATCACAGTATTTTTAAAAAATAAGATAAATTTGAAGAGATGATGCAAATTTCCTGGATGAAGATGCTCCATTCCATCTGTGTTAGTGGACACTGTGTGAAGTCCCATGTGTGTAGTGCCCTCTGGCACTTCTGTGGGTGCGTTAACCCTCTCTGTCATCAGGGCATCACCGGGTCATACAGACTTCCAGGGAAGGAGGCAGCTCCCTAAGAGGCCCCTTTCCATGCTATCTTTCTTCGGAGTCTAGTGGCCCTCTCTAAAGGATAGGATCCCTCACCCCTGGCCCTCCACCCTCCCCCAGTCTGGGTCTGGGTACCATTAGTGCACTGGAGCAGCAATTTCACTAAATTGTACCTTAGTGGCCCCTTATTACGAAAGGAAGTGTGAATGCTGCCAAGCCCTTTCCTAACTGGCAATGGAATCACAGGTCAGAAAACATCTCTAGCAAGCATAAATTATTAGGCTCACTATAAAAGAGAGCTGACAGATGAAACAGGCATTTCCATGAGTGAACAATACAGCTTCAATTCAAAGACTGCTGATTGGGTGTTCAGCCCTCCAGCATAAACAGCTATTCAGATTTTAAACTGTAACCAAGTGCATAAAGAGAAGGAATGCCACGGCCACCTCGGGTTCTTCAGAACAATTCAACAAGGGATGTGATATAAATAAAATGTCAAACTATAGGTTGAGTATTTCTTCTTCTTCCCAAAGGTGCTTCACAGCCCAGGAAACAGAAGGTCAGTGTTTCAGGCTGAAGGCCGCTCTGGAAACCTGGCCAGCCGAGTTCCCCCACTGGCTGTCCCAGAGCCTCGCCAAGAGATGGGCACTGAGCAGGCCAGCCTCCCTCTCCTCCTCCCCTGTCTGTCTGAGTCGTTCCCAGCCTCTGCTTTTGTAAGATGCTATCTGTATTCATGGGGCGAGGCTGTCGGGGATGAGGTCACAAACATGTAATTATAAACCTCTTAGCAAGGCAAAGCATTCTACTCCTAGGGAAAGTAGACGCTGCCAGTTTCTTACTGTGATGCCACAAAGAGCACCTCCCCAAGATAAAACTATACGTAGTTAACAAAACGAAAAGCATTTATCTCTATGTTTTGCCAAAGGATGCAAATCCCAGGCGTTTAGAGCCTTCTAGCATTTCTCAGGGGAATGGGACAAGAACCTAAGACTATCTGTAATCTTTGATTGTATGTAAATCTCTGGTTAAAATAGCAGCGGGTAGCTGGGTGTATCTAGAAACAGGAGACGCAAGAGTGCTTAGTGATTGCTAAAAGAGAATGCTTCACCATTTTACCAGTAGGGTACATTTCTTAACAATGCCAAAGTACTGGACACTTCCATGTTGGGCTAAAATTGTGTCCTCTTGAGTTTCAGAAGGTCAGTAGAAGTCACTGTAGGCACGAGTAACAAAGGAAGTGATCTGGAGTTTCTTCCCTGAGGGACCTGGGCTCTGTGACTTCTCAAAGTCCTACACGCTAAGCAGTCTGCCCCCAACATTTGCCCCTGTGGGGTCAGTTTAGGTCTCTTTTCCTACGCAAAAGGGCACCCGTTATCACAGAAACGCTCACTTGTCAGTGGTTGTGTCTGGGTTAATTTTTCAGTAGTTTCCACTGTAGGCTGGAAGTCTTCCCATATTGATGATATCCACCCAGAGATGCCCTCGGTTAGGGGAAAGCTCTGATTGTTTTTAACAAATATGAGCACACAAATAGCTCCATTTAAATTGAAGATATCATCAGAGGAAGTTAAATTGTAACATATATATTTTTTCCATCTTGATATGTTTGCATCAGATCATAACTGTGAATAATGTACTGGAGTTCCAGAAGTCACTATTTAAAAATCTGTTTGGGGATGATGTTTCTTTACATTGATGGGAATTACAAAAACAAATGGGCCTTTCTGCTCTGAAGTACCCCTTTCTAATGTCCTTGCCTCCTGGAACATACTGGTAACACTGTATTTAGATGCTAAGGATAAAGTCAATTATTTACAAATAAATAAGGAATTCTACTGCTTCTACTCAAAATGTAGAGAACCCACAATGTGTGACAGTGTTTTGTTATTAAAAATACCTCTGCTAAGGTGGTGCTCAGGTGTGGCTGTGTCAGAATGCTGTCTAGAAAGTGAAGGTTTCGTGTAACCTGCCACTGACTGGAAGATGTGAAGCCTCCACCCAGTTATTGGGTCGTTGGCATGGGATTATTCTGATGACCAGTGATTATCAATTTCTACAGGATCATTCCAAAAGATTCAAATTGGCTTAGTTTTCTATACTCCAATCCAGTGGTTTTGTTTTGAAATTACAGCATAGGGAGAGAAACTTTCTTCCCTTCCCCTGGTAGGAGAGGGCTTCATTAAATTTTTCTGCTCTAATATATCTGAGTGAAGCAAGTGCTTTACAGAATATCCTGATCCAGAGAGTTTGAGAGAAAACTTGTATTTTATCACCCACTAATTGTTTTACCACTGATCTTCTCAGGCAACGTAATTATGAGGTGAATTGTATAACCAGATGTAACCCTAATGTTAGAAATTTCAATTAAAAAGTAATAATAATTCAAAACTACTGCTTTTACTCTATAAATCTGAAAATATTTGCATCTACTCTAGATAGCTGTTTGTCCATGATATTCCAAACTTGGCATTGTTCCATGTGTGCTTCATTACTGTGACAGTCAACATCTTGTGACTACATGTATTCAGTATTTATCTGTCCCCTTAATCAATGGTTCTCAATTTCCTGTGCACACTTAAAAATTCCAGACGCTTTTAAAAAAATACTGATTTCCAAGCCAGAGAAAACTGAATCTCTATGTGTTTGTGCATGTATTGGGTGTGGGGAACAGGGAAGACTCATTGGGTTTTTGTTGTTGTTGTTGTTACTTCCAAGGTGATTCTAATGTGCAGCCAGAGACAAAAATGACCGCCCCAGATTGTTAGCTCCATGAGGAACAGGACTATTTCTGTATCTTGTTGCACGGAAAATAAGAGAACTCAAAACTTCACGGTGAATAAATAAACGAATATCACACTGTTGTCATGTACAGCACACTTCTTTGTCAACAAAGCCTAGGCAGGAATTTCAAGAACCTCCTATATTTGAAACTAACCTTGGACAACTGGCCTCTGAGCGTTATTTGTGATGAAGTGTAAGTTGAAATTATAACATTAGTTCAGGCCTTTCTCTATAAGCTTAAATTCCTACCATGCAGTGGCCTCAGCTGCAGAATGCTAGCCAGCACCCCCGAACCATCACCCACCCTCTACCCCCAAGGCACGCACTAGAGGGGAGGGAGAACCGATGCGCTCTTCCATACCTGCCCTACCTTTTCAGGTACACGAACATTTAGCTGTGCATGAATGAAGCTTGTATTAGAACGAGAAATATTGACCTTTTCATTATTTTATGTCAAAAGGTGGCGAGACATAAAATTGCAAATTTCCTACGTAGGTTATAAAGACATGGATATCTACAGTTAGTGATAGCCCTGCTCCATTCAGGTTATGGGTCTGGGTCTGGTAGGGAGATGTTGATGAAGGGCAGTGTCCGCCCACCTTAATATCAAAATCAAAAATCCATATCTGAAGTGATTGATGTAAAAGCCAGGCTAGTCATTACTTTTAAGAGAAGGAAGAGGTAAGATTAGAATGAGGCACATTCAGGGAGGGTGGCTGAAAAAACTTCTCATTCTTGACCTAGATGCAGTTACAAGGTTTTCACCAGAAGCTAGTCATTAAGCTACACATTGGTTTGGTGTGGTTTTTCTGGATCTGTGTTTTATTTGATAATTAAAAGTTTAGATTAAAATACATTAATTAACAGTCAACCAATACTTTATACCAATTTTAATTTAAAATAATGCATCTCACTGAAAGAAATAAAATATAAGTGTATGAAGCACAAAAACTTTTACATCTGAATTCAACTTATCTCTTTAACTCTGTGAACATATTAGTTGTTACCAGCTGTCAGATTATTATGCTCGCTAAGTGTGTCCTTCCCTCTTCTTCCAGGCCTCAAGGGGAATTCCCTTCAGTTAGCACGGTGGGACTCAGAGGCTAAGTTTGTATGGGTCGGTCAAAACATTTGTTTGGGTTTTTCCATAGCATCTTACAGAAAAACCCAAACGAACTTTTTGGCCAGCCCAATATTTCCTCAACAGAAGCCATGTATGACATTAGTGACTTCCATCATGAACCTGCCCCCCGCTCCCTTTCCAGACAACAGAGTCCAGGCTTTCCAGGCCATCATTCTGGATAGCAACCCAGCCCCCTGGAACACCTTAGCTCCCTTCTCTAGATTTAGTTGGGGATATAGAATCAGGGACAATTATGTGGTTTCTCCCAGTTTTCTCCTTCTTCCACCAATCTTTTCCCTCCTAAGTAAAACTTTAGTTCTAATTATGGAATAATTGGGGTGGCTCTTTTTCTTTTTTTGGGGGGGTGGCTCTTTTTTATTTCTCCCCAACCCCTTGATTTCTCCTTGAATCTCCTTTGTGTCTGTCAGTCAGTTGACATTTCCTGAACATCCAAGTCTGTCCTTTGTGAGTTTTGCCAATTTCTCAAAGTGATTCTGACTTCTCGGGGCTTTCTTCTTATTTTATCCTTTTACAGTTCCTTTCTCTTCTCTCTTGGTAAATATGTCTTCCAACTGCTCTTTTTCCTCCCACTGTTTCCTGAAGGAATTAATGAATATCTATATACTCCCTTTATTAGCCTTCCATCCTCATACCTCCTTCTCACCCCTGCCACAGTTACCTATTTCCTGAAGAAAATTGGATTACTCACTGCATCCAATTGTCATTGACAGACATTCAAGTTCATATCCCCTCAAGCCTGTTTTAATTTATTAGCTTGAATTCCAACTTTTAGGATCATTTTTGACAAAGAGTATATTTAAATCCTTATTGACAATAATCCTAACAATAATTCCTACTCAAAGCATATTTCACTCATGAAGTATGTGTACTTTCTAAATAAAAAAAATAATCTTCTTAACTTTCCAGTGAGCCAAGGAAAAAGCATAATTATTCCCATTTTGCATATGAAAGGTAAAACACTACATATTTCCCCAGTGGCTAAATAGAACAAAAAGGAAATGAATGCCTAACTTGCAGTTATGTGGGCCACGAAGAAAAAAGTTCTTGAAACTCAAGAAAATTCAGATGAACCCTTTGTGCCAATGACTTACCATAGCCGCCCTTGAAGTGATTATAGTGAATATTTATTCAAGAAATTCTGAGATAGCTCATGTATGTCATGCTACCCTGAGGATGAAATGTCAAATGACTGGGAATAAGGGAAATGCCAGGAAGAACATGACCCAGAGAGGCGATTAATATGGAGTTTATCCATTGAGATATAAAATTTTAATGAAAATCTTTGACTTAATGCAACCTGAAGATGAAGAAACCCTGGAGATACTTTTAAGACCTGAAATAGTGCCTTTCTAGCATTCAGAGACCTGCCTGAACTTTCTCTCACCCTCTTTCTCCTCACACAATGCTTCTCCTGCCTTGGGAGGCTGTGTCACATGTGGAGAAATGAAAAAAATCAGTCTTAACTTGATTCATACAGGAGAACTGGGGGGAAATATAAATGATTCCCCAGTCAGGTCTGTGACATTACAGGTGTGTAAGTGTAGAATTGATGGAGTGTGGAAAAACAGAACAAGACAGAAAACTACAAATTGAAACTTTAGCCTTAAACTCAAATGGTTTTGGATATAGGTTCTGGCTATTGCAACACCTAACATATAGGCAAGAAGCCTACAGAAAAATCTCGTGATGCAGGCTAAACTGATGTTAGATTTCTATTTCTTGCTTTTAAGAGTGTTTTTTTGCATGGACCAGTTGATTCCCTCTCAGTTAAAGTAGCTGATCCTATTCAACTAGAATTTCCTCCTCGTATCCAGACCTCAGTTCATAGCACTTGATTTGCCCAAGGTTCCTGTTGATTAACAGGTCATCCAGAACAATAAGTGGTCTCAGTTGTAATTCTTACTTCCCATATTTCTTATTAGTATTTTATTACTACTATTATTACACACTCTTGTGTACCAGTGGAATCGTTGAAGTCTTATTTCTTTCTTACTCTCAGGAGGAATTCATGCCACCTCTAACTTTCTTTTACTGTCCTTGAAACCGTAACCATGGTCAATCTTTGCCAAGGAATAAAAGGAACTTTGCAAGGGGTTCCTCTCATGTTGCACACTTCTTGTGCAAATCAAGATATTATTCTTCTGAGTTCCTGTCTGTCAGCTTATGAGACCCATTAATAAAAATACAAAGAGTCAGGAAAACATCATCTTGCTGGACCTTTCCAGAAAACTGTGCTCCTCTTTGATAAATTCAAGAAACCTAAGTGAGGAGGAAGAATTTTTAAGCAAAAGAATAAATGTCCAGAAGGGGTATTATAGCCATAAGAGATTCCTCTGAGCAAAGCTTCAAGTGCACAATAAGTGTATGGAAAACATCAAATTGGTTCAGGGGCCTTGTTATGTTCCATATTCTGATCGCTTACCCCATTCTCAGAATGCTTAAAAAAAATCCTTTGGTTCTAATAACCATTCTAGGTGCCATAATAACCTTTAGGGATGTTAAGACTCCTCTTTGGGATTGGATTGGTTGGAAGGAAAAAGAACCAGGATCCCCACGTATACACAGATTATGCAAATGTGTACATCTATGTTGCAAAATGAGAAAAGAAAGGAAAAAGAGAGAGTTGCAGAATTATTTTTTATGTCCGACAGGATACCATTTCATTATTTTTATATTGAGATGTCATCTGATCTCCATCCCAAATAGAGGTGCTCATAGCTTTTTGCTACTAACACAGAAAACCATTAGTGCTGACAGGCTGATCACATTCTCAAAATTCAGGATCTGCCGTAATAGTGCTTTCTCTTCATCATTTGTCATTTCTGTGGGGCCCCTTTAACTTTGGTGTCAACGTATGTGTTCCTCACATCTGAGTTGACATCCTTACTTCCAAAGCATGTTTTATTCCTGTTGCTTCAAATGCATAACCTATTTTAATAATTAAAAATAATTTTATGAAGAGAAATATCCATAATATTGAAAATGTATCAACATACGGATCACTATTTTCCTTTGATGTTTATCTGGAATTTCTCTCCAAATGTGGTGAGGTAAAAAATGGACAGATACCATTCATCTTTGCTGAGGTGAAAATGGACAGGTATCGTTAACCTCCTTTAATAGGTAGGGCCATGCAGGAGACTCTCCTGAAGGAGTCATCTGAGAGTGAAAGCTAAATCTTCTCACCCTCAGTTAACGCTATCTTAATTTGAAGCAATGCCTGAGGATTGTAATGTGGGAGCATGGGTTAGTACAACTTCAAGTTGTAATACAACCTTCTCCCTCTAGTTTTGGTTCAGGAAAGTTAATGGAAAGAAAAAGCATGAAAGGGACTTGATGTCTGGTTGAGTTGGAGGCCAGAGATGAAGGAGGAGGAATCAATTACCTCCCCTCTCCCCTGCTGTTCTTGGCTTCTATAACCTTCCATCCCAAATCTTTTGTTCTTCCCATTTTCAAACAGTGCCTTTTTTATTCCATCTCTAATCCTCAGTTTGCCAACCTAGAGCTTGCAAATATTCACAATACAATTCAAAACCTAACTTCTATGGAAAGATTTCTATGCCGGTTATTCCTCCTACAAAAATAAAAGCACTCTACCATTTTCCAGATATTTTCATGTATAGTCGAGAGCTGAAAACTAGAAGGTGTCTTTGAGATTACCTTGTTCAGGTCTGGGTTTTTTAAAGAAGGACCCAGAGGTTCAGAGAGATAAAATGTAACACAACTCCTTTGACTCTTGTCCTGAGTCATTTTTTCTTTTTTTTTTTTTAATTTTTTTTTTAAAGATGTTGGGGATAGGAGTTTATTAATTAATTTTTTTTTTTTTTTTTTTTTTTTTTTGCTGTGTTGGGTCTTCGTTTCTGTGCAAGGGCTTTCTCTAGTTGTGGCAAGTGGGGGCCACTCTTCATCACGGTGCGTGGGCCTCTCACCATCGCGGCCTCTCTTGTTGCGGAGCACAGGCTACAGACGCGCAGGCTCAGTAGTTGTGGCTCACGGACCTAGTTGCTCCACGGCACGCGGGATCCTCCCAGCCCAGGGCTCGAACCCATGTCCCCTGAATTAGCAGGCAGATTCTCAACCACTGCGCCACCAGGGAAGCCCCATTTTTTCTTTTTTAAATGGAAATGGTTTGTCCTACTGGGATTGTTTTTGTTTGTTTTTTGTTTTTGCGGAAATGAGGAGAATTGCCATCCTTTGTAGGCAGGAGGGTTGTTAGTGATCCCAAGTCACTCAGGAGTAAGGGTGGAGCAGAGGCCAAAAGATCCCAAAGAGCCTAGCCTGGTCCAAGTTCCACGCAGCCTGAAGAGTGACCAGAGCTTTCTTTGGAGGAAGGATGTAGAGTGCTGATGATTGGATCTGCCTGACAGAGAACCATAGGGTTTTATGCTTTTAAAATGTCCCTATCCTAACGAAATCAAGGACAGAAAAGTCCCATTGAGATATTATCTATCTCCTAGACTTTTTTTGTGCCCTGAAATGTGGTGGTTCTCACTGGACCATTTATTGACCCT
Organism: Mesoplodon bidens; assembly: GCF_964165515.1. Lineage (NCBI taxonomy): Eukaryota > Metazoa > Chordata > Mammalia > Artiodactyla > Ziphiidae > Mesoplodon > Mesoplodon bidens. The sequence continues at coordinate 71,477,376 of NC_138160.1, forward strand.
ATTCTTCCAGGAAAGACTGAGTATCTTCTATCCCCTTAAAACTTTTTGTGCTAAAGAGAAAATCTGCCTCCATGTTCCCTGAGTTCCCTCACCAATGGGAGAGAAAAAGATACATAGGTTTCCTGTGCTCAGCTCCCAGACTCAACCACAGACTGCTACCACACACCTGGAGTGACTGTCCCCACCTTCTATGAGGCACACACACAGCCTCCAACTCCTCTTTTCACGCCGGGGAGGAAAGAAGGCCACTTGGGACCAGGGATGTAAACCCTCTCTGTCCCTCTGCTCACTGTTCTCACCTGTTTTCTTCACTTGTACCTTTAGAGGGTATTAAGAACACTGGTGCATCCTTCTTCTATAGATGTTTGCAACCTTAAGGTTTCACATGATTTTGATCCCATCATCTTTTCCAAAAATTGGTTTTGTTCCAAGCTGATTTTACCGCTAAATTTTTCTCCATTCTTTCAAATTTCCTCTTGTTCACATTTAAAACCATTATTTCTATTCTTATCTTTGCTAACTAATGAGAATAGTTTTTTCTCCTTTGGGAACTACCAAGGTGTGTATAACTTCATTCATATTTTCTTGTGTATTTTCTCTCATACTTTTAGAGGTTATCACGAATTCTGAAGGAGAAAACCTCGCTTTAATTAAGGCATATACACAATTTCATTCTTTCTTAGAACCTCCTTCCATGTTTATCTTCCATAATATTGGTCTCCTTAGAGAGATGCAGAGTAATAGAAAAGATGTTTCTCAGATACTGTTTAACACAAAGAGTCTATTATCAAAACTACTATCAAAAGTCAACTATTGGGTAACTTGATTGTGGAAATTGAAGTAACTTAGTCTACATAGAGGTTATTTGACTAACTTATAATTTCCCAGGATGAAATATTCTCCAAATTCTAATTTCTTTAATAAAGCAAATAATTTGATTTGTGATGAATAGTCACTTTCCCTATTTCCGACTCCTGAGTTGTCAGTGATTTTAACAGAGAATTTAATTATGTTGCTTATGAAATGATACAGCAAATCAATTAACAAGTATTCATCAACAATTAAGAAAAACAATTTAAGCATTTTAAATAACAATTAGTTAATTAAATCAATTAACAGAGTATTTACTCTGTAGGTAATACTGCTAGACATAAATAGGAATATAACAAAAATGTTTTCCTTTCCCATCCCCTTAGTCCTAGTACAATCTCCAGTGACAGAAATACCCCTTCCATCCCCTTCCTGATCCTCAAATTTCTTACCCTATTCCCCCACAAATCGATCATTATATCAAATTACCACATCCTGACTCACATGAGGCTCCTTCCAGCAAAAGTTAGACCTCTTACTACTTTCCACACACACAATCTACTGCTTTCTACCATCATAGGGTCAATTTCAAGTTACAGAATACTATCAGTGCCTCTCCAGCCCCACCCACTGCTGACCCAAACCAGGCCTCTGTCCCCTTCCAAATACACTCACATTCATAACCACCGGCTCCATGAGCTACTTCAGTCACCTTCCTTGCTCCACTTTGGACTCTATTGACCTCCTAATCTGCAATTCTGCATCAGCATTCTTCACAAAGAGAACAAGAATCCTTGAGAGTTTATAATCATTTTCCAAAGGATACACAACCAAGTATGGTTTCCAGACCCTCACCTTCCATATATGTTCTTTTACAAAACTGATCTGAGAATGGTTTTAGATGGAAGGCATCGTGACAGTTCTCCTTTCCCACATTACTTTTCTCAGTTTCTCATTTGTCCTTTCCCACATAAACGGGTACATACACAAATACATACATATATACATAGATAGATAGGTAAATAAAATCTCTCTCGCTCCTAATTTTACTGTATTGCAATGCCTTGAGATATCAAAAAACCCCAGGGCCACAAAGACAAAATTCAAAAATATGGGTTCTAAAGCCTCCTTTAATCAAGACTTCATACATCTTTACTAGGCCTCATGTTTTTCTTTATCTTATACTTATTTCTGTTAAAAGCCAAGTGTGGTATAGAAATAGGTGGCTTTGGCTTCTGTAGGGAAGTAATGGATTTCGATGTTTTACACAGTGCAGCAGAGAGAGTGATAATGAGTTTAAGGACTTCATCTCTTCCATCACTCACCTATTTACCAAAAATTGCATCGCTATTAAAGAAGAGCCTAAGAGAATAAAGCATAGAGTGTACGGGTAAGAAATACTAGAAGTGGTAGAAAGTTTCTTTATTTAGGCAACAAACTCTTAGTAAGGCTCTATGACTTGTCTATCTAAAATGAGCATGAAGAAGTGAGATGTCAGGGAATGTGTACTAACACATTTATTTGAATTGATAAATGAGGTCAGATTTGTCTGAGAGAAAGTAAGCCTAACTGAGTCAATTGGTTTGATAATGAAAACTGGCCTTGCCTATTTGGTTATGTGACAGATATATTCTATAATTTGAATGAGTTAAATATGTAGTTCCAAAGTTTTGATGAAAAAATATTTAAAGCATGTCATAGAATAAATGCAGTTTACCAAAAAATTACTGCATTGGCAAAGGTATATTGAAATTAACAGTGTTTCAATGTTCCCAACAATTTTTGAATACATCAGTAGTTTTTCAAAAGTGTCTTTAAATGAAGGAGGAACAGGTACAATTAATAGTTACTTGATGAGTCTCAGGGAAACTTTTTGTTATGCTGACCAGAAATTCAGAAGCTGAATAAATATAAAGGTTATTTTATAAATTCTTTCACAATTCTTTGCTCTCAACAAAATTGAAGAAGATCTTCTCACAATGACAGATTATTAAAAATAATTTTTGGTGACATATTACTTTGGGTTTTGGTATCCAACTCAGAGTGAATTCAAATAATTGTGAGTAATTGTTATGAAAAATAAACAAATTCCATTCATTCTTTTTCAGATCTTCTGATCCATTCCATATGCTCACAACCACAGTGGGAATAGAACTGATATTGAACTGTCTTTTATTCCAAGTACTCACCCCCAAGAAAAAGCTATCCACCTGATTTTAAAATGCATTTCTAATAACATTTACTTCTAATGTTTAATAATTTTATATCAAAATGTAAAATATATTTATTACCAATTGTGTAGTAATAAAAAAATCTTAAGGATAACTCAATCCTGAAGAAAAAAGTAAGACTTAGAGCATTGTGGTTACAAAATAATCAAATTTTTTATTTCAATTAGGATAAAATTCTATGAGGAAAATTGAATAGAAATACAAGTGGTACATATATACAATGGAATATTACTCAGCCATTAAAAAGAATGAAATAATGTCATTTGCAGCAACATGGATGGACCTATGGATTATCAAACTAAGTAAGTCAGGCAGAGAAAGACAAATATCATATGATATCACGTATGAGGAATCTAAAAAAATGATACAAATGAACTTATTTACAAAACAGAAACAGACTCACAGACTTAGAGAACGAACTTATGGTTACCGGGGGGGAAGGCTGGTGGGGGAGAGATTGGGAGTTTGGGATTGACATGTACACACTGCTATATTTAAAATAGATAACCAACAAGGACCTACTGTATAGCACAGGGAACTCTGTTCAATACTCTGTAATAACCTAAATGGGAGAAGAATTTGAAAAAGAATAGATACATGTATATGTATAACGTAATCACTTTGGTGTACACCTGAAACTAACACAACACTGTTAATCAACTACACTCCAATATAAAATAAAAATTTAAAGCAAAAGAAATACAGGTTCAAAAAGGTAAAGAAGGGCTTCCCTGGTGGCACAGTGGTTAAGAATCTGTCTGCCAATGCAGGGAACACGTGTTTGAGCCCTGCTCCAGGAAGATCCCACATGCTGCTGAGCAACTAAGCCCGTGCACCACAACTACTGAGCCCATGTGCCACAACTACTGAAGCCTGCCTGCCCAGAGCCCATGCTCCACCACAAGAGAAGCCACGGCAATGAGAAGTCCATGCACGGCAACGAAGAGTAGCCCCTGCTCACCGCAACTAGAGAAAGCCCAGGTGCAGCAACGAAGGCCCAAAGCAGTCAAAAATAAATAAATATATTTTTTAAAAAGAGGTAAAGAAATAATAGAAAATGGAAGTAAAGAGAAGATTATTCATGAGATTTTTCTTTAATTTTAATCTAGGTATAGCATCTATTCAGCATATATTCAGAAAAGTATAAAAATCTTAAGGGAGGGGCTTCCCTGGTGGTGCAGTGGTTGAGAGTCTGCCTGCCAGTGCAGGGGACACGGGTTCGAGCCCTGTTCTGGGAAGATCCCACATGCTGCGGAGCAACTAGGCCCGTGAGCCACAACTACTGAGCCTGCACGTCTGGAGCCTGTGCTCCGCAACAAGAGAGGCCGCGATAGTGAGAGGCCTGCGCACCATGATGAAGAGTGGCCCCCGCTTGCCGCAACTGGAGAAAGCCCTCGCACAGAAGCGAAGACCCAACCCAGCCATAAATAAATAAATAAAAATTATTAAAAAAAAAAAAATCTTAAGGGTAGTTCAGTAAATTTTCACAAAGTGATTATGTAAAACAGCACCCAGATTAAGATAAGAACATTACCAGCACCCCCCAAACACCTGGTACTCCCCCATCCTGACACCCCAAAGTTAACCACTATCCTTGCTTCCAAAATCCTAGCTAAGATGTGCTTGTTTTTGAACTTTATATAAATGAAATCTTACAATATGTGCTTTTTTTTCTGTTGCCTTTTATTCAGCATGTTTGTGAAGTTCATCCATATTCATATATTGTTTAAATGCATCATAATGGGTATTAAATATTTATTTTAAACTAACAGTTTTACAATATGCAAGAAACTACATATTTGAATCTATTAATCACGTGAAGAAAAGTTTGGATGTCAACTCAAAAGTATGGAGGTGCAGTTATTTGATATCCGTGGGCTTCAATTTTATTATATGTTAAATGGAGTTAAATACTGTTTTCCTCATAGAGTTGCTGTGAGGCTCTACATGGAAAGTGCTTAGCACAGTTGCTGACACATCTTATAAACAGCAGCCATGGTTGTGGTTGTTGCCTTCCGATGAGCCATCCCAACTTTAATATTAACACCGTCTCCAAATCCCTTCTCCTTACTAACCCCCAAGTGATATATCTAAAACATATGAACAAACATGTCCCTCCCATGCTGAAATTAACATTGTCCTAGTTTTTTATCACTTAAAGTATGTAGTCCAAGCACTCCTGCATGACTTGCAATGACAACCTAGACCAGACCCCTGCCTACCTCCTCTGTAATTTAGGGTTGCCAATACATCTTTCACGAAATTGTTAGGGAAAAATAATGGGGGGGGGAGAAGAAATTTTAAAAAAGAAAAGCTTAATCTATGTATGTAAAGCATTTGGCATGAAACAGGTATATAACGAATGGTAAGTTGTAGGAAGGAAGAAAGGGAGAGAGGCAAGATTGTTGCCTAATTTGATAATGTTGGCATTAGACGGATACCTATTATGATGACAGGTCTCAGTCTGTTGGTCTTGATACCCACTTTCTAGCTTAGCTGGGTAGAAGAGGCATAAGGAAAATAAGTAGGCTACATGATTTTATCCCATTTTGTATATGAGAGAACTGTGGTCCTGAAAGGTTAAGTGATTTGCCCAAGAATTTACACGTAATGCATGGCAGAACCAGGATTCTTATGTGAATCTGTCAGATTCCAGAGTTGCTTTTTTTCCCCTCCATTCCATGGCTCTCTGAAATATTCTAATTTTATTGTGGTGTCTCAAACATGCTCTCCTCCTAGGGGGAGATAACTTTCAATATTAGCCTCTCTGAGCCTCAGGGTCTAGCTTGTAAAATTGGGCTAATAATAATTGCCTTTTAAATGAGTTAATACTTGTCAAGTGCCTAGAATAGCCCTTGATAAGTGTTACCTCTGTTGTTGTTTTAATTTTACAGTATCACCTCATTGGATTTCTGATTTAAATAGAAAATCAGTGTATGAGGCTTTGGCCAAAATAGGTCAGATCTCTCATGGGAGCATTATCCCTTCCACATAGGTAAACATCAGTGTTCTGATATATCCTTGATCATTTTCCTAACCATTACCATAGGTCCTTAACATTCCTGTGAACTCAAGACCCAATAATGGGTGCTAAATGATTACTAATTCAAAATTAGTTATTAAAATCCCTGCTATTAAAAGCTTGCAACTGGGACTTCCCTGGTGGCACAGTGGTTAAGAATCCTCGTGCAATGCAGAGGATACGGGTTCGAGCCCCAGTCCAGGAAGATCCCACATGCCACGGAGCAACTAAGCCCGTGCACCACAACTACTGAGCCTGCACTCTAGAGCCTACAAGCCACAACTACTGAGCCTGCGAGCCACAACTACTGAAGCCCATGTGCCTAGAACCCGCTCTCCACAACAAGAGAAGCCACCACAATGAGAAGCCCGCGCACCGCAATGAAGAGTAGCCCCTGCTCACCGCAACTAGAGAAAGCCGGTGCACAGCAATGAAGACTCAACACAGCCAAAAATAAATAAATAAATAAATAATAAAAAGCTTGCAACGAACCTGTAAAATTAGCACACATCTCAAAAAAAAAAAAAAAAGGAAAAAATTAACCATACATTCCATGGTAAAATTATATATTCTTATCTAATGAACTTGCCATAGTATCCTATTTTTAAGAACTCAACTTTTCCCCATAGTTCTTAAAAATACCGTGAAGTTCAGTTAAAAATATAAATGTTGTTTATAAATAATGTTAAAATATACATTTTCTATTATTACAGTAATAATGGTAATATCCAAAATTCTATAACATTCCATAATTTATGATGTGTTTTTACATTTATTGTGTTTAATTTTTCTCATGAACATGTGTTTGACCAGGCATATTGTAAATATAAATGTTGTCATTTATATTCATGGCAAGGTGAAAATGAATGGTGCATTTCAAAGGATAATTTAAATCATCCTTTATACATATAACATGTCAAGAAAAGGACTTGCCTGGACAGAGACAGTACTGTTTAATAGAAATTAACTGAGCATTTATCACGGCCACAGTGGATTAGGCAGAGGACACAGGATGACCTGAACACAATCCCTGTCCTTTGTGAGGACCCAGCCCATCTGGACGTGGCTGAACAACATGCACATTGCTGAGCTGAAATATTTAGATTCTCAGGTTGTGTAGTCCATAGAGAGGAAGCAAAGAGGGAGGACTCAATCAGCTGATAATTTAGAAAACACTATTGTCATGAGAAGGTGCTGTAGGGCCAGAGGCTAGAGGCTTGCTTGCCAATATGTCGTCTGCAGAGCAGCAGCATCTGCATGCCCAGGAGCGCAACAGGACTACAGCATCTCAGGGCCCACACCTGACCTTCTGAGGCAGCTTTTGAACTTCAACAATATTCCCAAGTGATCTGTACATACATTATAGTTGGTTTAGAAGCCCCGGTATAGAATGGTTCTCCATGCTGCCTGTGCATTAGAAAGATTGGGGGAGTTTTATTAAAAATGTCCAGACCTGGGCCTTACCTCAAGAATCACTTACCCACCTTCGTCATATCTCAGCTCAAACATCACTTTCTCTTGGAAGTCTTCCCTGACCCACCTTCAGGCCAAGATTGATTCCTCAGTGATCATTCTCAAGGCATGCTTAGCTCTAATTACACTTTGTAACTAAGCATTTGTTTATGGTATATCATAACTGTCTCTCAGATTGGCAAATGCTCTATGAGAGCAGCAACTGTTTCTGGTTTTGCTTAGCGTTACACCCCCAGCGCCTAGTAGAATTCCTGTCACATGTTAGACATTCAATACGCTCATTCATTCATTCCACAAATATTTGTTGAGCACCTACAGTATTCTTACTGCTTGGGATATATCAGTGAATGAAACAAGGGTCCCTGAAGGAAATGACAGACAATAAATGTGTTGTTCTATCTCTAGCAAGGAAAGAAAATTAATGATAAGGATGAAAAATAAAAGGATAATATAGTACATTAGAGAGATATACGTGTTGTAAAAACTAAGAATGAAGGCAGGGTTAGGGGAACTGGGAGCTCTAATGGGGCTGGGACAAGGTAACATTTTAAATAGGGCAGTAAGGGTAACACGTCACGTCTGCAAGAGACTTGGAGGGAGAGAGTTAGCCCACAGATCTCTCGAGAAAGAACATGCCGGACTAGAGAAACAACACTGCAAAGGTCCTGAGGAAGGAGCACGCTGGTGTTCCAGGAACTGCAAAAAGGCCAGAGTGGGCAACGTGGAATAGTGGGGAGACAGAGGAGGTGGGCAAGCTGGGCGTTAGGAGCTGGAGATGACTACACAGAGGGAACTGAGGACCAGACCGTATAATGCAGGTTCTCACAGGTGGGTGGTAAGGACTTCGGCTTTTTCACTGTGTGAAACATGGAGCCATTGCAGGATTTTGAACAGCAGAGTGATATAACTTGACTTATTTTTAAAGGGAATATTCTGATTACTGTGTTGAGAACACATTAAAGTGGATCAAGAGTAGAAGCAGAGAAAAAAAAAATCAAGAAACTACTGCAGCAAGTTGGGTGAAAAATGATGGTAATGATGGTGGCTTGGACCCAGGCGTTAGCAGCGGCATTGGAGAGAATTGGTTCAGTCTGAATAACATGTATACACACATGTCAATCCATGTATTATCACAAAGCAAACACAACTATGTAAACATCACTAAGGTCAAGGAAGAGAAGTCCACTCATGTCTCCTCCTCCCTAAGGGTAACTACTATCCTGACTTCTAACACCATTAGTTTACCTATTTTCAATCTTTACATAAATGGAATCAACAATATATATTTTTTGTGGGTCTGTCCTCTTCTCTTGAAATCGATTCATGTTGTTACATGTAATTGAAGTTCATGAAAGTTTATTGCAGGATAGTGTTTGAGTGTATAAATATGCATAATTTGTTTACCCTTCTTACTGTTGTCAAGTATTGGTTGTTCCCAGCTTGTGGCTATTTTGAATAATGGTACCATGAACATTCTTAAACATATATTTTTGTGTCAATATCTATTGGCCTTATTGCTAGAAGTAGAATTGGATATTAGGTAATTAGTTATGGATACATACAATTTTAGTAGATAATGTTAAGCAATTTCCTAAAGTGCATTTTATCAACTTTAACTCTTACCAGTTGGGTATAAAGTGTTCCAATTGCTCTGTATCAGTCTTTGTAAATTTTAGCCATTTTATTGAATATGTAGTGATATCTCAGAGGGGATTTAATTTACATTTTTCTGATGACTTAAAGCTGAACACCTTTTCATATGTTTATTGACCATTTGGAGATGGTCTTTGTGAAGTACCTCTTCAAGAATGCATTCTTCTATTGAATTGTCTGTGTCTTTTTTTCTCACTGATTTCTAGAAATTCCTTCTATATTTTGGGAGTGAGACTTTTGTCAACTGCATGTATTGCAAATGTCTTCTCATACTATGTGGTTTACCATTCACTTTCTTCAATAGTGTCTTCTGATGATTACAATTTCTTAACTTTAATGTAGTCTGATTTATTAATATTTTCATTTATGGTTAATGCTTTTTGTCTCCTTATTGAGAAATCTTTCCACATGGAAAGATCATGAAGATCTTGTGTTATGTTACCTTCTAGACATTTTATTAGTTTACTACTTATATTTAGCTCTACTATCCAACTGGACTTAATTATGGTGCAAAATAGGGATCAAGTTTCATTTTTTTCCCATGTGAAGAGCCAGCTGACCTGGCACCATCTATTGAAAAGACCATTTTTCCACTTCTCTTCTATACTGCAACTTTTATCACAAATCAAGAGTTCATGTTTGTGTGTGTCTAGTTCTAAATTCTCTGTCCTGTTCCACTGATCTATTGCCAATTATTTTGGCTTTCAGCCCAGATATTCAGTAGTACAAGTTGTCCATGTTTTTCTTCTGCTTTAAGAGTATTTTGGATATTCTTAGCCCTTTGCATTTCCATGTAAATTTTAGAATGAGCTGGTTAACTTTAACAACAATAACAATGAAAAACTCATTCAGGTTTCGGTTGTGATTTAAATCTATAAATGAATTAGGGGAGAACCGACATCTGTACAATACTGCATCTTCCAATCAGTGAACATGGTACACACATCTATTGATTTATGTCTTTAATTTCTGTCAATAATGCTTTACAGATTTGTGTGTAGATGCCTTACATATCTTTCATTAAATATATATCCAAGAGTTTTATATTTTTAATGCCACCACAAATAATCACTTTATTCTATTATATAGAAATATGTAAAAATTTATATGTTGAACTTGTACCCAGGAAACTTGCTAAACTTATTAACTACATAACTTATCTGTAGACTGTTTTGGATTTTCAGTGTATGCAATTACATTGTATAAGAATAACAACATTCCTATTTCTTTCTTTTGAATGCTTGTAGTTTTTAATTTTTCTTTGCCTACAGGACCTTACTTCTGTAAGGTTTTCCTGTCTCATTCCTAGTCCAGAGGAAAGCTTTCAACAGTTCTCCTTTAAGTATGATGCTTGCTGTATGCTTTTTACAGATGTCCATAACCAGATTAAGGAAGCTTCCCTCTATTCCTAGTTTGCTGAAGTTTTTTTTATCATGAAGAGATGTTGAATTTTATCAAATTATTTTTCTGTATCTCTTTTTCTCTTTTATTCTGTTAATGTGGAAAATCACACTAATTGACTTGCAAATATTAAACCAAACTTTGATTTCTGGGTTAAAATCTATTTGATCATGATATAATATCTTTTTCTTATATTGCCAGATTTAGTTAGATAACAAAATCCTAAAACAATGTTAGCAATGTTCATGGATGAGATTGGCCTGATATTTGCCTTATACCAACCTTCTCAGGTTTTGGCATTAAGGTTATACTGGCTTCATAAACATATTGAGGTGCAGTTAGTCTTTTTATTCTCTGGAAGACTTTGTGTCAGATTAGCATTATTTTTTCATTTTATACTTGGTAGGATTTGCCAATAAGACCATTTAAGTATGGAGTTTCCTTTTTGGTGAAGGTTTAAAATGCTGATTAAATCTAAAAATTATAGAATGGGAAGAAATAGCATCAGGCCTGAAAGCCATTCTCTCCTTTCACTGAAAGACACCTGGGTAGAAAGGAAGATGACCTAGTCAAGTAAACTTCAAGACCAAACTCAGTCCTTCTACGTGCCGTAAGTGCCCGGTATATCCTTCCTGAGAGCCATATCTACAGCAAGGAGAAATTTGCCATTTTCAGAATTATTTTTCCTTGATTGTGTTAAGAATGAAATTTTGCTACTGCGATTGTCTCTACTTTCCTTGGCTTTATTGTAAACATCTCCTTGTCAGGTTTTTTTTTTTTTTTCTAATGTTCCCTTTTAGTCACCTCCCAGTGTCCAGCAAAACAGGCTGATGGAATAGGAAAGGAATCAGAGAAAAATATTAATATATTAATATCTAGAATGCTATTCCCACAACATCCATGTATTCATTAAAAAAATGAATGATAGAAGCAAATTTGGGATATTATTTGTGAAATAAGTGACAGAGAAAGACAAATATCATATGATCTAACTTATATGTGGAATCTAAAAAAAAATTATAGAAACAGAATAGATGGTGGTTTCTGGAGCTGGGGGTGCTCCAGACTGAGAATGAGTGAAGACAGTCAAAGTGCACAAACTTCTAGTTATAAGACAAATACATCCTGGGGATGTAAGATACAACATGATGACTGTAGTTAACGATACTGTATTATATACTTGAAAGTTGCTAAGAGAGTAGATCTTGAACACTCTCACTACACACACAAAAAATTGTAATTATGTGAGTTGATGGATGGGTTAACTAATCTTATAGTAGTAAACATTTCACAATGTATACATATATCAAATCATTATGCTATACACCCTAAGCTTACACAATATTATATGTCAATTGTATCTCAATAAATCTGGAAAAAAGATGCAAAATTTATTTGAAGGTGTCTTGTAATTAGCAGAAAAAGTGAAACTGCTCAGCCTTGAAAGGTAAGACCAGGTCAAGTCTCTTCCAATGTCACACTCGCATTCACCCACATTTGGCCTCCCAAAGGAAGAAGCAGGAGATAAATAAGATGCTTTAGTTGACAGTTTGATATGGGAAACACTTAACTTTTTGATGGTTTATCTCAGTCAGAATTCAGTGGTTATTTCCCATCTAGTCTAATAACATGAAAAGTAAGCAATCATGTCACTGGTGTCATGTCCTTAGAAATGTGATTCAAGACAGTCACAGTGCTCTTCAACATGTTTTCTTCTTTCCCTGATCATTTTTAAACTGGTAACTTACATTTGAAGTGACTTTGAGAATGATTTTTTTTTCTCTCTTCATACAAAAAAGGAGGGGGGAGGGGGGAACATTCCCAAGCTTGTGCTATGAAATCCTTTTGGAACAAACCTAGTTTCTCAGTTAAGTGGTAATCAATATTGCTGCCAAACAAATTATCTTTGCAGTGAGACATAAAGTATATCTTTGTGTTTCCTAATAATTACAAAAGCCCTATATTAACCCTCTTAGGTTATGACATGGGCAAAATTATCAATAAAATCATAGTCTTTACACAAAATCCTCCAAGCTCTCTCAGAACCTCCCTGCCGCCACATTAGGACCTCACTGTTCCAGCCTCCAGGGCCCATTCCATCCTTCCAGCCTGCGACCAGCAGCAGAGAAAAACTAATTACATACCATTTTCTTGCCCTGTACACACTTTGAAGTGAGCAAAAAGATTAGAGTAAATTTTAACAGTGAGGGAAATAGTGCACATCCAGGCCGGTCAGTGTGGCAGTCAGATCGGTGCCAAGTTCTGGAAGGTGATCAGTGATGAACATGGCATCAACCCCACCAGCACCTATCATGGGGCTAGCAACCTACAGCTAGACCGCATCTCCGTGTACTACAGTAAGCCACAGGTGGCAAATTTGTTCCTCGTTCTATCCTGGTGGATCTAGAACCAGGGACCATGGACTCTGTTCACTCAGGTCCTTTAGGTCAGATCTTCAGACCAGACAACTTTGTTTTTAGTCAGTCTGAGGCAAGCAACAACTGGGCCACGGGCCACTATACAGAGGGGGCCAAGCTGGTTGACTCGGTCCTGGATGTGGTTCAGAAGGAGGCCGAGAGCTGTGACTCCTGGCAGGACTTCCAGCTGACTCACTCGCTGGGAGGGGGCATGGGCTCTGGAATGGGCACCTTGCTCATCAGCAACACCTGTAAAGAATATCCTGACCACATCCTGAACACCTTCAGTGTGGTGCCCTCACCCAAAGTGTCCGACACTGTGCTTGAGCACTACAACTCCACCCTCTCTGTCCATGAGCTGGTGGAGAACACAGACGACACTTACTGCATTGACAACGAGGCCCTTTATGACATCTGTTTCTGCACCCTCAAGCTGACCACGCCAACCTACAGGGACCTGAACCGCCTCATCTCAGCCACCATGAGTGGTGTCACCACCTGCCTCTGCTTCCCTGGCCAGCTCAGTGCTGACCTCCACAAGCTAGCAGTCAACATGGTGCCCTTCCCACGTCTCCACATCTTCCTGCCTGACTTTGCCCCTCTAACCAGCCGTGGAAACCAGCAGTATCGAGCCCTCCCTGTGACCGAGCTCACCCAGCAGGTCTTAGATGCCAAGAACATGACGGCGGCCTGTGACCCCCCACCATGGCCCGTACCTCATCATGGCTGCTGTCTTCCGTGGATGGATGTCCATGAAGGTGGTGCACGAGCAGATGCTCAGTGTGCAGAACAAGAACCGCAGCTACTTCATGGAATGGATCCCCAACAACGTCAAGACAGCCGTCTGTGACATCCCAGCCCATGGCCTCATAATGGCGGTCACCTTCATTGGCCACAGCACAGCCATCCAGGAGCTGTTTAAGTGCATCTCAGAGGGGTTCACTGCCATATTCTGCCAGAAGGCCTTCCTCCACTGGTACACAGGTGAGGGCATGGATGAGATGAAGTTCACCAAGGCTGAGAGCAATGTCAACAACCTTGTCTCCGAGTCCCAGCAATACCAGGATGCCACTGCAGAAGAGGAGGAGGATTTCAGTGAGGAGGCCGAAGAGGAGGCCTAAGGCTGAGTCCCCATGACCGCAGGCTTCTCAGTCCCCTCAGCCTTCTTCCTCAACCACCCCTTTCTTCACCCTCAGAATTTGTGTTTTCTGCCTCTATCTTGTTTTTTCTTTTTGGTGGTGGTGGGGGGTGTTTCTAGAACACTGCCTGGTATATGATAGGTGCTCAACAAATATTTGTTGTTTGTTGAATGTCTCCTCTCTCTTTCCACTCTGGAGAACCTAGATTTCTGCCATTCTGGGTAACCCTATATTTCCTTCTTGTGCCCACTCCTCCTACATGTCCAGTTAACATTTCCCTCTCTGTTTTTCAGATAACTCTCCAAGAAGCCAAAAATAAATGGGAATTGAAAACAAAAACAAACCAACAAACAAAAACAAAAGCCTCCAAGACCTCCTGAACTGAACAATTCTGACCCTCCTTGGGCATGGCTCTGCCATTGGGTTACGAATCTTTTTAAGCTGCAGGGTTTTATATAAAATAAACATATTTTATTTAAATATATTTTTACACAAATGGAATTTCTATATTTCAAGGTAGAATTGTATGTAACTATGCAATTTGGTCAGTTGGATTTAGTTCAGTTGATCTTCATACCATAATATTAAAGGGTATAGAGATATAAGAGTTCTAACACTCTTAGAAAGAGCTTTAAAAACTGCTAGGATGTGGGAGGAGTTTCAACATGATGGAAGAGTAAGACGCGGAGATCACCTTCCTCCCCACAAATACATCAGAAATACATCTACATGTGGAATAACTCCTACAGAACACCTACTGAACCCTAGCAGAAGACCACAGACCTCCCAAAATGCAAGAAACTCCCCCACATACCTGGGTAGGGCAAAAGAAAAAAGAAAAACAGAGACAAAGAATAGGGATGGGGCTTCCCTGGTGGCACAGTGGTTGAGAATCTGCCTGCTAATGCACTGGACACGGGTTCGAGCCCTGGTGTGGGAGGATCCCACATGCCACGGAGCAACTAGGCCCGTGAGCCACAACTACTGAGCCTGCGCGTCTGGAGCCTGTGCTCCGCAACAACAGAGGCCGCGATAGTGAGAGGCCCGCGCACCGCGATGAAGAGTGGTCCCCGCTTGCCACAACTAGAGAAAGCCCTCGCACAGAAACGAAGACCCAACACAGCAAAAATAAATTAATTAATTAATAAACTCCTACCCCCAACATCTTCTAAAAAAAAAAATAGGGACGGGACCTGCACCAGTGGGAGGGAGCAGTGAAGGAGGAAAGGTTTCCACACACTAGGAAGCCCCTTTGCGGGCAGAGACTGTGGGTGGCGGAGGGGGGAGCTTCGGGGCCGCAGAGGAGAGCACAGCAACGCAGGTGCGGAGGGCAAAGCGGAGAGATTCCCACACAGAGGATCCGTGCCGACCAGGACTCACCAGTCCGAGAGGCTTGTCTGCTCACCCGCCAGGACGGGCGGGGGCTGGGAGCTGAGGCTCGGGCTTCGGGTCCCAGGGAGAGGACTGGGGTTGGCGGCATGACACAGCCTGAAGGGGCTAGTGCACCACAGCTAGACGGGAGGGAGTCCGGGAATAGGTCTGGAGCTGCCGAAGAGGCAAGAAACTTTTTCTTCCCTCTCTGTTTCCTGGTGTGCGAGGAGAGGGGATTAAGAGCACTGCTTAAAGGAGCTCCAGAGACGGGTGCGAGCCACGGCTAACAGTGTGGACCCCAGAGATGAGCATGAGACGCTAAGGCTGCTGCTGCCGCCTCCAAGAAGCCTGTGTGCGAGCACAGGTCACTCTCCACACCTCCCTTCCGGGGAGCCTGTGCAGCCCATTACTGCCAGGGTCCCATGATCCAGGGACAACTTCCCCTGGAGAACACACGGCGTGCCTCAGGCTGGTGCAACATCACGCTGGCCTCTGCCGCTGCAGGCTCGCCCCGCCTCCATGCCCCTCCCTCCCCTGCCCTGAGTGAGCCAGAGTTCCCGAATCAGCGGCTCCTTTAACCCCGTCCTGTCTGAGCGAAGTACATATGTTCTCAAGAAACCTACATGCAGAGGTGGGGCCAAATCCAAAGCTGAACCCCGGGAGCTGTGCGAACAAAGAAGAGAAAGAGAAATCTCTCCCAGCAGACTCAGGAGAAGTGGATTAAATCTCCACAATCAACTTGATGTACCCTGCATCTGTGGAATACCTGAATAGACAACAAATCATCCCAAATTGAGGAGGTGGATTTTGGGAGCAACGATGTATATATTTTTTTCCCTTTTTCTCTTTTTGTGAGTGTGTATGTGTATGCTTCTGTGTGTGATTTTGTCTGTATAGCTTCGCTTTTACCATTTGTCCTAGGGTTCTGTCTGTCCATTTTTTTTTTATTATTACTTTAAAATTTTTCTTTTTCTTTATTATTTTTTACTTTTTATTTTAATAACTTTATTTTATTTTACTTTATTTTATTTTATCTTCTTTCTTTCCTTCTTTTTCTTTTCTTTCTTTCTTTCCTTCTTTTTCTTTCTTTCTTTCTTTCTTTCTTTCTTCTCTCCCTTTTATTGTGAGCCATGTGAAGGACAGGCTTTTGGTGATCCAGTCAGGAGTCAGGGCTGTGCCACAGAGGTGGGAGAGGCAAGTTCAGGACACTGGTCGACAAGAGACCTCCCAGCTCCATGTAATATCAAATGGCGAAAATCTCCCAGAGATCTCCATTTCAATGCCAAGACCCAGCTCCACTCAACGACCAGCAAGCTACAGTGCAGGACACCCTATGCTGAACAACTATAATGACAGGAAGACAACCCCATCCATTAGCACACAGGCTGCCTAAAATCATAAAAAGGCCACAGACACCCCAAAACACACCACCAGACGTGGACCTGCCCACAAGAAAGACAAGATACAGCCTCATCTACCAGAACACAGGCACTAGTCCCCTCCACCAGGAAGCCTACACAACCCACTGAACCAACCTTAGCCACTGGGGACAGACACCAGAAACTACAGGAAATACGAACCTGCAGCCTATGAAAAGTAGACCCCAAACACAGTAAGTTAAGCAAAATGAGAAGACAGAGAAACACACAGCAGATGAAGGAGCAAGGCAAAAACCCACCAGACCTAACTAATGAAGAGTAAATAGGCAGTCTACCTGAAAAAGAACTCAGAATAATGATACTAAACATGATCCAAAATCTTGGAAATAGAATGGAGAAAATACAAGAAACGTTTAACAAGGACCTAGAAGAACTAAAGAGCAAACAAACAGAGATGAACAACACAATAAATGAAATTAAAAATTCTCTACAAGGGATCAATAGCAGAAATAACTGAGGTAGAAGAACGGATAAGTGACCTGGAAGATAAAATCGTGGAAATAACTACTGCAGAGCAGAATAAAGAAAAAAGAATGAAAAGAATTGAGGACAGTCTCAGAGACCTCTGGGACAACATTAAACATACCAACATTCAAATTATAGGGGTCCCAGAAGAAGAAGAGAAAAAGAAAGGGACTGAGAAAATATTTGAAGAGATTATAGTTGAAAACTTCTCTAATATGGGAAAGGAAAGAGTTAATCAAGTCCAGGAAGCACAGAGAGTCCCTTACGGGATAAATCCAAGGAGAAACATGCCAAGACACATATTAATCAAACTATCAAAAATTAAATACAAAGAACAAATATTAAAAGCAGCAAGGGAAAAACAACAAGTAATACATAAGGGAATCCCCATAAGGTTAAGAGCTCATCTTTCAGCAGAAACTCTGCAAGCCAGAATGGAGCGGCGGGACATATTTAAAGTGACGAAAGAGAAAAACCTACAGCCAAGATTACTCTACCCAGCAAGGATCTCATTCACATTTGATGGAGAAATTAAAAGCTTTACAGACAAGCAAAAGCTAAGAGAATTCAGCACCAACAAACCAGGTTTACAACAAATGCTAAAAGAACTTCTCTAGGCAGGAAACACAAGAGAAGGAAAAGACCTACAATAATAAACCCAAAACAGTTAAGAAAAAGGTAATAGGAACATACATATCAATAATTACCTTAAATGTAAATGGATTAAATGCTCCAACCAAAAGACATAGACTGGGGCTTCCCTGGTGGCGCAGTGGTTGAGAGTCCACCTGCCAATGCAGGGGACACTGGTCATGCCCCGGTCTGGGAAGATGCCACATGCCGCGGAGTGGCTAGGCCCATGAGCCATGGCCGCTGAGCCTGCACATCCGGAGGCTGTGCTCCGCAAGGGGAGAGGCCACAACAGTGAGAGGCCCACGTACCGCAAAAAAAAAAAAAAAAAAGACATAGACTGGCTGAATGGATACAAAAACAAGACCCATATATAAGCTGTCTACAAGAGACCCACTTAAGACCTAGGGACACATATGGACTGAAAGTGAGGGGATGGAAAAAGATATTCCATGCAAATGGAAATCAAAAGAAAGCTGGAGTAGCAATTCTCATATCAGACAAAATAGACTTTAAGACAAAGACTATTACAAGAAACAAAGAAGGACACTACATAATGATCAACAGAACAATCCAAGAAGAAGATATAATAATTGTAAATATTTATGCACCCAACATAGGAGCACCTCAATACATAAGGCAAATACTAACAGCCATAAAAAGGGAAATCGACAGTAACATAATCATAGTAGGGGACTTTAACACCCCACTTTTACCAATGGACAGATCATCCGAAATGAAAATAAATAAGGAAACACAAGCTTTAAATGATACATTAAACAAATGGACTTAATTGATATTTATAGGACATTCCATCCAAAAACAATAGAATACACATTCTTCTCAAGTGCTCATGGAACATTCTCCAGGATACATCACATCTTGGGTCACAAATCAAGCCTTGGTAAATTTAACAAAATTGAAATCATATCAAGTATGTTTTCCAACCACAACGCTATGAGACTAGATATCAATTACAGGAAAAATCTGTAAGAAATACAAACACATGGAGGCTAAACAACACACTACTTAACAACCAAGAGATCACTGAAGAAATCAAAGAGGAAATCAAAAAATACCTAGATACAAATGACAATGAAAACACAATGACCCAAAACCTATGGGATGCAGCAAAAACAGTACTAAGAGGGAAGTTTATAGCTATAAAAGCCTGCCTTAAGAAATAAGAAACATCTCAAATAAAAAACCTAACCTTATACCTAAAGCAATTAGAGAAAAAAAAAAAAAAAAAAACACCCAAAGTTAGCAGAAGGAAAGAAATCACAAAGGTCATATCAAAAATAAATGAAAAATAAATGAAAGAAACGATAGCAAAGATCAATAAAACTAAAAGCTGGTCATTTGAGAAGATAAACAAAATTAATAAACCATTAGCCACACTTATCAAGAAAAAAAAGGAGAAGACTCAAATCAATAGAATTAGAAATGAAAAAGGAAAAGTAACAACTGACACTGCAGAAATACAAAGGATCATGAGAGATTACTACAAGCAACTATATACCAATAAAATGGACAACCTGGAAGAAATGGACAAATTCTTAGAAATGCACAGCGCTCTGAGATTGAACCAGGAAGGAATAGAAAATATGAACAGACCAATCACAAGCATTGAAATTGAAACTGTGTTTAAAAATCTTCCAACAGGGCTTCCCTGGTGGCGCAGTGGTTGAGAGTCCGCCTGCCGATGCAGGGGACACGGGTTCATGCCCCGGTCCAGGAAGTTCCCACATGCCGCAGAGTGGCTGGGCCCGGGACCCATGGCCGCTGAGCCTGCGTGTCCAGAGCCTGTGCTCCACAACGGGAAAGGCCACAAAAGTGAGAGGCCCGCGTACCACCAAAAAAAAAAAAAAAAAAGAATCTTCCAACAAACAAAAGCCCGGGACGAGATGGCTTCACAGGCGAATTCTGTCAAACATTTAAAGAATACCTAACACCTATACTTCTCAAACTCTTCCAAAATATAGCAGAGGGAGGAACACTCCCAAACTCATTCTACGAGGCCACCATCACTCTGATGACAAAAACAAAGATGTCACAAAGAAAGAAAACAACAGGCCAATATCACTGATGAACATAGATGTAAAAATCCTCAACAGGGCTTCCCTGGTGGCACAGTGGTTGAGTCCGCCTGCTGATGCAGGGGACACGGGTTCATGCCCTGGTCTGGGAAGATCCCACATGCCGTGGAGTGGCTAGGCCTGTGAGCCATGGCCACTGAGCCTGCACGTCTGGAGCCTGTGCTCCGCAACGGGAGAGGCCACAACAGTGAGAGGCCCGTGTACTGCAAAAAAAAAAAAAAAAACCTCAACAAAATACTAGCAAACAGAATCCAACAGCACATTAAAAGGATCATACACTATGATCAAGGGGGGTTTATCCCAGGAATGCAAGGATTCTTCAATATATGCAAATCAATCAATGTGATACACCATATTAACAAATTGAAGGAGAAAAACCATATAATCACCTCAGTAGATGCAGAGAAAGCTTTTGACAAAATTCAACACCCATTTATGATAAAAACCCTGCAGAAAGGAGGCATAGAGGGAACTTTCCTCAACATAATAAAGGCCATATATGACAAACACACAGCCAACATCATCCTCAATGGTGAAGAACTGAAACCATTTCCACTAAGATGAGGAACAAGACAAGGTTGCCCACTCTCACCATTATTATTCAACACAGGTTTGGAAGTTTTAGCCACAGCAATCAGAGATGGAAAAGAAATAAAAGGAATCCAAATTGGAAAAGAAGAAGTAAAGCTGTCACTGTTTGCAGATGACATGATACTATACATAGAGAATGCTAAAGATGCTACCAGAAAACTACTAGAGTTAATCAATGAATTTGGTAAAGTAGCAGGATACAAAATTGATGCACAGAAATCTCTTGCATTCCTATACACTAATGATGAAAAATCTGAAAGTGAAATTAAAAAAACACTCCCATTTACCACTACAACAAAAAGAATACAATTTAGGAATAAACCTACCTAAGGAAACAAAAGACCTGTATGCAGAAAATTATAAGAAACTGATGAAAGAAATTAAAGAATGATACAAATAGATGGAGAGATATACCATGTTCTTGGATTGGAAGAATCAACATTGTGAAAGTGACTCTACTACCCAAAGCAAACTACAGATTCAACGCAATCCCTATCAAACTACCACTGGCATTTTTCACAGAACTTGAACAAAATATTTCACAATTTGTATGGAAACACAAGAGACCCCGAATAGCCAAAGCAATCTTGAGAAAGAAAAACAGAGCTGGAGGAATCAGGCTCCCTGACTTCAGACTATACTACAAATCTACAGTAATCAAGACAGTATAGTACTGGCACAAGAACAGAAATATAGATCAATGGAACAGGATAGAAAGCCCAGAGATAAACCCACACACATATGGTCACCTTATCTTTGATAAAGGAGGCAAGAATATATAGTGGAAAAAAGACAGCCTCTTCAATAAGTAGTGCTGGGAAAACTGGACAGCTACATGTAAAAGAATGAAATTAGAACACTCCCTAACACCATACACAAAAATAAACTCAAAATGGATTAAAGACCTAAATGTAAGGCCAGACTCCATCAAACTCTTAGAGGAAAACATAGGCGGAACACTCTATGACATAAATCACAGCAAGATCCTTTTTGACTCACCTCCTAGAGAAATGGAAATAAAAACAAACAAATGGGACCTAATGAAACTTCAAAGCTTTTGCACAGCAAAGGAAACCTTAAACAAGACAAAAAGACAACCCTCAGAATGGGAGAAAATATTTGCAAATGAAGCAACTGACAAAGGATTAATCTCCAAAATTTACAAGCAGCTCATGCAGCTCAACATTAAAAAAACAAACAACCCAATCCAAAACTGGGCAGAAGACCTAAATAGACATTTCTACAAAGATATACAGATTGCCAACAGACACATGAAAGAATGCTCAACATCATTAATCATTAGAGAAATGCAACTCAAAACTACAATGAGATCACCTCACACCAGTCAGAATGGCCATCATCAAAAAAAACAACAAACAATAAATGCTGGAGAGGGTGTGGAGAAAAGGGAACCCTCTTGCACTGTTGGTGGGAATGTAAATTGATACAGTCACTATGGAGAACAGTATGGAGGTTCCTTAAAATACTAAAAATGGAACTACCATACAACCCAGTAATCCCACTACTGGGCATATACCCTGAGAAAACCATAACTCAAAAAGAATCATGTACCGAAATGTTCATTGCAGCTCTATTTACAATAGCCAGGACATGGAAGCAACCTAAGTGTCCATCAACAGATGAATGGATAAAGAAGATGTGGCACATATATACAATGGAATATTACTCAGCCATAAAATGAACGAAACTGAGTTATTTGTAGTGAGGTGGATGGAGCTAGAGACTGTCATACAGAGTGAAGTAAGTCAGAAAGAGAAAAACAAATACCATATGCTAACACATATATATGGAATCTAAAAAAAGAAAAAAGAAAAAAAATGGTCAGAAGAACTCAGGGGCAAGACGGGAATAAAGATGCAGACCCACTAGAGAATGGACTTGAGGTTACAGGGAGGGGGAATGGTAAGCTGGGACAAAGTGTGACCGTGGCATGGACATATATACACTACCAAACATAAAATAGATAGCTAGTGGGAAGCAGCTGCATAGCACAGGGAGATCAGCTCGGTGTTTTGTGACCCTAGAGGGGTGGGATAGGGAGGATGGGAGGGAGGGAGATGCAAGAGGGAAGAGATATGGGGACATATGTATATGTATAACTGATTCACTTTGTTATAAAGCAGAAACTAACACACCATTGTAAAGCAATTATACTGCATAAAGATGTTTAAAAAAAAAAGACTGCTAGGATAATATATACTGACATAGTTTATATGCTGTACAATTCTACTGCTGTCATATAGCCAAAGCCGCCATTTCTATTTTCTAAAATGTCTTAGAACATGAGAAAATTATGTGATTTCTAAAAGACAGATAACGTATAATAGAGCATATCAAGCACTTTGAGAAACACTGCATTTATATCATTAGCACATGTTGTATCTTTCTATTATTAGCACATTGCAGGCTTAATAAGTATTTGAGGATGGAAAGATGGAAAAAGCCATGGAAGGAGTTTACTAAAGGTAAAATATCATCACGCTAAAATGAGGTTTACTTAGATGAGCTGAACACATTATGAATTATTAAGACAGGTTGGTTGCCATCACCCTAAAATACGATAAGGTGACACTATTTAGAATTATTGTCAATCCTCAATTTACTAACTCAGAATGCATTTCTTCATATAACTCTGTTATATTTGTGCAGAATCTATACAGGTGATGGTTGAAAAACGTGCATTCATAGTGAAAAATATAGGAACAACATTGCAACACTAAAAATATGTAAAGACATAATAAGAAGTAACAAGACTACTACAGTTTTTTGTTCACTTGTTTCAAGAATGCTGTTTCATGAAAAATGGGATTACTTTTGTAAGGAAGTAGGTAGAAAAATTTCAGGAGATTCTGAAGTGTGTTTTTAAATGATTTAGAGGTTGAGATAGTGATCTTTAGGGGTAATTCTCTTTGAAAATATTTCTAAGGAAATCTGGAAAAAAATTTGTCTCTCAAGGAAAAAAAATAGTTTCAGGATGTTGAGAAAAACAGAAAAAGATTTATGTGATCACCAAGAGATGAGTGAGAAATAGAATAGTTGGGTCAGCTGCTCCCCTGTGTTAGTGATCAGGTACTACTGTTATCAGGGGTTACTAACTGTCATCCTGACTTAAGCAGACCCCACGGGAGGACCATGTGTACCCTACTGATGGTATACCCAATCTTAAAGTTGAATTTAATTGCCTTGTAGTGCCTGCACACTTTTAAAAGGAAAAAAAGATGGTATAAAGAATAAAATTGCCAAAACCTAATCCCCAATAATAGGCATTCATTAAGTAAATCACGTATTTTTATATCATTACATATATTTTTAAGGATGATGATAGAATAACCATAAATTTTATCAAACTAAAAAAATTTGGGGAGAGCAAAGAGATGTTATTAAAAATGACCCCAGGGGCTTCCCTGGTGGCGCAGTGGTTGAGGGTCCGCCTGCCGATGCAGAGAACGCGGGTTCGTGCCCCGGTCCGGGAGGATCCCGCGTGCCGTGGAGCTGCTGGGCCCGTGGGCCGTGGCCGTTGGGCCTGCGCATCCGGAGCCTGTGCTCCGCAGCGGGAGAGGCCGCAGCAGTGAGAGGCCCACGTACCACAAAAAAATAAAATAAATAAACAACAACAACAAAAATAAATAAAAATGACCCCAGGAAAAGTGATATAAATCAGACAGACCCAAGCACACCAGAACTTATAAAATACTATAAATTATATATTCAAAATTGATAGGTTGTAGAAGTGTATGAAGTAGCTCAACTTCATTAGATTATGCCAAGGTGTTTTCTAAAGTGACTGTGCAGTTTATCACATCTTCACCAAAACTTGATATTACAATACCTTTAAATTTTACCAATATAATGGGTGTAAAATGTATTTCATTATGGTTTAAGTTGGCATATCCCCGATTAACTAATAAAGTTGAACACATTTTCATAAGTTTATTGGCTGTTTATTTTTCCTCATCTGTGAAATGTCTGTTAATGTCTTTTCCCTTTTTCTCCAATAGATTCTCTTTTCATATTGGTTTGATGTTTTCATGTTCTGGACACTATCCTTTATTGGTTATAATGTGTTGCAAATATTTTCTCCCAGTTTGTGAGGTGACATTTCCTCAGTTTTGGGGTGGGGGGGATCTTGTGATAAACTAATATGATATTTATCACTGTTTCTTCATGTTTTATTATTTTGATGTATTGATTAAGAATCCATTCCTATACAGAGTTGACCTATTTACTTCTAAAAGTATTGAAGTCCTGCCTTTCATAATGAAATGCTCCAGCTGTCTGGAATTGATTTTTGCATATGATGAGGGGAGATCTTAGGGGGAAGGGTGGAAGGTAGCTGCTCCTCACTTAGTGACATTCAGAGATCTGAATACACGTCCTCTGCAGGCGGCAGGCACAGTGGACTGCGTCAGAGTCATGCCTGAGCAAGCTGAGAAGAGCTTGCCCTAGTGGCTTCTGCCAGCAGAACAGACTCTGTGCAAGGTCTCTGATGTAGTCTGACTACCGATGCAGGCCTGCAGGTTTGTTGCCTTTTTGACACATGTGCAGCCTGAACAAACCCATGTAGGCCACTGGGCAATGCAGATAACATACCCAACCCCACCCAGCACATGCCCAATACTGTGCTTGCTTACATCTCTAGATACATGCTTTCTCATTTTGGTCTCCAAATATTTTCCTTCATAAATTAGCCATGCATTTGAAAATATGTTTTTTATGTTTTATCCAGTACTTTAAATGTCCTTCCCTAAGAAGTGTTCTATGAACATCTATCTACTTGGCCAAGTTGCCTGCAACAGAAGTCTGTAATGTGGTTTCAAAGTGCTTTGAAGAGGAGTCTAGACTGAATGAGTAATAAACCAAAGTTTATGCTAAAGGTGTAAACATAGTCCCTGTTTTTTTTAGTTTATAAGATTTTAATTTACAAATTAAAAAGCTATATTTTTTTCCTTTTTCTCTTCTTCCTTCACATCACTCTTTTCCTTATCTCTCTCTTTCTCTTTGCCGTCTTTTCTATCCTTTTTGCTGTCTTCTTTTCCCTGCCCTTCTTTCTTCTCTGCATCCCAGTTGGTGATCTTGTTGTTGATGAGGTTGTGCAAGGCAAACACGGAATGGATCAGTGAGGCCAAATACACCACCACCATCTGGTCATTGGTCTTTAGGTAAAAGGCCTTGACAAACTCCTGCAGGCTGACATCTGGCAACAGGCTGAAGACGTCCTGCATCTGGTGGATGATCTGATGGTTGATGGGCAGCTTGCCTGTGGCCACTTTCTCCAGGTAGCTCCTGATATCCAGAAGCTTGGAGTTGAGTCCCTTCAAACCATGGACCTGGTTTGTGATCTGCTGGGAAAGAGTGCCCACTGTAGTGCCTTTGATGTCCTGTAACAAGTGTTCAACTCCGACTTCCTCAGCTTCCTCTGCTCCAATTTCACTGGTCACGTGCTCAAATGTTTTTGAGGTTGGAGTTCCATCATCATGAACTTCTTCCACTGAAATATATGCTTCTGTGGGGGCAGTCCCAAGTCCTTTGGTTTCACATCAGTGATGACCAATACTGAGTTAGGGCAGTATCTTTTCATGAGTTCATCGATGGCGATGTCATTCTTGTGTAGTTTAGGGCCTGTGTGGTACCACCCAACTATTCTTTCTCTGGCATTGACATTCTTAAACATTCCATACATGTTTTCCAAATAATCGTGGTCTAAAAACCAGACAGAATCATCTTTGTCATCTTCATTGAAAGGACAAGTGATGCTCAGAGACATTAAATTTCTTTGCCAACGTGACTCTAGTTTTGTTTCTGAGAACACTATTTTTATTTTTTATTTCTGTCTTGTTTCTTAGGGATGGCAGTGGTATATTTCCTTCAAAATCTTTGCAATGCCTTTTCCCAACCTTCTGACAAAACTCATTTTAGTGAAAGATCCGTAGCCATGTGTAAAGAAGAAAAGAAGAAAGAATTGAAATTTTCTGATTATCAGCAACAAATTACAGTTGGATAACAGGCACTAAAAATTTAATTACAATTGGATAACAGGCACTAAAAATTTAGTCAGAATAATCAACTGAAATATATTTTCGTGTTGACATGCTTAATAGGAAATATACCTTCTATCTTAGAAGATTAAATTTTAGAACACAATACATTATGTATCTATTGTTTTATCATCATTATTTGGAGGATTTATTTCCCTTTCTCTCATAATCAAGTTACAAAAAGGATGTTTTCTTAGGTTGGGTTTTCAGGAAACAGATTTGAGATGGATATTTGCCTGCAGAAAATGTATTGGGGAATGCTTTCAGGCACAATACAATAAGAGAAAGGGGAAAGAAGAATTGAACAGAGGGAAGTGTTAAAGTAAAAGGCAACTGCAGCAGAGGCCTTAGCTTTTCCTATGGTGAACTCTAGCTGCAATGGTCTTTCAAAGTTATCCTGAACTGAGGCAAGGGGACTAAGCCTCTGTCTCCCACATGACCCAATCATGGGATGAGGGGTGCCATGGAATTGGGGATAGGGCACAACCATAGGCAAAGTGGCTTCCTTTGGCCAAGGGCAATTCCGGTAGAGAGAATTCATCTCTGAGCTATGGCAACCAAAACTCTCAACAGCTGGGACAACATATGCCTTGGTCCTGGTTTGGGGTGGGAGGCATCTCCCTTGGGAGGAATCTGGGCAGCCTACCAGAGCATCTTTAATTTTAAACAAGAAGTATAGTAGGCTCTAAGCAACCAGTGTTTTCTGACAATGACTTTTCTGCTGACTTCTTTTAAAGTACTCCAAAATCAAATAAATTTCTCTAATTACCTCAAATCTTGAGAAAATTAAATTTAAAAATTAGAGAAACAGAAATGATTAGAAATTGGAAAGCTTATGTGCTTTGGTTTTTTTGGTGAAGCTTTATTTTTACAAATGAGGACACTCAATTTTAAGAATAGTACTAAAACAAAATGACACAAATCAGAGAAAAATTTCAAGAATGCTAAAGCACCACTTCTGATGACAACTGTAGTGAATGCTGTGGTGTGCTGCCAAGATCCCCCTCCAGGACCATGACATCTATACCCTTATCAGCCAGGATGTTGGCTACTGACTGTTTGCAATTAAGTTTTCTTCTGGAAATTGTCTTTGATAGAAGAAAGCCACCTGCCCAAATATCACTTCATCTTTAAAGATACTTCCATGGTGGCGCAGTGAACAAGACTCTGCGCTCCCATAGCAGGGGGCCTGGGTTCGATCCCTCCTCAGGGAACTAGATCCCAAATGCATGCCACAACTAAGAGTTTGCATGCCACAACTAAGGAGCCCACAAGCTTCAACTAAGGAGCCCATGTGCCACAACTAAGGAGCCCATGTGCCACAACTAAGGAGCCCATGTGCTGCAACTAAGACCCAGTGCAACTAAATAAATAAATAAATAAATTATATATATATATATATATATTTTTTTAAAAAGATACTCTTAATTTAGCATCTGGTTAAAATCTTGGCCTTGCTGCCTCAAATTAGGACAGCTCTGAATGACCATCCCAGCTCCAGAGCTCCCCACATAATCAGCTGAGGCCTTTCTTGCAACTATTGGATTGGCCAAGAAGTTCGTTCCATAACATCTTATAGAAAAACCCGAACGCAGTTCTTGGCCAACCCAACTCATCACAAATCAATCTCTCCTTTTGCCCAATCCTGCTTCCTTTACACCTCTTTACATATCCTGTATCCAAGAACACTTGGATCCAGTCAACTTCCTGAACACGTATCTCTGTTGAGTCTTTTTTCCAGTGAATTTGATCTAAGAGAGTTAGTACCAAGAATAATCCCAGGAAGCAGACTCTAAGATAAAATGTTTGAGTTGGATCATCCTTTGGCCAACTGGCAATAAGCACCCTGTCACTGGGGCTAAGTAGATTCCTGATGTCTCCTAGCATGCTGTAACTGTTCCAATGTTATAACTTTCACCAATGACAAACTGGTAGAAGGGAATGCATTGGTGTGGGCAATATCTCAGGTATTTTAGAAGCCTGGAGGCTTTAGTAGTAGAGGTTATAATGAAAAGGTAAGGATAACTAACTGTTAATTTAAGGAAAAGTGTGAAGGCTAGAGGGCCTTCTTGGAAGCAAATAAAAGGGGCTCTAATCTTTGCTGCCAAAGGGCAGGAAATGCTAACTATTGGACCCAGTAATCATGAAGTAGTATATTTCCAGAAAATGTTGAATTTTCAGCCCAAACAAGTCTGCCATTCCAAGGTCAGGACCTTGATGAGAAAGGAATAGGACCATGAAACACAGGATGGGAAGATTTAGGCACTCAATTTTAAATCCTTAGGTTTAGCTGAACCCTCCAGACCTGCACGGTGGCCCATTCGTTTGTGTTTAAGGCTAGTAGTGTCCACCCTTCCTTACACATGATGCAGAGACTCTGCTTTGAAAGACAACACACACTCTTCTCAAGATCTACCCCCACTTTCTTCTCTGGCTACCAAACCAATTGACAGGGTCAAGTCGTGACATAACCTGGCCAAGAAAGTTCTGAGCCTTATTGAGAGAGAAAAGGATATATATGCTAAAGGAGTTGCAGGGCCAAAAAACATATGCCAGTGGGAGCCAGGAGAGTAGGACTAGATCCTGACAGTGCAGGATCAAAAGGGTGTAGAGCATAAGTTTTCACAAAGGAGAGTTTGTTGATTTGGAAGCATCCTCATATGATACAGGATTTAACACCCTGGCAAGCACCCAGGTAACTGTGCAAACATACTCCTAGATGGCTCTTGGATTCTAAAAAGGCTGTAATCCACACTAAGTGAAGTAGAAATGCCACGATTGCCATGGCAGATGTGAAAGAAAGGATCAACAGATTCAGGGAAATGGGGATTCTGGAGTGGAGAGAAAACACAAGGCTGGAGAACCCACCACCTTCTAGGGACAGCTTAGAGAACATGGTAAGAAACGAGCTGCTTAGAGGGGCACTAGAATCATTGAGAAGATCAGTGGTGGCTGTTGTCTGCAGGCCAGGGCTAAGGTAAGAGATGCTACTATAGCACTTCTCTCCCTGAAAGTGATAGAGATGATAGAGGCCAGCAGGGATGATAGGGATGATAATAGAGGCCAAGTGGTGATGATGCTGAATGATCAGAAGCAAGTTGGGGGATATTATCATTATGAGTGGGTAATTACTCACATGGAGCTATGGAGATGTTCAAAGGACATGGAATTCCTAAGGCAAAGTCATGGGCAGCCAACAAGTATTGATATATTTCTTAATATATACAACAAAAAGAAATCAAGGATGGATAATCAAGAGGCTTAGGACAGCTGCCCTAGTAAAAAGCCCAGTTTGTAGACCTGAGCCAGTCTTAGACCTAAAATCCAATGACTAAAAGGGATGTTGGGTCCCTAAGAGAAATAACCTTGCAAAAGAACAGCAAGCATATATGGTAGTCCCTGATTAAAAGAACCTATAGCCATTTACTCAGATTATCATAAAGTTGGAAAAGAGGAACACTCATACTTTTTGAGGACTGTTAGGCACAGGTCCAAATTGACATTGCTAACCAGAGGCCCAAAGAGTCATCATGGCCCCTGTTGGAGTGGAGATGTATGTGAGCCAGATATTAAGTAAAGTCCTGGCCCAAGTTTGGCTTACAGTAGGTCCACTAGGTCCATAGTGGTCGTTCCCTGGGTCTCCAGAGGTATAATTGGAATGGAAATATTTGGTGGTCTGTAGAACCTCCACATTTGGTCCTTGGCATGTAGGGTAAAATCTATCATAGTAGAAAAAGCCCCATGAAAGCCTATGAAACTTCCCTTTCACAGATAAAAATATGTCATCCTGGTGGTAGTGGCAGACATTAGTACCACCCTTATAGACCTAAAGAATGCAGAGGTAGTGGTCACCATCACTTTCCATTTAAATTCATGGTATCCATAATGAATTCCACAAAGCCAGATGGCTCCTGTACATGACATTTGACTACCACAAACCTAACCAATTGCAGCTACTATGCCAGATGTGGTATATTTACTACAGCAGATTAATATAGCCTCAGGTACAAACTATGCAGCCATTGATCTAGCAAATGTGATGTTTTCTATTCTTATCAGGAAAGAGGATCAGAAGTAGTTCATATTCATGTCAGATGTACAATCGTACACATTTAATCTTGCACAAGGCTATGTTAATTCTGCACGGTAGGTCACAGTATAGTCCAAATGAACCATCTGGATCATCTGGACATTTCACAAAATGTCACATTGGCCCACGATATTGATGACATCACGTTAATCAGACCAGATGAGCAAGAAATGGCAAGTGGAGGCCTTGGTTAAGACACATGTGTTCCAGAAAGTGGAGGATTAACCTTAAAGATTCAGGGACTTCACACAGCAGTGAAGTTTGAAGGGGTCGAGTGGTCTAGGGTATGCCAGAACATTCCCTCCAAAGTAAAACACAAATTATTACATCTTGGCATTCCCACCACAAAGAAAGAAGAATGACACCAGGTATGCCTCTTCAGGTTCTGGAGGTAGCATATTCCAAACTCTGAGCAATTGATTCAATGACATGGAATGTAGCCAGTTTTGACTGTAACCAAGGACAGCAAACAACTCTGCAGCACTGCACCAGCTGCAGGCAAGCAGCTTGGCTTCACAGGCTGTGTAACCTGGTAGGCCCCACGGTATTAAATTTCCTCAAGAGTTGAAGCAATTCTAAAAATTAACATGGTTTTGCAGTAATTCAATATAGGTAAGTCAGACAGACAGCACTGGCTGCTTAAAGCCTGCTGCCATCCTTCATGTTTAAAATTTGGGTACTGGAAAGAAAGACATTTTCCATGTTGGGACTGATGTGATTACTAGCCCCCCATCTATATGAGGACAATGTCTAGATAATGAATACAAATAGTCATAAATGAAGGGATTTCTCATAAGCTCTCAGAAGCCAAAATAATCACTTGAAAAATGAATGACTTGATTAACTACATAGTTACTTCCTCTACATAAAACTGTAGTCTTCAACTATTAGACCTCATAAGGACCTTCAAGGTCATCGAGTCCAAGGCTTTAATTTTACAAATGAAGAAACTGAGGCAAAAAAAAAAAAAAGATTAAGGAATTTGCCTAATATATTTTTGATTTAAATTTTACCAAAGCCTAATTTATATCCAATTATATTCTCATAAAACTAAGTCTAATCAATTCCATATTTAACAATTAAAAACCAAAATCAATCAAATCTAAAATGCAATCACATAAAAGAGATTCATATATTAAATCATAAAAAATAGAACAGGTGATTAAACAAGGAGTCATTCGCCCAGCCATCTCCTTATCTGGAAACATAGTTCATGTGTCATGTGGTCTTAAGTCTTTATTTCTTCCAACAAAATCCTTTACACAAACTCATAATGACACAAAGTTGCTAAAATTTATGTCCCCATTTCCCCTGATTAATTTATAGACTGAACATTATCATTTTTAATCATTTTATGAGACTGGTATTTTTATGGCCAGAAAAGGCCTCAAGGTTATCTTTTGTGTTATAGAATTTGGTCTCTAAGCTCTACAAATCCAAACTTGATGGTGTGATGAGCCAGAGGAAAAAAAATAACTTACTCCTCCCAAACCTATATAAAGCTAATGGCTGCCATAAAAGTCAGAAGTCATTCAAGCAAAGGTTTCTGTTGATCAAACCCCATAGACTTTTTAATACTAATTTCTCTTGGCTTCTTTCCTTAAACTTGGGTGCTTCCACTCCTTGGCCTAATTAGTCACTCTCCTGATTCCCTTTCTACCTCTCTGACTACCTCTTCTCAGCCTCCTTTACATCACCTCTGCTTAGCTCTTAAACATTAGAATGCCTAAGGATTCTATCCTTGCCTTATTCCCTTCTTTACACTCTATAACAGGGATTGTTAACAAAGCAGGTGTGAATTTGAATATTTCCACTAACCCCTCAAATTGAGTATTCTCTTCAATTATGAAAGCATAAAATAAACTATGGTAATATAACAGTCACTATCACTCTGTAAACATTTTTTTAAGCCACAGATTTTTTTAATATCACACTGAACTTGTTTCAGAGATGCCAGAATAGCATTCATACTCATCACCTACTTCAAACATACTGTAGGAGAAACCAGCACATAAAAATATAATATAAGAAAGTACAAGAATAAAGGAAGGAATTAAGTTTCATGGAAGCAGATGGAAGAAAGTGTGCAACTCTTATTTGAAGAATTGAGAAGTGTGTTCTAGAAGTAACATATGACATTGACCTTGAAAGATAAATAAGGGGTGTCCAGATGAGAAAAAGGGGAGAGGCCTTTCCCAACAGAACAAACATATCAAGGATCCTGAGTTGTGAGAGAGGGGTGAACCGTTCTGTTCCATAGCTGCACAGCATGTGAGGGAGGGAGGAAGGGAGGGAGGGAGGGAGGGAGGGAGGGAGGGAGGGAGGGAGGGGAGAGAAGGGTAGAGGCATATGATCAAGCTGAGAAGATAGATGGAGGAATGGTTGTGAAAGCCTGTGCATGCTATGCTAAGGCCTTCAGATCTTCTCTTACAGGCAATGATAAACCAAAGGTTTTAATCAGTTCAGTATCTTATTTGTATTTCAAAGTGCTAAACCTAATATCAATATGGAGAGAAAACTGGTGGCATGGAGACTAGTGAAAGGGCTATTGCAGTAGTTCCTTCAGGAGATGTGAATTGTTGCCTTGGGAGATAAGAAAGCAGTAAAAATAAAAACTGGATTAATTTTCTGGCTTAGATGATGGGGTAACTGTTATGCCATTAATGAAAAGAGAGAATATAGGAATATGAACATAAAAATCTTAATTTGAAAAGAAGATTTTATACTTTGGGAATGCTTATTCAGCTCCATGCAACAAAGAATATGACTGCCAGTGGCTCAACACAAATAAGGTTTTATTTTCCTCATTAAACAAGAAGTTTGGAGGTGAGCAGGTACTGGCACTTGTTCAGCAATTGGTTAGATTTTGGCTTCACCAAAGAAGAAATACAAATGGCAAATAAAATAATGAAAAGTTTAACATCATATCCCATATATATGATATGAATTTACCCATATCACTAGTTAAATTCAAATTAAAACCATGATGAGCTACTACCAGCATATATTAGAATTGCTAAAATTCAAAAACTGACTACTAAGTGTGGACAAAGATACAGATCAATTGGAACTCTCAAACATTGCTAGTGGGAATGTTAAATTGTAAAGCCACTTTGGGAAATAGATTAGCAGTTTAATATAAAGTCTTATAAAGTTAAACACAGGCTTCCCTGGTGGCACAGTGGTTGAGAGTCCGCCTGCCAAAGCAGGGGACATGGGTTCGTGCCCCGGTCCGGGAGGATCCCACGTGCTGCGGAGCAGCTGGGCCCGTGGGCCATGGCCGCTGAGGCTGCGCATCCGGAGCCTGTGCTCCGCAGCGGGAGAGACCACAACAGTGAGAGGCCCACATACCGGGGGCGAAAAAAAAAAGTTAAACACACATTTACCACGTGACTCAGGAATCCCACTTACAGGTATTTACCCCCCAAAATGAAAGCTTTTATTATGCTAAGTGAAAGAAGACAAAAAAAGATGATATTCTGGAAAGGCAAAACTAAAAGAACTATAATCATATCAGTGGTAGCCATGAGATGTAGAAAAGGGATTCCCTCAAAGAGCCATAAGGGAATTTTACAGGATGGTGGAAATGTTCAATACACTGATTGTGAAGGCAGTTATATATTTATAAATATTTATCAAAATTCATGGGGCTGTATACCTAAAAGAGTGAATTTTACTCTATGTAAATTTTTCTTCAGTGAACCTGATGTTTAAAAAAAAAAACCCAGATCTATTTTTCCAAAGAAAACAAAACACTAATCTGAAAAGATATATGCACCCCTATGTTCATTGTAGTGTTATTCACAATAATCAAGATATGAAAGCAACCTAAGTGTCCATCGATAGACAAATGGATAAAGAAGTTGTGGTGTGTGTGTGTGTATAGACACACACACACAATGGAATATTACTCAGCCATGAAAATAATGAAATCTCGCCATTTGCAAGAACATAGATGAACCTAGAGAGTATTATACTAGGTGAAATGAGTCAGACAGAGAAAGACAAATACCAAATGATTTCATTAACATGTGAAACCTAAAAAAAACAAAACAAATGAACAAACACAAAACAGAGTTACAAAATAATAGTCATGGGGATGAAATGTATAGCATGAGGGAATATAGTCAATAGTCAATAATATTGTAATAAATTTGTATGGTGACAGTTGGTAACTAGACTTATGATGATGATCATTTTGTAATGTATAGAAACACTGAATCATTATGTTACGCACTTGGAAATAACATAGCGATGTAGGTCAGCTACACTTCAAAAAAAAAAGCCCCAAATCACAAGATCATTGCTTATTTTCAGGGAAAAAATTTAAATGATAGACTTAAGGGATTAAGGTGCCAGCATTAAAAATGAGCACAATGTGGAAGAACTAGAGAGCTAAAATCAAACAGTAATTTAACGCTCAGAATTTTTAATATTCAAAGATGTGTCTTTTTATATCTGTGGCAACATATTCAATGGACTTGGAGATAATTTGATTTTTTTCTCATGATGCTATGTAACCACAGATTTCCTTGATTAATACACTTTAATTTTTCAGAATCTTTTGCTTTCCAGCTCTTGTAACCTTGAACAATTCCTCTTTCAACTATCTGTATTTACCTTTATTTCATAATTTACATTTTATTCTGTACCACACACGACAAACTGTTTTACTTAATAACTCTGTAATTTGCCATTAGACTTAATTGTACTAAGTTCATCAAAAAATATAAAGAGACCAAAAGACTTTATAAATCGATCATATCCTCACTTATAATATATAGTGTCATGGTTTTTTAATTCCTATTTTATTATGTAAAAATTAATTTTCAGCTAATGAAATTTATTATAGTAAAATTCTAGATAGATATCACAGGTTTTGGATGAAACAGTAATTGGAAAAAACTTGCATTCTTCTATTGCTAAGAAATAAATAGCATTTTATTTATTTTTCAAAATTGCCTGTGTATGTTGCTAATGCTATCCATTCAACTTCTCTAATTATGTCAGAATGCTATCTTGGAAGACAATGGTTTGATTCACCATGAATTCACAAATAACATTGACTCATTAGAACTCCACATTAGACCTTTTCTCCCATTTCTCATGACAGAATCTCTAGTTCATGAACACAGGTCTAGGATACAATTCGTAGTAAGTTCAAGGACAACGGTGAGTTTTCTGGGTTAATACACACTGAATTTGTGAAGTCAACTTTGCCTAAGTTCTCACCCTAAGTCTTCTGAAAGACAGGCATGCCTGAGCAACATTAAACACACTGGCGATTTGTTCTCAGGTCAAATTTCTCGCCTATTATGGATGCTTTTTGTCATGGAGGTTTTGTAACATTTGTCCTACACAAGCATTTCTCTTCTGAGTCTGCCCCACCTCCCTGCAGTCTTGGGAGGACTCCCAAATAGAGGTTGTGAATGCACCTCAAGATCCACTTTCTGACCTCCTCTCTACACTGTACATGACTGTTTAATTTCCTATTTAAGACAAATTAATTATTGCATGCTCTAATGAGGTTGCAAAGGATCCCGCTCCAGTCCACAAACTTGGAAGAGGTTACCCAGAGGTTTTCCAGATTGATGGGTCCAGGGTGGATGACCTGAAAATGAACTTTGACTAAACTTTGCTCTTTGTGTTCTTGGCAGGCCGTACTTGGAAAGTGGCAATTGTCTGCAGCAGACAGTGTAAAACTTCAACCTAGACTTTTATTTGGAGGTTAGCCTTTGGAAGAGGGAGGGGGGAATAAAAAAAAAAAAAAACTCTTTGTAAGTCTTTTCTATACTAGTTTTATTACTTGTTTTTTAAGTGTTTTATTCTTCTTTCTAATATCCAAGTTACATTTTAAGATGAAAGTATTAGCCAACTGAAAATGTTTTTTGTCTTTCTACTCTCCTCTTCCTCTAGGCACTATACAAGTTAGAACTGTTTTTTAACTTGAACCCAATCTACTATAATACAACTTCTATAATGCCCCTAACTTTAGAACTTAGATAAGATGCTTACAAATATTAATTGGTTTCCACAACCTATAGACCATGTATTAAACCCATTTTACTGATTAGATGTAATTCATCTCTGATTTATGTTGTCATTGAAGACAAATGTGTTGAAATCATTAAATTTCAACTCTGCAATACAAGACTACAATCTGTCCAGGAGATTCCCCCTAAACTAATTATTCATGAAAATGAATGTCAGAACTTTTTTCCATTGATGTGCCAGAACAAAGTGACAGGACATTCTGAGATAAATTACTTGGTCTCAGCCTACTCTGGCAGCTAGTTTGGACTCTATAAAACCACCTTTTAAATAACATACTACTCTCCACTTAAAGATACATAACTAAAATAACAGTGTTATTTTACATCATATTCTTCACTATGTTTCCTCGTAAGCAACTGATTAAATATCACACTGTTCTCATAAAGAATCATGAATAGGAAGTGGCATATCCCCATGAGAGATGAGAAAATTGACCTGGGAAATGGCTTAGACTGTTTTATGAAATGGTAGATTTGGGATAAGAAGTCAACATTTCTTAATTTCTGGCTACTCTTCATTCTCTCATCTGTTTTCTCCTAATGTGACCTGGACAATCCCAGGTGGTGCCAACTTCCCCCGGTAGTCAACACACACATAGAAGCTTTAGCTAAAAAGGAAAAAATAAATGGCAGAGCCTCAATGTACCCCTCTACATGTAGGTAGAAAAAGAGTTTGCACATTTCTTTTTCCTCAACCAAAATTCCTATAAAGTATAGGGGGCATCATAAAAAGTCACCACAGACTTGGAACCAGACTGAAGTGAACAGGAAAGACTCTTGGTCTCCCCCTAAAACCCTGTGCCATTTCCCAACCTCAGTGGTGCCCTGGAGAAACCAAATTATTTCATCTTCTTAGGTTCTTATTCTTCAGGTCTTAGTTAAATTAGGAACTTTTTTTTAGGTCCCTTCAGATGCAGTGTCCCCATTGGACTCCTGGACATATCACCACTGCCTTTTTAAATATTGTCCTTTCTAATGCTATTGTGCACTCCTAAAGCCAGGCTGCTGAGCCCAGAGACAAAGCCACTAGAGATTGTTAAACCAATTCCCCTGATGCTTCCCTGAAGTTTTTGATTGGAGTTCTCTAGTAGCAACCTGTACCCTTGACTTGCCTGGAGTTGGACATGGCTAAGGAAGGCACCTTTCTGGACTAGACCCAATCAGCACATTATCATCAGCAAGACTGGTCCTTAGAACAAAATGGTGTTCTGTGTCTTTTCGTGTCTCTTGAAATTATTAATACTTTACCCTTGGGTAGATAGGACTTAGGAAGAAGTGCTGATAGACACTTATACCAATAATCTGCACTCTCTGCTCTTTACTTCCCTTTGCTTGTTCATTGAAAATCCAGGAACAGGACTGGAAATGGAACTTACGGGCAGGCATAAAATAAAAGTCTTAGAAATAGAATTCCAGTGTTTCTGCAATACCCCTCCCACCTGAAAAAGCAATGGACTGAATAATCCATAATGTATAGGCCTAATCTCCTTTGTGAGAATAGAGCTTGATTGTTATATCCCAAGCTAAAAGTGCAAGCTGGAAAGAATAAAGCAGATCTTCTGATGAACAAAGATGTTCTGAGTTAATGTCAGAAATGAAGAGGACAAAATGAATGGAAAAAAAATAACCTTCTTGACTTAGAGAAACATAATATCTGCTAAATAGAATGTCTTTCACAATTTAACATGAGGCATCACCAGCTCTTTTGGAGTCATTTCAAATCACACCAGATGGTACTAACTTGACTCAGAGGCTAGAAACTGAGACACAGCTATGATCAAGTCTTTACCACAATTTAGCCTGCTGTAGAAAATGGTGCTGTGATGACTTGTTCTATGTTGCTTCCATTCCTCACAGCTTTCACTTTACCTTCCTCTAAAGGACAATTTGTTGTTAGTGAAGTTGTTGGTGTGAACTTTTAAGTCACTGACTTGTCTTTTAGTAGAAATTTAAGAGGTACCTCCACTGCTCCTGTAAGACAATATTGTGGACTCAGTGGAAAAGAATGATTGACAGAGTGCTTTTTGAGAGTGATGTTCAGAGTGCCTTCCAAACTAACTTTCATGTCAAGACTTCCGGCCATCTGAATTCCCAAGTTATTCTATATAGAGAGCTCTAGGTGCTCTAAAACCGTCCCCACTGGTCACATGACTATTCCTTTTCTTTTAAAACAGTTTAGGGAGCAGAATCATTAACAAGGCAAAGACCACAGTACAACCACGAAATATTAGACAAGACTTAATTCCATTTCCCTCTATGATTGGTGTCCCTGAACACAAGTCACAAGCAAAAGAGAGTGCAGCCTAGCTTGCAATTAATTTCTTCATCACAAATTCTGGTGAATTTGTTCTATACTGTCAACTCTTACCATATTTTCAATGGATTCACTGCTAAAACAGGAAAAAGCCTGAAAGACTAAAGCCATATGACCATAATGAGAATGAAGTTATTTACTCTACAAATCACATTTTTAAATTGTTAAATCCAATAATGTTTTGAGTTAAATGATTGACATACTGGAAAAACTTGTAAGGTGAGAAGACGTTTTTTCCTAAAACATTGTCTATTAATCATTAAAGCAATCCACACATGTACAAAGACAGATTGCTTCACCGTATATGTTTGTGCACATTCTTTTTTCTTTTTTTTTTTTTTTTTTTTTTTTTTTTTTTGCGGTACGCGGGTCTCTCACTGTTGTGGCCTCTCCCATTGCGGAGCACAGGCTCCGGACGCGCAGGCTCAGCAGCCATGGCTCACAGGCCCAGCCGCTCCGCGGCATGTGGGATCTTCCCGGACCGGGGCACAAACCCGTGTCCCCTGCATCGGCAGGCGGACTCTCAACCACTGCACCACCATGGAAGCCCTGTGCACATTCATTTTTAAATGGTGATAATTAAAATTAAATACTAATTCCAAATTTTTCATCAATCTATATTTTAATGGAAAATATATAATAACTCAGACTCCTCCTAAGGAAGACTTTTATTTCTAGGGGGCTATTATGATATCAAAGGACCTATGGGCCTCTGTATTACCATTATATTCAATCTTCTTTCATCTTTTTTTTATACTGACTCCCTTAGGTTTTTCTTTGCTCTTCCTGTTTAGGGAAGGCAGGTTTTCTTTCTATTATTCCCAACAGTGTTGAGGTGTGAAGCAAACACAAGGCAATCAGATACAAGCAATTCATCAGGGTTGGGTGAAAGTCAGAACTATTCAACCGAAATTAATAAGAAGGGATGTAACAAACTCACCTTCTTATAATTCATTTGAAAGCCATATAATATCAATTAGCATTTATCAAATAAGAACAGGCAGGTGAGGGTGACAGTATCTTACCTACCTCGCAGGAACATGTGATGATGAATGACCCACTCATGAAATATTTTAAATCAGCATTTCCTGAGTACTCTCAGATTATGTTTAGGCAATTCTAAAGATCCAGATAAGACAGAAAAACTTAGTTGTCAAGCCACAACTGGGTGGACACAAGCCCACTATGCTCAATACTTCAAGTTGAGTCCTAACCTTCCTGCTGCTAATGTCCTAGGAGATAAGCATTAAGTAAAGTTGACCTGGACTATTGTTTCTGTACAAATATCATTTTCTGGGAGAGTGTATTATTCCTATCTAAGGAGTCCTGGAACTCTCTGCAGTTAATTCCTACTGTATTCGACTCATTCGACCCATTGTAAAGAGGAAAAATGAAAGCAAGAAGAGACCTTAGAATGATTTGCCCAAGTGAAGAAGCTGAGATTAGAAAACTACTTGCTGGATCCTTAGGGCAGCGCTTCATTTACTATGCAAAACTGTCTTTTGTACCAAACTACTTACGGGAATACTCTGCTTGTACATGTCAGAATCATCACTGTGACCATTTATCTAGGTGAACGCTATCTGCTTGGTAGGCTTCTCACCAATATGTGAAAACACCCAGGGACAACCTCGCAGAGTTGCAACTAAAAAACTCACAGACCTCTTTCTCATGTCTCAAGTTATTTACTAGTAGTTCAGGCTGTCAGGCTTCCTGCAGTAAAGGAAGGAGAGTCCTTGACCTTGCAACTCCTGGCATGTTCAAGTTTAAATTCACTAAGAAAGTTCAGGCTGCTTATATTTTATTTAAACATTGGATGTTAATAATGAGGCCAGTATTATGTGATTGGAATGAAGTCTCAAAAGCAAATTTGGCTGGTAAGGTATTATTGACTTAGGTTATGTCTATAAAGTTGGATACACTGGATTTCTTAACCTTCCAGCAAAATGGATAATAAATGCCAAAAAAAAGATAACTATCTATATTAAATGATTATAAAATTTGAATTTTTTAAGAAAATTCTTGGGCTTCCCTGGTGGCACAGTGGTTGAGGGTCCACCTGCCGATGCAGGGGGCACGGGTTCAGGAGGATCCCACGTGCTGTGGAGCGGCTGGGCCCATGGGCCGTGGCCGCTGGGCCTGAGCGTCCGGAGCCTGTGCTCAGCGACAGGAGAGGCCACAGCAGTGAGAGACCCGCATACCGCAGAAAAAAAGGAAAAAAAGAAAAAAGAAAATTCTTCAATTCAGTTGGTGTTTTTCTTCATTCATTCATTAAATGTATAGATATACGTGGCATACCTGCTGCTATACACTAGGGCTAAGTGTATGGTGAGTAGGCACTGTGCTAGGGCTGAGGACACCCACAAGAAGCAGGTGGACTTTGTCCCTGCCAGTGTGGAACTTATAGGTTGGGAGAGGAGAACCACCAAGCACATTCAAGCAGGCCATGATACACAGGAATCTAGGGTGCTATCACTAGGGTATACCCTGGAGTCATCCTAATCCATCAGGGAGGGCCAAACAACAAACAACGAAGACATCTTGGTGACAAAGAAGAGATGTGCATGGATTAGAGAAATATTTGGAAAATGCATTTGATTTTTAAATGTAATATGAGGCCAGTTTTAGCTTCATATTGTGGTAGTTGTGAGGGCACTGGGGAGAAAAGGAGAAGTTAAAGAAAAACTCTGAGACCTCATGGGCATGGCATTAAAATGCCTTCTTTTTGAAAAATAAATGGGTTTAGTGAAAATGTAACTGACTTAATTTTACAAGGTATGTAAATTATTCTTCTGAGGACTGGTGGCCTGTGTGGGAGAATTCAGTGAGTATTTGTTTTAATTCTACTTTCAAGAAATGCATGGAGTATAAATCATGGAATGTCAGGATACAATCTGATTCAAAGTACTTCTTCACAAATGTGCAATGATGCTGCCAAATAGCCTGCAATGATATTTAATCTGGCAAATTAAAGAGATAACAAAAGTGAAAAAATTAAGTAGTGATAAGGGCCCAGAGAACTGACTTGAATTTTGTAGTTTCTCTTTAAATAATAGCATCTTTAGTTGAGATATCACAAACACTAATATATTTGAGAAATTCCTGTCTTAATATGATGCAAACACAATATTCTGAGTTTACCAGGGAAATAATTAGAACTTTAGAAATTTAAAGTTCAAAAACTGAAATACATAGGTATAAATCTAACAAAATATGTACATTTTGTGTTTGCATTAGTTTTCTAGGGCTAACGTAACAAAGTACCACAAACCAAGTGGCTTAACAGAAATGTATTGTTTCACAATTCTGGAGCTAGAAGTCCAGCATCAAGGTGTGGGCAGGATTTTGTCCTTGTGAGGACTGTGAGGGAGAAATCTGTTCCATGCCTCTCTTCTAGCTTCCAGTGGTTTCCTGGGAGCACTGGCATTCCTTGATTTCTGCATCACCCTGATCTCTGCTTTCATTTTATATGGCATTCTCCCTCTGTGCTGTCTCCAAATTTTTCCTTCTTATAAGGATACCAGTCATATTGGAGTAAGGCCCATCCTAACAACCTCATTTTAACCTGATTAGCTCTCTACATTGCCTATCTCCAAATAAGGTCATATTCTGAGGTACTGGGGACTAGGACTTCAACATATGAATTAGGAGGAGGATATGTAACAATGCTGAAAGCTACAAAGCATGGATGAAAGAAATCTACATAAATATAAAAGCATACAGTATTCATTGACTGGAAGACTCAACATAGTAAATATGTCAATTCTCTCCATTTTTTGAGTATAGACAAGTACATAGTAAAAGGTATATGAAAAGGCAAAAGAATTAGAACAGTCAAAACAATTTTTGAAAAAAAATGAAATTGGACTCAGTACCCAATTTTATGACTTACCATAAAACTATAGTAATTAAGACAGTTTGGTACTGGTGAGGGGATAGACATATAGATCAATGAAATAGAACAGAGAATATGGAAATAGACCCACAAAAATTTTTCCCATTGATTTTCGACAAGTTTAAGGGCAACTCAAGAGAGAAACGATAGTCTTTAAACAAGTGGTGTTGTAATAATTGGACAGCTATATGCCAAAATATGAATCTCAATCTAAATGACATATCTTATACAAAAATTAATTCAAAATTAATCACAGATCTAAATGTCAAATTCAAAATTCTAAAATTTTTAGAAGAAAAAACAGGAGAAAATCTTAGTGATCTGGCATCAGGAAAAGAGTTATTAGATATGACACCAAAAGCTCAGTCCACAGAAGAAAAAATTGATAAATTGGACTTCATCAAAATTTAAAAGTTTGCTGTGCAAAAATACTGTTATAAGATAAGCTACTGACTGTGAGAATGTATCTGTAAACCACATATCTGAAAAGGGACTTGTACCAAGAATGTATAAAGAACCCTGAAAACTCGAACACATTTTTAAATGTGCTAAAGACTTGAGCAGACACTTAGCCAAAGAGCATATATGAAAAGCAAATAAATACAGAATGTAAAATGCTTCAATTCTATTCTTTCTTCCCTTTATAAATTAAGCATTCTGTTTCTACTTTATGTGAACTTCCTCAAATTATTCAGTATTTATTAACTTATAGTCAATATCTGTTTAGATTTATAGGCAAGTTTACAAATTTATTTTCTCAACTTTCTTACATCTTAGTTCTCTCTCCTAGGTTAAAATTTCCTTCTTGCTGTAGTAGATGCTCTTTTTGTTTGTTTGAAAATATATTTTCCTCTAACTCCTGAGTAGTTAGGAGTTTGGCTGAATATGTATTTCTAGGTTGATGGTTAATTTCTTTCACCCTTTGAACACTTTCCATTACCTTCTGGCTTCTTATTACTATTGAGAAGTCTACATTTTAGATTAGTTTAAATTATTTTACAGATAATCCCTCTTTTCCCTATTGTTGCTTTTAAGACTTCTCTCTTGGTCTTTGGTGTTTTGCAGTTTTACTGTGATATATCTAGGTATGAGAAAAGTTTTATTTATCACCCTTGGGCCTCACTGTAATACTGGAAAGCTCTCCCCCATTGTCTCTATTCTTTCCTTCAGGAAGTCCTATTAGGCATCTGTTGAATCTTCTCATTTTACCATCCATTCTTCTTTTATAACCTCCAAACTGTAACTCTCTGCTGCATTTTGAATAATTCAGACCTGTTAATTTCTCATCTTGGGGGTTTAACCATCACATTTGCATGAAGCACAGGCCATGTTTACACATTCTAAAAAGAGCTCTTTTAGTCCACCCAGAATCCAGGACAAAAGAAAGTGGTAGATTTTCTTTTTATTTCCATTTTCACTGAAGTTGTAAACTTTTGAGAATACTAACATTATGTGGAGATTAACTCACCTCTTTGTTTAGGCCCAAATCCTAATCTGCTGTCTTCATCTGAGCATCAGAA
This sequence comes from Mesoplodon bidens, assembly GCF_964165515.1. Lineage (NCBI taxonomy): Eukaryota > Metazoa > Chordata > Mammalia > Artiodactyla > Ziphiidae > Mesoplodon > Mesoplodon bidens. The sequence goes on from NC_138160.1 coordinate 71,522,045, forward strand.
ATGAAGTCCTTAGATTACCATAACTAATAATCTCTACCACCCAATTTATTTATCTCCCACCCCATACCTGTAGCTACAGTATCAGCTACTGGGCTCACCACTAAGCCTCATTTCTAGAACCTAGGGATTCTGGGAAATCAGCCATGCACTTAAATATGTGTTAGTTATTTTTTGGTTGTCTGTAGTGGTAGGATTTTTGTGTTTTGTTTTCTTCTCTAAACCAGTACTTCAACCATTTATTTATCAGAGTACACATTTTAAAATATTATTTATTTGGTACTCTGGGGTTAAATGGAAGAGGCTAAGGCTGGCTTTGCCACTTACCAGACAAATGACCTTGGGCAAGATACTTAACTTCTCCATATATCAGTTTCCCCATCTGTAAAATGGGCATAACAGTACCTACCTCATAATGTTGTTATAAGAATTAAATAATACCTGTCAAGTGATTAGAACAGTGTCTGGCATTTAGTAAACACTGTTTAAGTATTTGCTACATAAAAATGAAAACGTCAGTAGTTTTCTATTGCATTAATGTGTGTATTTAAGACAAAGAAATTCCATTTTGCTTTAAAATCTGGTGCTTATTGTGTAGCTAGAGGATTAAAAAGAACCAAAAGTGTTTTTACTTAAATTCACTAGGTTAACACACCTGAAGTTGAACAGTTAACATTCACTCAATTCGGTTCTCATCACTCAACAACACTTCTCTTCTCTATCCTATATATTCACCTTGTCACTCACATGTCTCAAATTCCTATAAGCAAAAAATTGTAAATGACAAGGAAAGTGACTACTGCATCTCTCCATTTCCCACTCAGAGAAGCACTCAGACTTTCTAGGAAACACACAAATCCCCAAAGGCAATGACATTAAAAGATTAAAGGGGTCTGCTTTTTATTATTTTCCTCCTAACTTCCCTGGAGCAAGCACTTTGGCATATTGCTGCTTGAAGTCTCTATCTGCCAGGACCAGTCCGGTGGAGAGTAACTTCCTGAGAAACATGCTGAGATTTCCACTGATCCATATATTTCTGCATCTTTGTAGAAAAAGCCCAAACGTCCAGTTATCCTTATATATATGTTAAGCTTAAAGTCAAAACTCTTCCTCTGATTTGAATGGGCTTTTAATACTTGAATTTCCACCTCTCAGTCTAGCTGACAATTACTCAACAGCTAATACAGTGCTTGTCACATCCTTTTCTAGGATCTCTATTAAAAGTGTTTTTTCCCCCAATAAAGTGTTTTACGAAATGTTTCCCTAACTATTCATTTAAGAAGAAAAAATTATTAGCCTTTAGTCTAAAGCTTATCTTATTGTGGATAAGTTTTAAAGTCAAAACAAAGAGGAAATATAGTCAGAATTAGGGGGAAAAAATCCCACAAATTAACGACAAAGTAGAGTCCGGTGACATCTAAATGCAAAATCGGTGCTTCCCTTCCTTGCACTGACTCCAGTGTTTTTTCCTCAGTTAAGGACCAGATGATGGACTTGCTTTGTGTTTAGGAGTCATGTCGCTGGGAAAATATCTCTATCTAAATACTAAAATTACAATCAGGGCAGTGAGAGGCTCCCACTATGAGAGCTACGGAATCACTGTGGCCCCTGGGAAGGCAGCTAACTCATACCTAACACAAACTCACTGTGAAAGAGCAAGAGGAATTGCCTGCCCTATTTAAATACTCTACCTTTCTTCCCCAGAGTTAAGTGTGATCAGATTTTATCATTCTTTGTATGCATGATGATGGAAAACTTGGTTTCCAACATATTTTTTAATTAAAAGAAAAGGAGAACAGCATTTGGGTCAGGGACAATTCAAGGCCTATCTTAGATTTCACAGAGGAACAATCATAAAAGAGTGTCATAAAGTAGAATTCGACATAAATGATATAATCTCGTTTACATGCTACTAAACCTGCTTATTGATGCTTAAAATGGCTGAATATTTGATAAGAGCATTACTGCTTTCAGAATATCAAAATTTTTTTCATTTAAATCATTAAGGCTTTTTCTAAAAAGACATTCATTTAATGTGTCCAAGAAAAAAATGAAAATGTGCAATTCAATATACCCATTCCATACTGGTCTTCAAATTGTTCTAGGGAGCCTCAGAATTTGGAATTATTCAAGATTCACAGGTGACATAACAGCTGTCTTCATCTGTATGAATGTCTGCCATTTAGCAGAAGAATTCAGCTTACTGGAACTAGGTCAATGATTGAGATTTGCAAGAAGAATATATTAATATACAACCTAGAGTATAAGTTTTTAACAATCAGAGCTGCCAGAGTATTAAACAGTCTCTCTTATGATGTTAGGAATTTTCTATCACTAGATTTATAAATGGAATGAAGGTACATCAAAGAACCTGGCACACAGTAGGTTCACAAGTATTTGTAAACTTAAATCATACTCAACATAGGTGATTCCCTATCAGGGCACTATTACTAGGAATGACATGAATGAGCTAATTTCTGAGGTGTCTTCCAGTTCTAAAAGTCTTTATTATCTAGCAGAAGAAATTGTTTATTTTTTAAGATATGTGTTGACACAGGGATCTTGCAGAAACAAACAAGCATTATATCTAGTCAGCCGGTTGTACAAATTAAGCTGCAATGTGGAAAAGTGGTTAAAACACAGTATGAGGTTAGTTAAAAGAACTTCAGCAGAGTCTCAACAGTAGCAGCTCTAGACCACACTGCAAGTTGGGAATACAAAGTAAACCAATGTCCTTTGAAATCAGGGTAAAACAAACTATCTCCTAATGTGGTGACTGTTTGCAGTCCTGCTAAAAGACAAGTTGGGATTGCTTCAAAAAGCCACAATTTTTGCTTATTCTGGAAAGTGATGCCTTAGACTTTTCCCTAGCGGAAATAAGCCAAGATATTAGAAGACTCTGAGCTCTTTTCCAAATTTGCATTTCTGAGCATGGCAAATCAGGGTGAATTTCATGTGATAGATATTTTAAGATGTCTGTTAAATAAATTGAGTTCAATTTATTTGTTTTTTATTAAAATATAAAAGCAGGGCTTCCCTGGTGGTACAGTGGTTGAGAGTCCGCCTGCCGATGCAGGGGACGTGGGTTCGCGCCCCAGTCCGGGAAGATCCCACAAGCCGTGGAGCGGCTGGGCCCATGAGCCATGGCCACTAAGCCTGCGTGTCTGGAGCCTGTGCTCCGCAATGGGAGAGGCCACAACAGTGAGAGGCCCACGTACCGCAAAAATAAATAAATAAATAAATAAATAAATAAATAAATAAATGTATAAAAGCAAATTAAGTTGTCATGTTGGGAAACATTAAGCACCATATAAGTACCAGTATTAGTAGAATTAACAATAAGTATTATTACATTAAGCTGACCATAGCAGTTTTTATACAGAGATTCACTTTGGAAAAAAATACGAAATATGAAAATTTGTCTCCTAATTGACTTTTTTTTAAAACAAGGCCTCTATGCCAGCCCAGTATCAGCTCCTTAATTACATCTAAATTGTGGTAACATGTTAAAAGAAAAAGACTAGCCAGATCCTTTCACTCATTTATGTATTTATTTGTTTATGAAGTATTACTGAATTACCATCTATTCTTAGAAGTCACATTACTAGATACAAGGAATAAAATTGTGAGCAAGGCGGGCGGGTCTCTGCCCTCCCGGAGCGTTGTAGCAGTAATATCTCATCAGGTTTCTACTGGCGGGAACCTTCAGCCGGAAAGGAGATACCCCTAAAAGGTCATTAGGAGGCTTATTTGGAGAGAGTGGGACAGACTGTTCAGAAAGTGTTCAGTCGATGACAATATGCACACAACTGCCTACATGCACAAGCAAAGTTCTATCAGCACAAAAGTTTGTGTCCAGCATTTAAATCCATTCTTTCCATTTTTAAAAGAATACACATCACCCAGGAGTCAATTCTTTGGGAACCTAAATGATAAAGTCAGAACTTCAATTCTCCCAGAACTAGAGACTGTGAAAATTTTATGGCCAGGAAATTTTCATTTTTGTTTTATTTCACTATTACCCCACCCACCATTATGGTTAGTATAACATCTCAGTTCACAGTGGGGCCTCTCTAAATATTTGCTGAATTGATTTAAATTGACATGCTTTCAAATTATTAAGAATTGAATAATAATTTGAATGCTTTTCAAGTTATTAAGAATAATCCATTGTAGCATTGTGAGAGAAAGATCAGCTCATCTTAGAAGACCTCTAGCAAGTTACTTTGGAACAGGTGCATACATTATGTGTAAGACATGACAGAGCAATTCTTCCACTATACTAGGGATCAGCAAAGTTTTTTTGTAAAGAGTCAGAGAGTAAATATTTTAGGTCTTGCAGGCCATATAATCTCTGTCACAACTACTCAACTCTGCCATTATAGCATGAAAGCAGCCATGGACAACACATGAGTGAATGTGTGTGGCTGGGTTCCAATGAAACTTTATTTACAAAAAACAGAAAAAAGCCACATTTGGCCTGCAGGCTGTAACTTACCAACCTCTGCTCTATATCATACAGCTTCAGATAGTGTACAGGTCAAAGAGAAATATATGATTTCTCCACGAACTTTTAATAGAGGCAAATTATCTAAGAAGGCCTTTTAAAAGTTGGGAGTAAATTCAATGAACAATTGATTCATATTTGCTTGTTTAGCAGAGCAGTAAACATTTAAGGGGAAAAAAATCAGAAAATACTAAAGAAAGGTAACCTCAGCTCCTAGATTTAACAAAGTAGTTTGCCAGATTTTCTACTGATTTTTACCCTGTGAATGTTTTGTGTTATACATACTAGAGATACATAATGTATATACAATTTTGTACAAGTTTTTAAAATTAACATGAATATTTTCTTGTCATTAAAAACCCTTAATAGGGGCTTCCCTGGTGGCGCAGTGGTTGAGAATCTGCCTGCCAATGCAGGGGACACGGGTTCGAGCCCTGGTCTGGGAGGATCCCACATGCCACAGAGCGGCTAGGCCCGTGAGCCTAGCCTGCGCACCTGCGCGTCTGGAGCCCATGCTCCGCAACAAGAGAGGCCACGATAGTGAGAGGCCCATGCACCGTGATGAAGAGTGGCCTCCGCTTGCCACAACTAGAGAAAGCCCTCGCATGGAAACGAAGACTCAACACAGCCAAAATAAAGAAATAAATTAATAAAAACCCTTAATAAACATAATTTCTAATGAGCATGTAATATTCCAACCTGTGGAAACCATAGTTTACTTAACCCTTCCCTAATTTCCAACAGCTATTTATAAATTCTCTGTTTTATAAAAGCAGTTTACACTATGGAAAATGCAAACATGTAAAATGCATTTATGATACAAAAAACAAGATCTATAAGAAGAACCTGAGTCTTCCCATCAAACATGGAATGTAAGCACATTTGCCTTATCCATATTTCCTCCTAAAATGACATCAGAGGAATATAAAAGAAAAGAACTCACAGGACAAACAGGAGAGGAAAATGAACAGCAGATGAGATGTCAAAAAGTTGGGAAAGGAGGAAAGAGGATGGATGAGAGATACTCATGACTCAAAAGGTACATGTGACTTCCGGAGAAAGCAGAAAGGTGAAAAAGCAAGTCACTTTGATACCTACATCTCCACTGTGTTACCATTTCTTCTTATTATTTCATTTTGTTACTCTCTTCACTTAACCTCCTCAGGTATCATGCTTCTTTTAAATTCATGATAATTCTGCTTCAATAATCTGCTTTAGATCATATAAGATACCTATTGTACAGTTTGTTTTTACATTAGACACAAAAGGCTTAAGGAATATAGACACATTTTTGTCATTTAACAGATCTGGGAAAGCAATGGTCAGTGGGGCAGATCTGCCCCACATGATCATTCGGAACACTGGATTCCTCCCACTGTGCTACCCAGCCATCCCCAGATCACCAGAACCATCTGCATAGCTGAAGATGGGTTGCCACCAAGTCAGGGTCTCAGGCAATGAAAGGGGCAAGAAAGTCTGCAGGAGGCATGCCTAGCACCTTAAGACTCAAGAACAGAAATAACATACATCATTTCTGTTTATGTCCCAGTGATGAAAACTTAATCACACGGCCATACCTAACTAAGTGGGAGGCTTGGAAATGTTGTCTAACTTTAGCAAGAAGGGCGAATTAAATCTGTAGAAAGCTAACAGTTTTCTGTTAGCTAACAGACACCACTATTGTCTTTCTTTTTTGTGAGTTGTACTCTGCAGGCATCTAGTTACTTTCTCTTGTGAGCTCACACACCCCTGGGTATAGCACTTCCTCTGTCTGACAACGTCCACTGGGGAAGGACTGAGTGAACGTTTGAGTGGCCAAGAGCCAGCACCCACTTTCATCTACTCCTTAGCACAGTAAGTTTTAAACCCTACCGTGTTACCACGCAGTAGACTCATGCATCATCAAGGTTATTTGAGGATTAAATGGCATATACATGTAAGAATTTTACTATCCTGTTTGAAACATATGAAGTATTCAATAAACGTTAACTCAAATTTCCCTACTTCACAGAGCCTCTAATAGAATGTTAAAAGATCTGCTATCTGATTTGTGACAAGGTCACTTTCTGTTTTTGACAAAATCACCTAAGCATAAATATCTGGGTCAAGTCATAGAAACCTAGATAAATCTTGGGAGCCGGCAATAAATTCTAGGGCTCCTTTCTAGCTATCACCTTCTCTGATGCCAAATGAAACTGATTAGCATGATCTGCATTTCCAGGACATCCTAGAGGCAGCCACAATACATTTTGTGCCTGAGTGAACTACCTTGTCAGAATGTTTGGAACAGGTTCTACTATATCATCAGCAGAAAAGACTATGAACAACTTGGATCCCCATCACCACTGCACCATTGGAAAATAGAGGAAACAGTTTGGACTAATCCATTTGAGAAAGAGAGACAGAAAGACAGAGACAGATGGCATACTACTACATACGTGAGATTTTTTTAAAAATACATTTTTATTGGAGTATAATTGCTTTACAATGGTGCATTAGTTTCTGCTGTACAACAAAGTGAATCAGCTATACATATACATATATCCCCTTATCCCCTCCCTCTTGAGCCTCCCTCCCACCCTCCCTATCCCACCCCTCTAGGTGGTCACAAAGCACCAAGCTGATCTCCCTGCGCTATGTGGCTGCTTCCCACTAGCTAGCTATTTTACCTCCCAACATCCCCTTACCCCATGTCCTCAAGTCTGTTCTCTACATCTGAGTCTTTATTCCTGCTTTGCCACTAGGCCCATCAGTATCATCTCTCTAGATTCCATATATATGTGTTAGCACATGGTATTTGTTTTTCTCTTTCTTACTTCACTCTGTATGACAGACTCTAGGTCCATCCACCTCACTACAAATAACTCAATTTTGTTGCTTTTTATGGCGAGTAATATTCCATTGTATATATGTGCCACATCTTCTTTATCCATTCATTCATCAATGGACATTTAGGCTGCTTCCATGCCCTGGCTACTGTAAATAGTGCTGCAATGAACATTGCGGTACATGACTCTTTTTGAGTTATGGTTTTCTCAGGGTATATGCCCAGTAGTGGGATTTCTGGGTCATATGGTAGTTCTATTTTTAGTTTTTTAAGGAACCTCCATACTGTTCTCCATAGTGACTGTATCAAGTTACATTCCCCCACCAACAGTGCAGGAGGGTTCCCTTTTCTCCACACCCTCTCCAGCATTTATTGTTTGTAGATATTTTGATGATTGCCATTCTGTGTGAGGTGATACCTCATTGTGGTTTTGATTTGCATTTCTCTAATGATTAGTGATATTGAGCATCCTTTCATGTGTCTGTTGGCAATCTGTATGTCTTCTTTGGAGAAATGTCTATTTAGATCTTCCGCCCATTTTTGGATCAGGTTGTTTTTTGATATTGAGCTGCATGAGCTGCTTGTATATTTTGGAGATTAATCCTTTGTCAGTTGTTTCGTTTGCAAATATTTTCTCCGATTCTGAGGGTTGTCTTTTGGTCTTGCTTATGGTTTCCTTTGCTATGCAAAAGCTTTTACATTTCATTAGGTCCCATTTGTTTATTTTTGTTTTTATTTCCATTTCTCTAGGAGGCGGGTCAAAAAGGATCTTGCTGTGATTTATATCATAGAGTGTTCTGCTTATGTTTTCCTCTAAGAGTTTTATAGTGTCTGGCCTTACATTTAGGTCTTTAATCCATTTTGAGTTTATTTTTTGGGTATGGTATTAGGAAGTGTTCTAATTTCATTCTTTTACATGTAGGTGCCCCCCACCCGGCACCACTTATTGAAGAGGCTGTCTTTTCTCCATTGTATATTCTTGCCTCTGCATGAGATTTCTGAGATTTCCTCCTTCCTTGAGTTTTGCTATTAAAATATTCTTCTTTTATGAAATGATGATGTCAGTAGATCGCTGTTTCTGTTGTTGAATGTCCTCAAAAATGTAAAGTTAGTTATATTTTGTTATGTTGTTCCTCATATTTTTTTTAAATTTCAGTATTAATTTCAACAGCCTGGGAACTTTGAACTACTGACTGTATAAAGATAGACAACTCAAATTGCTCCTGTGTAGAAGAAGTAATGATTGAAGATTTCTTTATGGTTATCCAATTTTTTTATGATTCTAAAATATATAGTTTTAAATGTACAATACTATGTCTGCTTTCTCTAAATATCTTTAAAATAGTGCTATTGGATTTTGATTGGCTTCCACTTGAAGGAAGTATTAGGCACAAGACATCCTAAAAGCTTTCCAGTACAAAACACATGATAACAAATATCCTTCTACATGCTTAGCTGAATTCACACACACACACAAAAAGAAGTCCTCAGGGGCTCAAAACATAGAAGATGGAAACCAGAATTTACAACAGTTCTGAGAGTGTTTGCTGCTCTTGTACTATAAGAGATACACCAGGGATAGGAGGTGTGACCTTGAGCTACAAAGTTGAGAGAATTGAGAACCTCAGCATAAGATTTGGACATTGGCAGGGTTACACCCTTAGTGAAAATGTGGACCAACAGAGAAAAGTCTTTCCACAAAGAAAGTGAAGGAACTTGTCTATTTCAGCCTAGGCTGTGAATGGGGAAAAAAAAAACTCTCTCCTGAGAATTTGTAGCTACATACCTTCCTTCACACAGATTTGAGGTTCAAATTTATACTTACTGTGTGGTCCAGAAACTCCAGACTGAAAATTAGTCTACAGTGGACTTGGCACACTGGGACACTTAAAGCAAGTGCAACGTTAACCAGGCCTTACTGGATTCCCAGAGAAAGCCCAGCCAAATATAATCTCACAATTCAAAACTGCATGTGACGAAATAATTTACCACAAGAAAGAATCAACAGAAACACCAAAGAATACAATTAGACTCCTATGAATGTTAATTATTATTTTTTTTTTGGCCACAATGCGCAGCTTGAGGGATCTTACTTCCCCAATCAGGGATCGAACCTGTGCCCTTAGCAAAGAAAGTATGGAGTCCTAACCACTGGACCTCCAGGGAATTCCCAGATAATTATTATGATTGGATACATAACTTACACAAGATATAAAATAAACACATCATGGAACCAAAAATATGACAGGGAACAGGATAGCACTGAAATAAGATCCAGTATATTTTCTAAAGAACCAAATGAATCACGTAGAAATGAAAGATATGCACATTGATTTACGGTGCACATTTATATATGCACCCTTATTTTGAATGATGGGGCAACTCAAACATGTGAATGAAAGGTGTTATAAACACATGCACATTTCTGTCATGTCCTGATTTACATATGCCTGACATTGTCCCATGTTTCTGGCCTTATCTACTTTTATAATATGGAATAGTTAGGCACAGTAGGTTAAGGGCCTATTATAACTTCAGCTTTTTTTGATGTTCCAAAATAGCAGTTTTCTCTCTTTTTTAAAGAACTTTTTGAAACAAACCTAATATACAAAACAGATTTAACTATAATTACCCTCCTAGGTTGAGGATGGTGATGGTAGATAGGAATGGGGAGAGTCATGGGGGACGGGGCCTCACCAGTGTGAGCCCTACATGCCAGCTCCTGTGACTTGACACCCTAGGGATCCTAGAGCCCAGTCTGAAAACTCCCTGCTCTGGTCCGGCTAACTACCATGCTGCCTCAATTGCTTCTTCCCCTTCATTTCCTAAAGGTACAACTTCTGGGTGGTTTTATCACAAGAAAGAATTATCTTTTCAGCAAATGACTAAAAGAGGTTTTTTAAAAATAAATTTATTTATTTATTTATTTTTGGCTGCATTGGGTCTTCATTGCTGCCTGTGGGCTTTCTCTAATTGCGGTTAGCGGGGCCTACTCTTCCTTGCAGTGTGCAGGCTTCTCATTGCAGTGACTTCTCTTGTTGCAGAGTGTGGGCTCTAGGTGCACGGGCTTCAGTAGTTGTGGCCGTGGGCTCAGTAGTTGTGGCTCGTGGACTCTAGAGTGCAGGCTCAGTAGTTGTGGTGCACGGGCTTAGTTGCTCCGCGGCATGTGGAATCTCCCTGGACCAGGGATCGAACCCGTGTCCCCTGCATTGGCAGGCAGATTCTTAAGCACTGAGCCCCCAAGGAAGTCTCAGGATTTTAAGTGTAGGGTATTTTTGTTTTTATTCCCAAATGTTCAGCCATTTTAATATCATTTGCCTCTAAACTGACACTATTAAATATAGTTAGAGAGAATTTCTTTCTCCACAATAGATGTAGGATTTATTAGAATAATTCATTGTTCCCTAAAGACAGCAATACGCATATATTGCAATTATTGTAATCACATATGTAGTTATCAGCTTTCCTGGTTTGGGGTTTTTTTCTTTTCTCCTATTGAAGCCCCGTTTTGCACAATTAAAATTTAGCAACTTCATTAAATGCATTGCCTGATGCACCTGTTTGGACCCTGGGTATCATTTTCTTTTCTCCAACACATTTTTATTCAAGATGTGCTGAGTTTTCCCAGAGGCTGTCTGGGGACTTTGAGACATCTGTACCCAGCCGTTTGCTTAAATCAACAAAAAGTATTGATTGAAGAAAAATCAAACTTTAGGGTATCAATTTAACCATTCCTTTTCAAGTATCCTAGATTGATGGAACATGTCAGCCCTGATACATCCACCATCACTGTTCAATGCTTAAAATAACTATTAAAGCAAAACTGACTGCACGCTAATGAAAACTGTCATCGGGAGTGGTATAAAGACCATGAAGAGAAAACAACGCAGGAAATATTGTGGAAAACTTTGACTGGAATGGAGTGACTGAGGAAAACAGACTACAAGGAACACAAGAAATAACTATCATGCATAACATAATTTTCATAAACGGATTGTGTACAAGTAGTTAAGCCTATTAATAAAGAAGAAAACATCCGACCAAGGAGGATATAAGAACAAATCTTTAAATTCTCAGCATATAGTTCAGTTCTAGGACCCCAATTTTCTGAAAGTTTCCTTTTATCACATATGAATGTGCAGTGATCATTTCATTGGCTCTCTTCAATGAGTTTATGAATTTAAAGAACTGTAGACCAACAAAAGGGGTAGAAATAATGGAGTAAGCAAAGAGAAAGTGTGACTAACAAATGGAAATTCTTTTCCTTATCCTGAGGAATCTCTCGAAAAAGCCAATTTCTGGTCTCTGAGTCTCACATCAGCTTTTCTGAATCAGATTTTTTTAAAAGGCATGCTGGGGTAGGGAGAAGTATCCAAAAAAAAGGTTAACATACAAGATTGTGACCAGTAGGGGGCAGGATGGCTTTAATATTTACATCAAGAATATTTAAGAGGTGTACAGATGTATTTGCATAGATTCTGTGACAGATTACAAAAGTGGCTGCAATTCAACACTCCTCCCTATATCCATGCCTTTGACAATCTGACACTTAAGCTCCTCCAATCTAGAAGCAGATATTATGTCCCACCTCTTGCATCTGAGTTTACCTCATGCCTTGCCTTAGCCACTAGAGTCCAGGAGCAGTGAGGCTGTAGAGTTCTGAGCCTATGGCTCAAGAAGTCTTGCGCATGCTCACTCACTCTTTTGGAACTCTGCCACTACATATGAAACAAGCCCAGCCAAGCCTAGCCAGATAGGTGAGTATGGCCAACCTGAACCAGCCAGACTCCAGCTGACCAACGAACTAACTACAGTACATGAATGAGCCCAACCAAGATCAGTCAAGCTTGGCTCAGACCAGAAGAACTATCCAGTCAATCCACACAGAGTCCGAAGCCAAATAAATGTTTATTGTTTTAAGCCACTGAGTTTTGATGTGGTGTGTTAACAACAATAGTTAAGTGGTTCAGTCTCCAAACAAAAGTGTCATTACATGTCACCTTTGTCATATAAATGCCCATCGAGCCATTCACTTAGAATTTTTTTCAGTGTCAATTCTATACTAGCTGTTAGGGCACAGACTATTCAACAAGCATTCACTGAACATCAACTTATCAGTGTAAGTACTTAGAATGAAAAAATGAGAGCAGAAAGGTATACTCTCAAAAAGTTAGTTTTCTGGTAAGTAAAAATAGACATTTGGGGAGTGACTATAAAGGAGTAGCACAAAGGAATTTTAGGAGTGATAAAACTAAGAAGTGCGGTGTTACATAACTATTTGTCAAAGCTCTTAACACTGTATATCACAGTGAATTTTTCTGTATATAATTTTTTAAATCACCTAAGATATGAGAGAACCAATCTAGTAGTATAACAAATCAATCCCATAATCACACTGAAGGAGGTGGAGAGAATAAAGGGGCTGACCTGAGTAACTCTGGAAAATAGCATTTTGACTGATACAATGAAATTTTAAAAAGAACTGTCACAAATATTGTACTTCTGTACTCTAGATGATACGTTTTTTTCTCACAGGGATATTGATTAGTAATCCTAAAACTACTTTATATAAATAATAAGGTTGAGCAAGTAAGTAAATGTATTTGTAGTGTTAAGAGCTAAGATTCTCACTGTCAGAGAAATAAGGTATAAATAACAGGGAAAGATTAAAATGAACTGTTTTGTTCAGTATGAACTCATTAGTATGAATATCATATCAGTATTAATTTATCTATTTTTAACAATGTATACAGATAAAGAGATACAAAAATATAGATGTGTGCATGAGTAACTATACATACATTTCCTAGCTCTGTCTTCTGAGAAAGCCTCAGCAGAAAGAAGTCACTAAGAAACAGTGACATCCCAGTAGGAATTAACACACTTAATATCCAGATCTTGGTTTCTAAGGACGATTTCTAATAAAAAGAACAAGGGTTCCTTGGAAAAGTAGTTGATTCCAAGGCTAAGGGCACATAAAATACAAGATGAGCCTGAGGCATCTTGGGGTACTGAAAAATAACTAAACGAAAGGGTGGGAGGATACGGAAAGGATACAAGCACCAAAATTAAAGCATCCCAAATGGCCAAATCCACAAGTTGAACAAAATAATATTGGCTTACAAATCCAAAGAATAAAATAAGTACCCTTGATTTAAGATATTTATTTACCTAAAAATAGTTTTTTATAAATAAATGGAGCTGAAGGAACAACTCCTCTTTACTTACAATTAATAAATGTACAAGGAATGAGGGAACTGGACAATAACCATGAGAACACAACAGTAATAATTGCTGCAGGCAAGATCCACTGATGAATGCTAAAATTAGTGGGTAAAAGTTAGGAACAACGGAATATTTGCATAATTTCAAAGTTCTACCCCTCCAAAAAAATAAATATTTGTTCATTACAAACAAAAATTATAACTTTACAGTGGAGAAACATGGTAGACATCTCCTTAACCAAGTGACCAAAATTAATATTACCAGTAACAAAACATATCTACATAATGTACTCGCATATCATGCACTGAAAAGGATATATATATCACTTTTCTGGTAATAATGTCTAACCTCAATATAATCATGAAAAAAAAATCACACAAACCGAAGTTAAGGGACATTCTCCAAAATACTTGGCAGTACTTTTCAAAAGTCTCAAGGTCGGGCCTCCCTGGTGGCGCGGTGGTTGAGAGTCCGCCTGCCGATGCAGGGGATATGGGTTCGTGCCCCGGTCCGGGAGGATCCCATATGCCGCGGAGCGGCTGGGCCTGTGAGCCATGGCCGCTGAGCCTGCGCGTCCGGAGCCTGTGCTCCGCAGCGGGAGAGGCCACAGCAGTGAGAGGCCCGCGTACCGCAAAAACAAAACAAAACAAAACAAAACAAAAAAAGTCTCAAGGTCATGAGAGTCAAGGAAAAACCGAGGAACTATTACAGACTGGAGGAGACTAAGGTGATAAGACAACTAAATTCAATGTGGGATTCTGGATTAGATTGCAGAAGAAAAAGAACATTAGTAGGAAAACCAATAAAATCCAAACCAACTCTCTTATTTAGTGAATAGTATTGTATAAATGTTAATTTCTTCATTTCTCCAACTGTGCTCTGGTATTTCAACATCAGGGGAAAGGTGGGTGATGGATATACAGAAACTTTATATTATTTTTGCAACTCTTCCATAAGTCTAAAATTCTCAAAATAAGAGGTTTAAAAACACATCTCCTAATTAATTCCATTTTGCAGTAGACACCATTAAGGTAGTTTAGAGCATGTCTATGGCTTTATATACACCAAGTTCAAACAGGTGGAGTTTTAATATATATTTATTTATATCTTTTCAGACTATCAAATACATCAATAGAAATTTGGACTAGCTTGCCAGTTTAGTTGGGTCAACTAAATAATGCTAAATCTCCATTTGTTCATTACATTATATAGACACTGATCAAAATACATACTTAGTTTTACCAGTGTTTAGTGTCCTTGGCATTGAATCAGGAGAATATGATCCCTATACCATTAAAATCCCTATACCATTAAAATCCCTATACCATTCAAGCACAAGAAACTGAACTAAAATAAAGTAAAATAAAATAATAAAATAATAAAATAACAAAATAATCTGTGAGCATATAAAGGGTGAGAGAGACTATGCTTGGTACCAGGATAAAGTAGTATCAGGCAAAACAGACCTCGTCCCTGTCCTAATATAGTTTATATTTTACCACTGAGATTATTCTGTTCTTTGGGTTTCTGTTAAATCTTCCAAGACAATTATCAAAAAGTCTGTAATTGCACATGAATGTCTCAAGGACAAGAATTCCATCTTCTCCTTCCTTTAAACCCAGTGGAGTCTATTATGTATACAACTTAAATCCTCTATAAATTCTCTTGGGTAGTTGACCCAGACTCAGGATGTGCTCATTTCAAAGGCATTTTTGTTTGAGTCTATGATAACTCATTTATGCAAAGGTAAAAGATAGCTTTTGAAAAATGTTCTCCACATTACAGGTTGTAGCAAATTGCTCAAGTTGGCCATACAGCTTACCTTTCACCATGTTAACTAGAAGACCAGCTGCAGAACTGTCAGAAACAAATTACCTGTTAACACATCTACTTCTACCCAGCAAGGATGGAGGATTCCCTCTCCTCTTTGGTGATTCTAATTGTCAGATATTGATAAACATTATTGGGTAAGAAACTATACAAACTGATTCATCTATTAGTACAACTGAGATCTGTGATTTAAAGACTAAGAATAAATTGAAACATCTGTTCTGTTATGGAAATCATTCCTAAGGCAGTTTCTGGTCATTCACTACCAAGTATCTCCTTTATTGTACTCAGCACTGGTATTATTTTCTGATTTGTAGCATTCCTAGTTTTATGAAATATGTACAATGCAGCTAACTCTTGATTCATGGAAATAAAGAAGTCTGAGTAAATAAGGGCCCGAGGAGAATAATCAAGATGATCAGAGAGTTTGAAATCTTGTCTTATGAGGAAACGTTGAGGAATCAGTTATGTTGAATCTACAGGCCTAGGGAGGATGGGATAACATTCTTCAAGTATTATATTCATCACATGGAAATAGAATTAAGACTTGTTATGTACTATGTAATTCAGAAAAGTAGATCAAGGACATTTGAAAGTTACGTAGGAGCAGTTAGCTAAACACTTAGATGTAGGTTTAGCTATAAACGGCATAAAACCAAAACTATAACCTATGTTAGAGAAGAGAGAATTTTGTTCCTCTCAAGTAAACAAAAATCAGGAAATAAACCGTTCAGGTTTTTGGAAGACTCCACAATTAGAAACCCAGGTTCTTGACATCTTCAACATGTGGCTCTAACTCAAAGTCTAAGATGGTCATTCAAATTCTAGCCATCAAGTCTGCATGATGTCCAGCCAGCAGGAAAGAAAAAAAAGGGGGTGAGAAAGGGTTACAGCTCCTCTCTATTTAAGAATATTCCCTGAGGGCTTCCCTGGTGGCGCAGTGGTTAAGAATCTGCCTGCCAATGCAGGGGACATGGGTTCGAGCCCTGGTCTGGGAAGATCCCACATGCCGCAAAGCAACTAGGCCCGTGAGCCACAACTACTAAGCCTGTGCTCCGCAACAAGCGAGGCCACGACAGTGAGAGGCCTGCGCACCGCGATGAAGAGTGGCCCCCACTTGCCGCAACTAGAGAAAGCCCTTGCACAGAAACGAAGACCCAATACAGCCAAAAATAAATAAATTAATAAATTTATTTTTAAAAAAAAGAATATTTCCTGAAATGTATGTACAAGTCCCATTTATATTCCACTAACCAGAGTAATGTCTATACTCAACTGCAAGAGAGGCTAGGAAATATATATTTACTCCAGGCATCTGGCTAATAATCAGAATTCTACCACTTAAGACGGAAAAGAAGAACAGATATTGTGAGACAACCAGTGGTCTCTGCCACATGGATGTCAAATCAATATAGAAAATGTTTTCTGACGAATAGCTCTAGAATGATAGTTTCTTGGGAAGTTAAATCTTACCCAACACTAGAGCTATTCTCAGCAAAATCTAAATGGTCACTTGCCAAAAATGCCAAAACGGAATCTAAGCATCTTTAAAGGCTTGGGCTAGGTCACTTCCAAGATTCTAGTAAACCAGAAGACATTATACTACAGATAAGACAGAACTACACACCACTGAATAAACCATTGGATTTACATCCATTCCCCAGCCTAGATTTTATAAAAATTTACATATTAACAAGAATGTCAACTCATTTCAGTCTTTTCCCCTTGTATTAATTTCTTAGGACTGCCATAACAAATTAGACAAGGTGGCTTAAACAACAGAAATTTATTTTCTTATGGTTCTGGAGGCTGGATGTTCAAGATCAAAGTGTCAGCAGGTTTGGTTTCTCTTGAGGCCCCTGTTGGCTTTCAGGTGCTTGCCTTCCTACTGTATCCTCACCTGGTCTTTGCTCTGTGCATGCACATCCCTGGTGTCAGTTCCTCTTCTTATAAGGACACCAGTCATATTGGATTAGGGCCCCACCTTTATGACCTCATTTAAACTCTTTAAAAGGTCCTATCTCCAAATACAGTCATAGTCTAAGGCACTAGAGGTTAGGACTTCAACATACAAATTGCAGGGCAGGGGGTAAATTCAGTTCATAACACTCTTCATTATTTTCACACCTGCTCTGTTGTCAAAAAGTTGATGGACACTGAAATAGACAGCAGGAAATGAGTAGGATGGAAAAATCCAAAGTATTGATGTAGTTTGTATAACAAAACAAGAGGCAGTCCCAAAAAGTAGTGAGAGGGGTTGGGGAAATAGCGAAAGGCAGATTTTTGCCAAACCCAACTGTACCATCTTTTTCTCTTAAGTATATCTATTTCTACATCTATTTCTAAATATCAAATATCAGAAATCTGACCAATGTGCCTAGGCTGAGAGAATATTTAGAAAATGTATTAATTACCTTCATCACGTACTTTGCCAAAATAACTAAATTTTCATTTAGCTAAGCGATTGTAATTATAACATAATGGTACATGTGTTTATGAAATTAAACTCTCATTTGAATTTCACAACTCTGTCCTTTGCAAGATTGAGCCAAGCTTAGCCAATTTCTGTGCATATTTCCCTAATTAGGGCATATATACTGTCATCATTAATGGATTTCATGGATTCCTTCATTTAACAAATATTTATTGAATGGTGTTTATGTACCAGAAACTGTAGCTACAACATGTATATGAGACCTTCACAGCCCCTGACAGTCCTTGCTCTCAGAAAGCTTATAATCTGGAGAGATGTGCAGACAAATTGACAAGCAATTACCACACTGGGTGATAAGAACACATGGGGGCATGCAGGGGTGCCTCCCCTGGATTTGAGCAGTCAGGGAAGGATCCCTAAGTAATGTTCAGCCAGGCAAGGGAAATGGGATAAAGGTCACAACCTGGTGTTGTTTCTGCATTCCTTTTATTCCCAACGTCTTTTTAATTTGAAAATGTTCAGCTATAAAGTTTTAAGTACAATAAGCATTCTTATTTATTTCACTTAAGTTCACTAATTGTTATGTTTGTCACTTTTGCAGGATCTGATTCTCTGTCTCTCCACATAAGTCCATGTGCACACACACATACTCCAAAATGGGAAAATCAGTTACCTGTATCATGATGTCTTACCCCTAAGTATTTTAACACTCTCCTATGAAATTTATCACGCCTGAGAAATTCAAAATTAAATCAGTGTCATCTAATATACGGCCCATATTCAAATATCCTGAATTATGCTCAAATTATCACATATATTTTTTTTCTCTTTTAACCAGGATCCAACAAAGGTTTATCCTAGGTGGCCTATCAATGACCTAGCAAGAAGCAGGAACAATCCCTCCCTTCAGAAAGAAGACTCATACCCCAACTTCACTTCCCAAAGAACCAGGAGTCCCAAATCTCCAGCTGTAGGAAGCTAGCCTTTCTCATCACTCCCCCAGACAGCTAGCACCGATGCTCAGACTCCTCAGCACTTGAGCCGAAAATACTTCCCTCCCAGTCCCCCAACCATCACGCCATGGGCCACTCTCACGTTCACCTCACAAAAAGGAATAGCCTCAGAACAACAGGGCCAATCTCCTGGTGCATAATCAAACAGGGTGATATCAGCTGTGCCTTGGCCCAAATACACCCTCCACAGAATGCAAGAGGCTCAAGGAAATATGCACTTGATGACCTGGTGCCCAGGTTGTAGTCTGACCAAGTGAGTATGCAGTAGTCACCCAGAGCCTTCTGCATGAAAACACCCCTGTGAGACATTTTAAAACGGTTGAAGTTTTTTCCCTGTTCATCTTTGTATTGAGCCTAGCACAGTGCCTGAAATACAGTGGGCCTTTGATAAATGTTTGCTGATGAGCAAATTACAAAGGGAAGCATAGCTGTTCATCATCTTCCAAATGACCCTACAAAGTGTTGTTGCCCTCTGTAACAGTGCACATTCAGAAGTATTTATGAATCTGCATCATACTACAAACATGCAGTTTTACCACCAGTGACTTTCCTCCATCCCAGTTTGCAGTGAATAAAATGCCAGTGTGTTTTCACTGCTTCCCTGCATATGTTGGTAGTAAAATATTCATGACTTAGAGAATTATGCAGTGTGTTTTCAACAGCAGCTTTTGAAAGCCACTTTTTCCATTAAAACTGTCAGTTTGGTAATACAGCCATGATTTCAAAGCAAAGGGGAGCATTATGGCGCAAATCAAAGATAGATTATATATTTTATGTTTACATATTCTAGGACCTTCACGGTGTAAAGTCGTTGGATTTTTTTTTTAGACTTTATGTAAGTCTCATCCATTTTGGAATTGGAATGCATCACCTTTATTATGAATCAAATAAAACCAGTGTATAATATATGTGGTATTGCTAGGTATTATACTTGCATTATTCACAAGCAACTGCAAGGGGAGAGAGTGGCAGTGAGAATTGAAAAAAGCCATTCCCTGTTGCTTTAATTTTTAATTAATTAACCCTTGTGTATCTTCTATCTTCCTTATAATCTGGCAAGCTATGCAGATATATCCCCAAAATGTCTGATTACAACTAACTTCTGGTCAGATAACAAAGCTAACCATTAAATTTATAACCATAGGACCTTAAAAGTGAGAGGAAGCTCTGATGCTCTTTTTTATTAGTAGAAAATATATTAATATCTCTGACAATTAGTTGTAATAGAAAACTATTACTGGGTTTGTGGTACAAAGAAAAAATTGCTTGGCAATAAGACAGCCTCTATCTTAATTATAGGTTACAATGCATACTTGGGCATGCTCAGTTTGCAGGAAAAAAGTAAAAGGAACTAAAACTCTTAAAATAAGAGTATTTGTCCATAAGTGGTAAGATTCTTCAACAACACATGAAAGGGACAAGATGATAGCCTGTTTAAATAGATAATATGCTTCAGAGATTTCCATCTTTAGCAATATGGTGGCAAGTGAGGACTGTATAAGTTAAAATATTGGAACAGTCTTGCTGTCTTAGATTCAAATTTGATGGGAACTATTTTATTTAAGCATCTCTTCTGGTCATCCAGACCCCACAGGGGAAAAAAACTGAATGAAAAAGAAATGGAGGGCTTCCCTGGTGGCGCAGTGGTTGAGAGTCCGCCTGCCGACGCAGGGGACACGGGTTCGTGCCCCGGTCTGGGAAGATCCCACATGCCGTGGAGCGGCTGGGCCCGTGAACCATGGCCACTGAGCCTATGCGTCCGGAGCCTGTGCTCTGCAACGGGAGAGGCCACATCAGGGAGATGCCCGCGTACCACACACACAATAAAGAAAGAAATGGAAACAATGCAGCCTCATGATTAAGAATATGGGCTCTGGAACAGGCTGAGTTCATACCCTGGCTCTGCCACTTATGAGCTCCTTTAAAATCCACTAAGCCCCTCTGTGCCCACTTTCCTGATCTCTAAGTGGGAGCAGCAGTTAGTCTGCCTAACCCAATTCCATTCCTCACACCTTTTCTCCCTCATCTATGGTAGGTCAAATAGCTAATGACTTGGTTACCAGACTCCTGAACAGCCAGAGCTGGTAATATGTATGATGTCATTTTGGCTACAGAGAGATAATGAGTCTGAGGGGAGTTACTAGGGAAGCATTTACTTTCCTGTAAAAGGGATGGTGATAGCTGGCTCCACCCTTTATCTTCTTGCTTTGAGCACAGATGTCTTAAATTGTGGCAACCATCTTGGAACTAGAGGGAAAGGCCTGGAGAATCCTAGAGACAACTGGCCTTGACATCGATGAGCCACAGAATAATCATCCATAACTGCCAACCACCAAACTTCTTTTTAATGTCAGAAAAATAAACACCAATATTTAACTTATAAGTTGAGCTCTCAGTTACTTGCAGCTGTAAGCATTTCTAACTGATGCAGTGGGATTAGTAATAACACCTGCTCCATAAGAGTTGTTTGTAAAAATTAAAGGATTCACATAAAGCACCTAGCACAACGCCAGCACAGAGGGATAACTGAGTCAACTATTACTAGCTAGAAATTTAATCCAGCAGGACCCTTTGGGGCCTTCCTGGGACAGACCTCTCCCCCAGATTCTCTGCTTTGGCCCCTCTCTGAAGTACCTAGATAATAGTATCGCATGCATATTTCCTGAGTTTTTCAGTTGCTAAGAACCATCACCAAATGGAAGAAATTAACAACTTGATGATCTTGAGCCTGTAGCCCCCAGACCTGCTAGCGCATAAAGATTAATAATGTTAACCGCCCCGTTACCTCAGCATCAACCAGAGAATTGTACATGAGCTGATCGCATACCCTGGGACACCCCTCCCTCACCTTGCCCTTAAAAATGCTTTGCTGAACCTAGGGGTAAAACGGGAATAAAGACACAGACCTACTTGAGAATGGACTTGAGGATATGGGGAGGGGGAAGGGTAATCTGTGACAAAGCGAAAGAGAGGCACGGACATATACACTACCAAACGTAAGGTAGATAGATAGTGGGAAGCAGCCGCAGAGCACAGGGAGATCAGCTCGGTGCTTTGTGACCGCCTGGAGGGGTGGGATAGGGAGGGTGGGAGGGAGGGAGATGCATGAGGGAAGGGATGTGGGAACAGATGTATATGTATGACTGATTCACTTTGTTATAAAGCAGAAACTAATAAAAAAAATGCTTTGCTGAAACGCTTCACGGAGTTCAGGGTTTTGGGGGGGCATGAGCCAACCATTCTCCTTGCATGGCCCTACAATAAACCTTCCTCTGCTCCAAACTCCATCCAACAATTTGGTTTGTTTGGTCTCACTTGATAACAGTAAGAGTACTATACTAGTAGAAGTAATAGCAGTAGTGGCATTATATTTTAAAACCTGCTAAGAAAAAGAATACACTTCTAACATGGTAAACTTATGTGTGCTGCCTTTGGAGCCGTGAGCCTAGAGTAGAGAATACCCAAAGATTCCAGCAAGACTCGGGTTTAGTTGGCCCTGAAGAGAATCCAGAGCCCTGAAAGAACTAATGTGGTTGCCAAAGGGGCATGGCCTACAATCATGGGTTACCTCAGGCATGGAGAAATCTGGGCCAGCACTAAAAGCCGTTGTAAAAGAAACAAAAAGAAGGTAAAGCAGAGCATATGCAATTAAGAATTACAAGAAATTTAGTTTATGAAATATGGAGTCAAAGATTATGAAAGTAAAATACATATATTAATAATAAGGCTAATTCAATACAGTCACATCAAGCAGAAAATGACATGTAACTTATTTTTAAACAGTGTATTTTAGAAAATGTGTTCTTCAAAAATTGTTAATTGAAAGAAGTTTATCTTCCTCTCACCTTAGCCACAAAGAAGACAAATATTGCTTCTCTATAACCACTATGTAATTCAGGCTAATCATTAGAAGTACACTGACTGCCAGTTTCACTTTGGCAAAAGACAAACCAAAATTCAGATCCCTAGGATTGTCACCAAATAACCAAATGGCAAATTCCAAGGTATCAAAACAAAATTTTTTCCATAAAAATGCAGCACTTTGTTTCAGAGCAGTGAGTCCATTTCTGAATGGCAGAGAACCTGATGTTCTGATATTCTTCACTACAGTGTTTACAAGACTTTGCTTGCTATTACTGCAGGCAGAGGAAATAGAAGGCAACAGCAACTAAGCAGCAGGGTAGGAAGACAACCTGATGAAAACCTGCACTGGTCTTGCCCACACATTCACAGAGAGACTGCTTCCATTTCCCATGCCCGGTACTGGTCTCTGCCACTGAGCAGCAGGATGCTAGATATAGGCTTATTCCAATGCCTACAATCTCTCAAGTCGATAATGTGCAGCGTGAAATAAACAATATCATGTAATTCCCCAATATCGAGTTGGCCCTTCCGGAGAATAGATCCATTTCCTGTCTTCTGAGTAAACAGTGTGCAATTCAAAGCTCTGTGCCACGCTGGCCCATTAGACAGAGCTGTCCCAGAGCTGGCAGCACAACTGTAACCAACACAGTGCCCCTTTCTCCTTCCTTCTTATTCATAGTGGTGTAAGGATGAATTGTTAGCTTTAACTTTGAGCTTCCTGGCATTGGTCCATTTGTATCACCACCCTGGCATTATTTGAACAGTGTGCTTCATATTTACGAGCTTACAAAATTTCTGGTCTCCCGCTTCTGCCATTCTTAAGAACCATCAAGGGAAAAGGGTGTGACCATAAAAGCTACTGTGTAACAAACCTCATTCAAATGCAGGCAGGGTATTGGGAATCTTAATTCTATTAGAGCACGGACAATGAATGTATTTGTGTTAGTTACTTTCCCACTTTGAGGTTAAACAAACCAGTGAATGGGACTCCGGGTGGCAGCAGAATGAGCTACTGCATTGGATGACGCAGGCAGACAAATGCCAGGGAGCATTTTAAAAAAGCAAGTCTCTTTCCTGCCTTCCCATGACTTTTCGGCAATTTGGATCCCGTAAGTGGAAATGAATAGCTCCAGTCCTCCAATATCTTCATTCAGCAGTTCGGTTCCGAGGGTCATGTGATGCATTTATCTCTATGGCTGCTTCCAAGAAAATGTACCCCATTCAATAAGGGTCTGAATAAACTATAGTAAATGTGTTCCGTCTACTCTTAAATTGGTATCCTTTCCTGAATAAAGTTCTAATTTGCAGTCATTGCCAGACTGAATCACTTGTCCACAAACCTCCTACTAATGCCACCACGAGCCTTCTTTCCCACAAATGTGATTAACTGAATAGAGCTGGGTTTAAAGCGCCACCCATACACACACGTGCCACACCTCTGATGATGGTAGAGGCTCCAATACAGGTCCTCCTCCGTCACAGCCTCCACCATCCTTAATAAGCATCACTTATGCTAAAGAGGCACTGCCACACACTGTCTCTAGCACCCACCCAAAACTTTTACCTCACACAGTTACTATGTCTGGGATCCAGCATGATTTTTAAGTAAAACTGGAGGAATATGGCTTCCATTTGCTTATTTTTCTGAAAATCTTCAGGTAGAGGATCTGGTACAGGATATGGGCACTAGAAATTTGGGTGTCATCCCCTTATCACACTATATTGCCCATAACCTGCATTGCAGACCTGAAGTGGTGTTGACCACAGCAAGCATTATTTAACAAGTATCAGAAGAGCACTAAGAATTATACCCTTCCAAATCAGGCAGGTAGGGACTAATCAGACTGAATACAGACAACAGCAGTAAGAATAAAGAAGTTAACATGGTTGACATGGTATAAGAAGATTCTTGGTGTGTCAGGGTTTTCACAGGCCTTCAAATCCAGTAGGAATCACTATAGATTCAATAGTCCACCCCTTGCTTCAAGAAATCGCTCCCCATACAAAGGGATATTCATTCCACTCTTAAAATTTCACTAGAGAAGGAGAACGTAATATAAATCATCTCAATTACATGCACTGGTTCTAATTTGCAATAAATTTTAAAATTTTTTCTAAGACTCTTGGTTTGCATTGGTTCTCACCTAACTGGCATTCAATAAATATTTATGTTATCATTGATGCTTCAAAAAGTAGTTATTAACATTAATATAAAGCTTGTTTCTAAAAAAAGAAAAATTAACTATGTGTTGTCAAGATTCTCGTCAAAATTTTATCCTTCAAATTTGCTAATCCCTTAGGATATCATGAGGGCATAGAGAAAATACCAATTGAAGTTTATCTGCAGCTGGTCCCATGGGAATTCCGCCACTCTTTTTTTTATCAAAGACTTAGAAAAATGTATCATTTTCTCAATAGGCCTAAGAAAAACAAATACAAAAGCAAGACAAGAAAACTGGCCAAAAGTATGAAAATATCTCTCAAGAAATGGTAAAATCCTTAATTTCAGATCTCTGGGCTCCTAGGTTTTTTTGTTTTGTTTTGTTTCAGTTTCTAAGAACTATAGTTATAATGTTTGCTCTCAGATCTATAAAGAAACAGTATGACGAATTAACTGGCAATTTGTAATCATAAGGAGAGACTCAGGCTTAAAATGAGCTAGGAAGCCCATGATGATTATGGCTGTTAAAGTTTGTCATTCAATAGTCACTTTTAATAAGTTAGAAATATATTTAGCAATAAACTCCATCAGGATAGAAAATAAGTTATGATCTTTTTAAGCAGATAGACACAAAATCTACAGAAGCAAGTGAACAAGAGCTGTATAACTCTGACCAAAACACATCTTTGTCTGAAATATACAGTTAATTTATGCAGAAAATAGCATCACGTATGGGTGGTTGAAAACCCTCCCAAGAGTTCAGGGTTAAAATATCTGAGTCCTCTGGCTTCTGATCTTAAACTTTTCCAGAAATGTTAATAAATATAAATCCGTATTTGTAGAATGGTGGAAATTACAGAAACAAAAGTATTTTAACCAAGTTTAAACTAGAGCAGTTTATCTCCACTTTGTAAATCCCAAGAAGCATGAAATACTTTCCTACATGTCTTCTCCCACCTCAAAAGGGCTGCTCTTCCAGTCAAAATAGCATATAATATTTGGCTATCAGATAACCTCCACCTGCCAGTTTTATCAGGATTTGGGGCCTACCTATATCACAGTTCTCCTGTGTCAGTAAAAAGTCAGATGCAAATGCTTTCTCGGCATGATGTATCTCTGTTGCAGTTAAGACAAACACATTTAAATTTTAACGTCCCTTGGGTCAGGGAGTGTATTTAGGCTTTTTTTTTTTTATAGTATGTAACAAATACATGCACATTTGAGAACCTAATAATTTTTCATTATGATAGAAACCCCAAACAATAAAATCTTCATACATAGAAAATAGGCAGAGCATGAACAGTGATTATGGCAGTTTTTGTTTTTTCAACCAAGTCAACCAACAAAAGCAGGCCTGTTCTTTTTGAGAAAGTATTTCAGCCCCAATTCCTATTTAGCCCTTGACCTCAAGTGTGACTGACAAGTGGAATGGTGAGCTGGGAATGTGAGCAGACACCTGTCCACTGAGGAATGGACTGGAGCTAACAGCTCCTTACACAGAAAACTAGTAAAACAGCCATTGTAGAATAACGACTTTTCATCACCTGGGTCAGATACAAGCCAATAACCTAGAGGTGAAGGGCTGTCCATCAAATTCCAGTTCCCAATTCCCAGGTCCATTCAGTTCCATCTATTCAATTTTAAGGACTCTCTTCTATAGGTTTGTGCAGAAGAGGCTATGTGATTCAATAGTGTTCAGACTGTTATTATTTATGGGATGAACTGAAAGGATTATAGATTCGATCACAATTAAGTTCTCCCCTAATGAATCTGCAGGCTTTAAATAATCTTCTCAAAGTGCACATCACTTTTCTTTTCTCCTTAGACGCTCTTGAGAGAAGCCACACTGGGTGATTTCAATGGTAGACACTCTCAGCCCTGAAGTGGATTTGACATGTAGACGAGGCTGCTAAGCCCAAGACTGTGAAGTCCACACTAGTTGCAGTGTTCCTGATGTGTGAGCACGTATTCATAAATTAGCAGCCCTAGTGTTTAATTTTCATGCAAGTACTTGTGTTTACTAAAGATTAGCATTTTAATTAGTCTATATTTTTCTCTCAGGCAACTGGCACGAAGAGTATTTGCAGATACCTGACTAAGAGGATGCAAAGTAAAAAAAGGAAAAAGAAAAAAGGGGCACACAGTTTTATTCAAAAATCCTAATTAGCTAGTCATTCCCTTAGCATAAAAAAAATGACATGAATTAGGTAACCACTGAGATTTTGTATTTGAGGGTTTTGGTTTGAGGGTTTTTTTTAAATTTTATTTATTTTTTAATTTTTTTAAACTTTACTTATTGGTTAGTTTTGGTGGGGTTTTCTTCTCAATTATAACTCTCTAGAGAGTTCAGCAAAAGTCTTTTCTCTCAGATCTCTTTGTATTGTGTATTTGGGTCATGCTTGGAATATTAAACATTTTGTCTCCTCCATTTTAGAGTGTAACATCATGAGGTGGCTTTAATTTAGTTAATTTCTGAGAGACATCAAAAGAAAATGATTGAGATACTTCAGCTCTGTTTCAAGTCTTTTTGCTGCAATTGGGTAAAATCTTTATTGTGAGGCTCTTTTAATGGAACACACGGAAAAACGACAAAGTTGCTAAGACATGACAAGAATCCTGAAAGAAACAGAGGGGCTTCACCTGGAAATGCTCACACTGATGGTCACTGCAACGAATTTAGTCCCTTAAAATTCCTGCTAAGGTCTTTTCACAGATCCAAATGCAGCATTTCAGAGGCTGGATGTAGTTAGTCATGGGACACCAGCAAATCATTATCACAGGGGACTTCACTTTCGCCCGTTACCAGGTCATTAAAATTGAAAGCTTTTTAAAATTCCCCTATTTTTCTGTTTTTTCCAGGTCCAACTTCTTCTATTCCCTACTTGATAGTTCTCATTTTGTTCAATAATATTTCCAACTTTAATTGTCTTGTTCTGATATTACCTCCCAATAATAGTATGAGATTTGTACTTGCTTTGTAAATTGTTTCTTGCAAATTTTCTAAAACAACATGCTTGGGAAGCATTGCTTTTTGCTCATGAATAATTTGTTTCAGAGGGCCTAGAATCTATGCATTGACCAATGTTTAATAGGAAAAACCTGAGGTTTTAAAGAATGTATCTTTAACACCATAAAAGAAATTTTTGCTTTGCATTATTCTTTCCATGTAACAGTTAATTTGAAGAAAAAAAGATGATTTTAAAAATTAGCCATAGAGATGAGCATGGAAGTAGCCTATGATGTAAATGTCATATAGACTTTTCAAAATATATAATGGAATCTGATCATCTTCATTGGCATAGTTACAACTAGCTGTCACATATATATATATTGTATGGTGTTACATACAACCATGTGGGGTTGTTATAATATATAACATGACAGGATACACAGTAAATGGCTCTCTGAAGAGGGCAGAGAGACATCAAAATTTTCATGAAAAATAGAACAAATGAAAGGGCAAGTGATTAAAAATAGTTATTCTCTCTCCTTTCATAAGATTAATCAGAAAATAAAGCCTCCAAATTTGGGTCCCCTGCAGTATCCTTTTTAAAAACTTAAGTGTCTGGGGAAAATCTCAACACCCATATGAAGACCCCATCTACTTTATAAAGTACAATGACCCCTCATTTTTACCATTGTAAGGGGATAATTTTTTCTACACAAATGAATCTTAGCATCAAAACTTTTGTTGACTTAACTCTTTAAACTCCTTCTGAATTGTACTTCATACTTCCTTGCCTTCTTAAACTGATCACACCAATGTAATAATTTTGGTGACTTGGAGTCATAATAAACATCAATTATTGTGCAGTAAGACTCTTATTGGCTATGGAGTTTCTGCTCTGAAAAGAAATTCTTTCGTACAGCTATTTTTAATTTCTTCTATTTATCTATTTAGCTGCATCCTCAGTTAGTTTCAGTAGACAAATGAATGATCTCTAGAGAAAAGAGGTATCCATATATTCAAAGATAGTTAAAACTCAATGCACTATCTTCTGACCACCTGATCTGGTCATTTTTAATCTCCAAGGAATTAACCACCCCATGATCATCTTCTTTCCTGCTACATTTATAAATAATCATTGGTTAACAACAGATTCTTATCTTAGAAATAAGGAAAAACTGCAGCTGATTGACATCAATCTTAACCCACTGCTCATGCAGTCACTTTCAAGACACTGAAGGACACTTTGGGACCTAGGCTAAGAAAACGTAAAATACACAACCACTGATAGACACTGTGTGTACAAGCAGTCTGCACCTGCATATGATATTAGAATAGTAATAGCAACACAGCTTAAATGTTTTGAACTGTCTCAGCAAATGAATATCGAGGTGCCAGCGAGTCAAAACTAAAACTCACAGCCCTTCTACCCTAAACAGTACACAGTCTGTAAAGTAAAGCGTAAATTATTTCTCTAAACACAAGTAATTTCTCATGTAAGATGACCAAGAGCAATTCACAACCCTCTCTAGAATGAAGTGCTTATCCAGAAAATAAAGAAACCCAACAAATTTACACATCAAAATGAATAAATGTTTGGTAACCCCCAAATTGCTAAGTGCCCTATATAATACCACTTTGTGCCCAGACTGTCATCTTTCTGACTCAGTTTCTTCTGCATCTGTGGAGATGGGGCTACCTAGAAAGGGACAATTCCAGTCTTGTTTAGGGAGTTAATAGTGATTTGAAAATGTGGTAAATTTATCACTTCAAATGAGATAATATATGCACAAAAAGGCTATGAAAACTTGTTGAGCATCATGGTAATGATTAAAGTCAGTAAAAAAAAAAAAGGGCATTTATAAAATATACTTTGATACAGACATGTGCTGGATATATTTCACTGCTTTATACTGTTTTTATGCATAAAATTTCAGTTGTGAATGTTATTTTACAAAGTAATATACCAAAAATATAGTATTGATAGAAATGTGAAGGAATCCCTGTAACAATAGCAATAAGAATGTGAGGGCAGGGCTTCCCTGGTGGCGCAGTGGTTGAGAGTCCACCTGCCGATGCAGGGGACACTGGTTCGTGCCCCGGTCTGGGAGGATCCCACATGCCGCAGAGTGGCTAGGCCCATGAGCCATGGCCGCTGAGCCTGCACGTCCGGAGCCTGTGCTCTGCAACGGGAGAGGCCACAACAGTGAGAAGGCCCGTGTACCGCAAAAAAAAAAAAAAAAGAATGTGAGGGCAATAAAATATTTGTGAAAGTAAACCTCTTGAGGCTTTCTCCAAAACTTTCATCAAACTTCAAAAATGGATTCAATAATCTTAACAATTAAAAGGAAATTGCTTTCAATGAAAGGAAGAACAGCTTCATACAAGTAAGGTGATAATATATTCCTGGGGGAAACAGAACCTTTAAGGCTTCCAACCCATAGTCCCCTACATGCCCCTTTCCACTAGCTCCTTTTCATTTTTAGGGTCTTAAAATAGGTATCACTCCTTCAGGTAACTTTCCCTAGAGTGTCCCTCTGAGAACAGCCTGCATTTCTTCTTCCACGATGTTTTCCCTATGTTATGGCCATTGCTTCTTTCTCTCCCCCAATAAACTGTAGAAGCTCTGGAAAGACTTTGTCTTGCGGTATCAAAAACAATCTGCTGAATTAATAAACAGTAGGCCCTGTGCTGGGAAATAGGAATGCAAAGAATACAGCAGAGTTCTTGACCTCAAGGAGCTTGCAGTCCAGTGAAAGAGGCCCCCCAACTCAAATAAGGGGAATATCCATAGTAAGTATCAATAGAGTGAAAGAGATGTTAGAGCAGAATGTCAAGAGAGACTTTCTGGAGAAAGGGCGTAGAGAGAAGAGAGAGCCGACTAGCAAGTCACAGAACCCATCTGGACTAAATCCCCCTCATAGTAGAACTCTAGCAAATTTTAAATTGAGATCATAAATGTCAACATAATTATTTAGAATTGAGTTACAGGAAAAGCTGAAAGAGTTCTAGAACATTGCTAAACTGTGTCTCTCAAAACACAAGCATCCTGGTAGAACAGTTAACAGTTATTTAGAGGGAAAAAGAAGATTAAAAACATCTTCAGCAAAGATACTTGGAAAATATTGTTACGAACCAGACTCGTTTTGCCCAACATGCAGCAAGCCAGAACGCTGAGATGCGGAGGTCTGCAGCAGTTTTTTCCGCAAAGCAAACAAGCGAGAAGGCAGAAAAACAACGCTTAGATGTACTTCCCCCGAAGGCAAGAGGCTGGGGTATTTATGACCTAACAAATAAAGCGGCAGGGCGGTCTGAGGCTTGGGGGGCGTGGAAGGCGTGAGGGACATGGGGAAAGGTGATTGGAAAAAGGTGCAGTAATTGGTAGTCAATAATTGTGGTTTTGCTCAGGTGTAACTAAGCTACACACCTATGCACGTTCAAACGTGGAGACTCTTAGTATGATCTAAGGGTGGAGTTTTCAGCCCTGCACTGTCAAAAGGTCACCATGCAGACACTCAGGCATGCCCAGTTGGAGGGTCAGTGGTCCTATCCAGTCTTAACCAGCTTAGCTCAAACTGGACACAGCTGACTCCAATTCCTGGAAAACAACTCGGGCTACGAGCACCTTGGAGGACGTGGAAGTCTTTTGTAACAACAATTAAAACAACCTGTGAAAGCAGGTGAACTAGATTTGACTAGTGATTACCCACAGTTTCAATATTACATCATATACTTCAACAGGGGGATTCACAGGGCTCATTAGATTAATACAGGCTGTAAGTAGCCCTACGGGAAAGAAACTTGTTGAACTTTCTCTAAGCCAAGTTTTCCAAATTTATTTCATCAGAGAACCATTTTTTCACAGACCACCACTGCCATCTCAATGGATATGATTTGAAAACGCTGACCTAGACATGCATATGTTAGCTACATGTTGCCTTCTTCATCAACATCATGTAAATTATTGCTTTTATTAGAGTATAATATTTCAAAAGATGTGTACAGCATCAGTGAGAATCACTTCAGAAACTATAGCTAGGGATAATTAGATCTAACTTTCTCATATACATGTAAACCATAGTTAACACTTTATAAATTTTATATTTATATATTAGTTCCCCATAGAAAAACATAAAAAATTTCAGCATTTAGCAAAGGGGATGTGGGACACAGGTTCCCAATTCAATTTTCATCCCTAATGCTGAGACCATGGAGGCACATTCTCAGTGACTTCCTGTGGAACCCTGAGCAAGTCCCTCTCTGTCTGGTCTCTATGAGAAAGGGAAGACCTGACCTGGACCGTTTCTGGATGCTCTGACATCACAATCATCCCACATTGATGCTTTAATGTACATGTTCCTTTACATAGCCAATTTTCATAATTGAAAACATGATAATCATTCATTTTTAATTGTTTCTTTTTATTTTAATCATCCCTTCAATGTTAACAAAAGTCTTTGGTGGATAGAAATGTTTAAAAAGTGCTTTTGGTCTCTTAAATGATTGCCTGGGCATGTTGTGTCAATCCATGGTGGACTGCTATTTTCACTCATGTAGGAAAATTTTGTTTCTAACAGTGGGCCAAACTACTAAAGATTTTTCGTTCCACTTCACTTCAGTTCTAGAAAAACTGTATTTGTTCCATCACAGTCTTTAAGTATAGATTATATAATGTATTCCTGAATTGTTATAAATTGAACATTTAATCATGTTTGCACAAAAAATCAAGGACATGTCTTCAGCTGATAGGAAAATTTAAAATAGCCCTGTAAGTATAGGTTTTTCACCATCCAAAAGACAGAATTAGTTTCTCAGAGATTATCACTCTGTTTTTCAGAAGACACCAGGAGATAACATTAAATGACAAAAGATATGAGGGTTATAGATATCCAAAAGCTGAGAACATAGTGAAAACTAGGTTCTTCAGACAAAATCTGAAGCAGCAGAGCACACCAGCAAGTAATTAGCTGGATGAGAAAAACTGTCCTCATTATCTGTTCCACTGAAGGTCAGTATGACAAACTCATGTTTAGGCAAATTGAGGTAACAGTGATTCTTGAATATTTATAGATTATAAGTTTCAAAGGTGAAAAGGTTTGGTTTGATGCATTTGAGGCCCATCAAAGAACATTACAGGGGCTTCCCTGGTGGCGCAGTGGTTGAGAGTCTGCCTGCCAGTGCAGGGGACACAGATTCGATCCCTGGTCTGGGAAGATCCCACGTGCTGTGGAGCAGCTGGGCTCGTGAGCCACAATTGCTGAGCCTGCGCTCTAGAGACAGCGAGCCACAACTACTGAGTCAGCGAGCCACAACTACTGAGCCCACGTGACACAACTACTGAAGCCCACATGCCTAGAGCCCGTGCTCTGCAACAAGAGAGGCCACCACAGTGAGAAGCCCACTCACCGCAATGAAGACCCAACGCAGCCAAAAATAAATAAATAAATTTTTTTTAAAAAGAACATTACAGTCTATTGCATTTCTCTGAAGGCAAGTTAGGTAGGCTCCCATATGGCCCGTTTTTTGAGAGTTTTATGCTTGGGAAATGGAATAAAATTTCAATTCTGGCCCATAAATCCAAAGTGGTTTTTCAAGGTTTGAAAATCTTAGTCTTTTTGAATTACAAGTCTGCCCTGCTTTGGCACTGGAAGGCATTCATGACTGCTGTCAAGGTGAGATAGAAATTGATGGATTGAAAGTCCATGTTTCTTTAGCCTGTGTCATTCAGACTTTGCTGGAGAGGGCTGGGCTTTATTATGTGTTCATTAGTTCTAGGACTATGGGGCCATGGTTGATACCTTTTACATTGATGAATCCCCTGATTCACTTATGAGGTATTAGAGATGAGAAAACCCAGGCAGCCTGGTTAACCCTCACTATAAATGAAATAACCTGTGTCCTACGAGTGCCCTCTTTAAAAAGTAGCATAGTTTAAAAGTTTTAATCCTTTCACGTTTACCATATTCAGAAATAATGTGGTAATAAAGAAAGCCTAGAGTTGTCAGCCTCAAAAAAAAAAAGAATATTGACAATTGTAAGGAAAAATAAATGTTCTAAGAGTAAAAGATCATCTTTGGAAAAGTTTCGCCCTATAAGATTAAAGAAAAGCTATACCCACTTTTGTGAGAAGTAAAAATTCCCAAAGAAGAATCCGTTAAAAATGGTCATAGCCAAGAAAGGCAGAAAATGGCTGCAGGGTTGAATTTAAGAGTAGAAAACAGAGACCTGCCATAGAGGGAGTCTGGTAAGGACCCAGTAGCATGAGTCTGGGACAAAAGATAAATGATGGTAGGAATTTCTTGGTGAGTTTATCTTGGAGATTTGACAGTTGTAAATCATAAAGAAACTGGAATGTGATAAAACTATTAAAGTTAGAGATGAGTTATCAAGCTCTAAAAGTCATTCAGTGGACCCCATAGTCTTAGAAAATTGTAGGCAAGTCTAATCTTCTAGTAATACCCAGAGAGCATGGTGTGTATTTTTTAATAGCCTGAATCCAAAGAGGGAGTTAGAGACTATTCAGAAAACAGGAGACAGGTCAAATAGCATAGTTTGTAACAGTGGCTTTTAACCTTCTTCATTGCCACTTCACTCACCTGGGAAACTTTTAACACATACTCAAGCCCAACCCTCAGAAATTTGGATTTTGGGTCCAGGTTGAGTCCCCAGGCAACCCTGCTTCTTAAGTGCTCCCAAGTGATTCTAAAGTGCTGCCAGGGCTGAGAATCCCTGGGTGACAACAAGGAATTCTTTAAATTGAAATACCATCATTTTCAGAATAACAAACACATGGCAAAGTGGCTGCCCTAAATATTCAGACTTAGAAACTAGCTAGCTCTCACCTACCCTTCTGGCCTTTTCTTTCCACATTCACTCCTCACTCTAACCATTCTTCCCACTATCCTCCAAATACACACAGATTTTTTATGCCTCCACTCTTCTTCCATGATGAGTCTTCTGCTTCTAATACATTTACCTGTCCAGCTTCCTCTTCTCCAGCTGGTGAATTATACTGCTTTGAAAGGTTATTTGAAAGTCACCTTTTCAGTGACATTTTCTCAGGAGTCTTCTTTTCCTTTCTCCATGATTCCATAGTTCTTTATTCAATCCAGAAGCCTACCACATCCTATTGTATTATAGTTCTTTGTTCAGTTATCCATACCTGGGAGACTAGCAACAACACTTACAACCTCTACTGACAGCTAGTCCTTTGGCAGCAGTATTTTGAACACATGTTCTTACTTTCTCTGGCTGTGGTTGATTGGATCATGGCTGGCAACTGATCCAGTCCCAATCATTCCAAGGATAAGCAATGAGGCACGAGCCAGGATTCAAAAGCAGGTTCAACAGATCCCAAAATCTGTGTTCTTTGTTCTGTGTTTCATTGCTGGATTTTTGTGTATAATAAAAATATCTATAATAAGGGTAGGATAGATCATTAAAAATAGCATGTTTATCATAGAAAATTTAGAAAATAAAAATTGGCTAAAATAAAATTTAGATTACCTATAATCTCATAATCCAGAGACAATTAAATTTTTAACATTTGGGATATGAGACAAATTGTTAATTTGGGGGAACTATAGATATAAAATTTTATATATATACACATACAGAGAGAGAGACAAAGGGAGAGACAGAGGGAGAGAATGTTGGTTGTATATAGTAGGGAAAAGATATTTTTTAATTATGTATATAATTAACACTCAGGAAATGAAATATTCTTTTACAAAATTGTACACAATACTATATAATAGTCTATATTATGAAATTATCATGATTTATTGTTGGACATTTACACTATATCTAATTTTTATAGGTAATAGTGCAATAAATATCATGGTTAAGTCTTTGTATTTATTCTTAGCTATTTTAAAAGACATATTAATAAAAACTGAAATCTGAAAAAAAAAAAAAAAAGCAGGAGATAAAACTCCCCTTGTGAAAAGTGTCTCCCATGTACCAGGAGGAAGGAAGACATTTTTATCATGAGAGGCGGGGAACAGAGGTTGAGAAAAGTCTGTACAAACCTTGTTAAAGTAACCCTTATCTTCCTGGTCCCTTCTGCACAATTTACTACTCGTAGCTCAAGCCCCTCTATGTTATCAATCCTTCATAAATTTATTGTTTCTTTTTCTATAAAGTATAAAAGCTTTCTTCTCTAGTCACTTCTCCACATCTTCATTCTCTTGTGAAGGTATGTAAAAATTTTAATAAAAATTGTATGCTTTTCTCCCCTCAAAAAAAAAAAAAAAAAAAACAACTGAAATCTTGGGTTAAAGAGTACATATACATACTTTAAGGATTTTTCTACAAATTGATCAGCTTCCAGAAGGCCTGTGTGCCCATTTCCCCACATTCTCTTCAGCACTTAATACACAAACTTAAAAAAAAAATCTTTGCCAGTTTTTTAAGTGAAAATGATATCTCACTGTTTGAATTTTAGTATCTTTGATTATTATTCTGAGTATTTTTTCTTTTTTGAGGAAAGTCATTTTTATTTCTTCACTGTGAACTTATTCCTTTAGCTTCTCTTCTTCTTGAATTGTTTTACTTATTGATTTGTAAAAGCTCATTATGCCGTAGTGCCATTAACCCTTTTCTGACATATATGTGAAAATATTTTTTTCTTATTTTATAATGTACACTTTTATTTTATTTAAGATGCTTTCTGATCCTCAGACGATTTTGTTTCCTATTGAGTTAAACCTATGAATTTTTTCTGTGTTGGCTTCTGCTTAGGGATCATTCTTAAGATTTTTCCTTGGCCCAAAATAATTTAAATATCTACCTTATGTGTGTGTATGTATATGTGTGTGTGTGTGTTTCTGATTTTTCTGGGTTTTTAATTATGTTCCATTGATCTGCCTACATTCCTGTGCTGACCTACTCTGTTAATCATCATAGTCTTGCCAAATTATTAAGTATCATTTAGAGTACTCCTCCCTTTTATTAATACTTTTTTTAATTAACTATTATTGCTTGCTTATCCTTGCATATAAATTGGAATGCCCTAAAAATTCCTTTGAAGTTTTAATTAAAATTTAATTAGATTTAGAAATTAACTTGAGATATAGCACCCCATTTTGATCTCAGTCATTGAAGATAGTGCCTGAAACACAGTTAATTCTAAGTGAATGATAAATGTTGCTTAATTTAAACAGATCACTTTACCAGTTTATACTGTTAGTATGTCAAGTCTGTCCCTTACAGGAATGTAAAGTATATATCTATATGTATATATCTTTATTTGTATTTTGTTTTACATCTATATCAATAGAAAGATTCAACCAAACTGGCATGATTCTTTTGGGTTAACTGTATGAGTAAATAAAGTAGTTCATTAAGTGCTTCAGTATTAATCATCAAGGCAAAGGCCAAATTCTTTTGTTATTACTGGACTATCTCTGTAATTAAAAAAGTTAATTAACCCCACTAACTTGGATTTGATAAACAATATTCTTGGTGAGGTGGGCAGAATTCTCTGATGGCCCCCAAAATTTCTACTCCCTGGTGTACACACACCCTCTACCAGTTAGTCAATCAAATAATACCCCAGCTAGGTACTGCTCTGAAGGGCTTTTGCAATTATAATTAAGTCCCAAATCAGTTGATAATCCTGAGTAGACCTGACCTAAACAGGTGAACCCTTATAAAGGAACAGGGCTTTTCCTAAAAAAGAGAGATTCAAAATGTGAGATGGATTTGACACAAGGAAGTTTCTCAATTGCTAGTTTATAGACAGAAGGAACCACAGGGCAAGGAATGTGGGTAGCCCGAGAAGCTGAAAGCAGTCCCCAGCTGATAGCCAGCAAGGAAATGGAATCTTCAGTCCTGTGACCACAAGGAACTGAATTCTGCCACAACCAAGTGAGCCTGGAAGAACAAAGGCCACAAACATGTTGATTTCAGGCTGGTGAGACCCTGAGCAGAAAACCCATTCTTGCTGTGCCAGACTTTTTACCTACAAAACCATGAGCCAAAAAGTGGATGTTATCTCAAGCTAAGTTTGTAGTCATTTGTTATGCAACAACAGAAAACTAATATCCTTGAAATGCAGCTTGACTCCTACTTCATTATTATCCCAGATCTAAAGATATTAATGTGACTTAAATCCAACAATAACTTAATTGCCCTACTGGTCAGAATTGGATACATCAAGAATCACTATCAAAACCAATATAGAATATTTGCAGTAAGGCAAAAAGCACTAGACTAGAAGGGATTCAGCAATCCATATTGCCATTACAATAACAGAGTGCGTCAATGGCATCCATCATGCTCTAATGTCTTTAATAATGAAAAACATGTGAGAGTTAAAAAAAATCTCTAAGTGTTCTGCATCTAGGCAAGGCCTTGCTGATTAAACATTTTAAAGTTATCTCTTATCTACATTCTATACCCTCTCATGATCTACCTCATCCTCTAATGCAATTTAGAGAACAAACACTGGGAAACTACAAGTCACACTTTTTGTAAAGTGTGTTTCTAGAATAGTGACATCTCAGTGGCTCCTTAGGCCCTTCCAAACACGTGATTGACAAAAGCCACTATTCAAGAAGGTTCTCATGTGCATTACATATCAGAAGTAAGGAACAATACATGGAAACAGCAGAAGAGTTTCATTTCTTTTCAGAGAAGAGAAGTATTTTAAAGGTTTCACCTTGGTCAAATGATTTCAGTCTTCCTATACAGGAAAATGCCAAAGCAGGTATACTAAGGCATAAGCTATCACAATCAGTGAGTGAAGCTCACCTATTCTATTGAATAGAGAAGTACCTCTTACGCATAAACACATGGCATGTGCACGCACATGTAGCAGCTCAACAAAACCTAAATGAAAAAAGAAAATGACCATGGAAAACTTGGGCATATAAGGACATTATTTCCTTTACACAAAGCATGCTTCATTCTTTGGGGACTCCTCCAAAAAAATGAAGCCGTCTCTTTAATTGGCTTAGTTGTGTTTCAAACGAGGTTATTTTTTGTAGGGGCAAGTTCACACTTTCTTCCCTAGTAAAGTAGTTCTGAAAATAAAAGAACTTTCTTTAGCCAACATCCCTTCTATCAGTAAAGAACAGTGTAGCTTCTAGTCAACGACCTTAACCTCTCTTCTTCATTTGCTGGCCTTTTATAGGGATTAGTGGCTCTTTGAGTTGAGTCTCTGTAGTAGCTTATCACCTCTGACAATGGAAAATCAGGGCTTAGACTCCTCTTTTGAAAGGATGAACACAAATATCACCTTTATGGTGCAAGTTTAGGTTACTGGTGCAGGCTGATGTATATAATGAGTCTCTTAACCCTCTGTACCCCTTCATGCAAGCTCCTGGGATAAAAAACTACTTTACTCTGGCTTTCAACTAAATTGAAACTACAGGATCTAGCCTGATAACCACCACCAAACCAGCTAAAGAAATGTCCTGTTGCATGCAGACTAACTTTATAGGTAGTACAGCAATATAAGTGAAAGGAAGAGGAAGCAATCCCACTTCTACACTATAAATTCTTTTTCTTCTGCCAAGGAACAGGATGGGGCCGCCCTGCCCAAATCCTCTTCAAATGTCACCTGATCTATGTTGAATCATGGTATTCTTGTAAACTCATAGTTCCACTCTGAAGCTACCCTAAACATAACTTCTTTTAAAAACCATCTTACTATAATAATGCCTTCAACCACCTGTGTGAATAAATGATAAAAGGAAGCAAACTTGAACTAGAGTGTGAATTATTTTTCTATTTTCCTAATGTTTTAAATCTAAATTGAACCTAAATCATATAGTCATATTGACTCGGGTTTTGAGTCCAAATGAAAAACTTTAAATCTCCATATTAAATGCTAGTTAGTTTAAGAAAAAAAAGAAAGGCAGAAAAACATTTGGTTTTCTTTCTCTCCAGAATCCTTGCTGGAAGATGATTGGAGTGATGTGCAGTCAGGGTAATGGGAGAGATAACAAAGGGATTATTGTAGGTTTGAAAATCTACCATTGACCACTGCAAACCTGAAGAGGCTGTGAGAGCTTCGCGGGGCACTCACAGAGATCCAGGAAGGTTGTTTGGGACTCAAGTCTGTTTCTTTCTTTCTTTTTTTAGAAAACATAATGGAAATGATGCCTGTCTGTGTTTATGACCATTTCCCTGGAAGTCTAGGGAAATATATGCTTTTGGTCAGAAATTGACTTTTGGTAACTTAGCCTCCTGATGGAACTTGAAAGAATGCTTCTACATTTTCTGAATATCCTAAAATGATGTCTGGAATGATGGACTTTATTCTGGAAAAAGAAAATCAGAAGTAAATTGGTACCAGGAAGGTGATCCTCTAAAGAACCTGGATATTTGCACTAATAAACTAAAGTATAATATTATCACTTTTTATAGATCAACCTCTTTAAAGTAATAACCTATCTCAACTGAAACCATGCAAGAAAAAGGTTCATATATTTTCATTTGGCTTCTCTGTGCCAGGCCCTTCATGTACATGATCACATTTAATTCTCACAATATCCCTGAGAGGTAAGTAGTATTATCCTCACTTTATCAAAGAGGAAATCAAAGTTCAGGGAGGTTAAATGACTTATCCAAAGTCATACAGCCTGTAAATAGCAGAAGCAAAAGTTAACCCTTAATCTCCTGCTATTGATTTTATAACATGAGAACTTCCAGAATAAAGGCTTCACCCAAGCTGGTCCTAATATATATAAATATGTAGATCAGAAGGCCATGCATCAGCCCTTCACAGAGCATCAGATCAGAGAACTGGAGGATTATGTCTGTTCTTAGGTCAGAATAGGAAAAGGTGAACGAAGTGGAATAAATTATACCAAGAAATATCAATGATGAGTATTATCAAAGAGACCAATCAAAAGAAATGGAGAATATAGCAAATAATATACAATCAATCAACAAAGCAATAAATAAAAATAAAATTTGAAATAAATAATAAAATTAGTAAAAAAATTTTAAAGCAATAAACATGACATTGTTCTTAAATGTTTCTCCTTTATCTCCTCTGCCCTACCATGCTACATAGAAGTAAGATGACCATGTATATTATCAAATTAGGATATTTTTGAAAATGAAAGGAGGCCCTGTTAAAAGTTATTCTCATTCAACACATGTAAGCCAGGACCCCAAAACACTGTGACAATGAAAGATGATGAAAGGTTTTATTCTATGGCAGGTAGTTGCTATCATAGTAGGGCGGATAATAAGCAAAACACAAATTTCTTGTATCTTTAGTACTATCAAACTTCCCTATAGTTTCTAATTTTTTTCCCCTAAAGTTACCAAAATGTAACCTTTAGAAAGGGAAAAGGTTTTATGAGGTATTAATGACTAAATATATTACCCTCCCAGGAGTATTTATATTTTAACACAGAACTCTTTCTTAAGCCAAAGGAATGAATTTCTAACTGTAGAGTATCAGGTATAAGCAGCACAGGTATTTGAGGAAGCCAACAGGCTCCTCAGCACCTGTTAAAACATACCATCCACAGGTAAGAAAAGCCCTACTTGTTAATTCACCTTCAGCTGTAAATACAACCAAGACTAACTCCAGGGATATGTCTCTATGAAAGACCAATGTTATTTGGAAAGTCATTGAGCAATTCAATTGAAGTTGTAAAATATAAGCCAGAGAAAGCCTTGTAGGTCTCAGCCCTTGATCTTTTTTTCTATTGACAACTTGAAATGTTGTCATCAAGAAAACAGTCCTGGTATTTTCCTAGGACCATGGTGGCACAGATCAGACACTGAAACATGTTTAATACATTCAGTAAGCAGTGAATGAGTGAGTGAGTGACACAAGTAAACCTACAGCTAGAGACTGAGTTAGGTCCCATCCAGATCATCTAACTCCAAGTGATACACTCCTTCAATTAAGCAAGACTCAATCT
This sequence comes from Mesoplodon bidens, assembly GCF_964165515.1. NCBI lineage: Eukaryota > Metazoa > Chordata > Mammalia > Artiodactyla > Ziphiidae > Mesoplodon > Mesoplodon bidens. Next base: position 71,563,742 of record NC_138160.1, read on the forward strand.
CAAGTTCTTAAAGTAGTCGCATTATACAGAGGACGACAACTATTAAAACAAATCAAAACAAAATCTGCAATCAATAAAATCTTCACTTAAAACTAGAAAGAGGAGAGAAATACATTTATAAAAAGAGAAGTGAGTATAGAGAAATTGGGATTTAGAGATGGATGCACTTATGAAATAGAAAGCAAGAATTATATCTCATAAAAAGATTAATAAAAAGATGAAATGCTTCAAAAATAGGATAAGGATGGAAAGAAGATTGAATAGAAGACAGAGAAGAAAGACAAAAAGAGTGTTGTTTTTATTTTTATTAGTTACTATAAAATGAAAGATTCGGGCTTCTCTGGTGGCGCAGTGGTTGAGAGTCCGCCTGCCGATGCAGGAGACACGGGTTCGTGCCCCGGTCTGGGAAGATCCCACATGCCGCGGAGCGGCTGGGCCCGTGAGCCATGGCCGCTGAGCCTGCACGTCCGGAGCCTGTGCTCCGCAACGGGAGAGGCCACAGCAGTGAGAGGCCCGCGTACTGCAAAAAAAAAAAAAAAAAAGAATGATTCTATAAAAAATAATTAAATGAAGCCATATAACAGAGGGTATGAAAAAAGGAAGAAAGAGGCGCATCAGTGCCGAGGATTAGAAATACACAAACTTATATCACATAGGAGGAAGAGAGGAAGAGATATAGCTTCAAAATCTATGAGTGCTGATAAAGGAATGCAGAATCAGCAAAGGAAATATGACTTGAAGTAACAGATAAGCAACAATCTATCGGAGAGAAAATCCAAGCATGACATTTTAAAATTGAGCATAATTAGATGGAAGGAGAGCAAACATCAGAAGTGATAAAGGCAAATACACAAGACCATACACCAAAAATAATGGTAATAAAAGAACAAAGGGCAGAAAGCAGGGGGGAAGGAGAGGAAAGAAATACAAAGAAAACAAAGTAAATTTTTTTCTTCAGAAAATTCTCTCCTAAAACTTCCCATTTCCATATGCACACTCTGTAAAGAACCAGACACACAACTCTTTTCCCAGACATTGAGAATGTCTTTGCCCCCAGACGTCACCCCTAAGCCCCCCTTGCAAAAATTCTCCTGGGAAAAGCAACTGTTCAGGCAGCAGTGCCTGGGTTGGTCCTTCATTAGAATAGTTCCCACAGGCATGTGTCCTCGCTAGTAATACACAGGAATCCCATATGGCACAATCTGGATCTCGCAGAGGTGGAATCTGCATAAAGTAGGACGAAGCCAGAGCCGGCACAAAAGCGGAGACATGCATGTAACGACACTGGCTCCGTGCCCTCTGACCCAGCGCTGCGCCTGTTCCCACACTTCCAGCAAACCCAGGCAAGTGTGTCCAAGAGCTTGTAGGTAGCAGCAGTCTGTCACAGGGTGAGGATGGGGCTGAAAGGAAGCCCAGAATTAGTCCCTCGACAGTGAGCAGATCAATTTTAAGGCAGTGCCCTGTCAACCAAAAAGAAAACCTACGTGTGGCTGCAATTAACCCTGTTAGCATGTGTCTAGCATTGTCCTACTGCCAAGCAGATGACCCTGCAGGGAGATGACCAGAGCAGAAGATTCCACTGATATATCAGTTGTCTGCAGTTTGTGACTAGAACTAATGGACTCAACTAGTAAATGTTTCTTTTGTGTATGTGTGAGTATATATTTTGGGGTGAAGTGGCCTTTGTTGTTGTTATTGCTACTGTTTGCTTTTTTTTTTCATTTTTGATGTTGTCATTATTTTAAGTAAATCCACTTTGAAATAAAGCTATACTTATATCTCCAATTCCTGGGGAAGTAAACAGATTTCCAACGATTACAAATTAGGTAAGTACACATTATGGTACTGGAAACTATTAGGAAAAAATGCATAAACTTAAACATATTAACTAACAAGCATCTCTTAATAGAAAGCCACGTAAATGTACATATACACAAACACACACACACACACACACACTCTCTAGATACCATTTCCCAGCTGTTCAGTGCAAGAGAATGAGGCCAAAGCTACCCTCCCAACTTAGAGGTCATATCTCCAGGTTGTGCCAATGTTTGTGGGATGCTTCATGTTCCTTGAATGAAAGAAACTAGAAACATTTAAACAGTACAAACTAGTCAGTTCTTGGTACCAGCTATTTACCTCATAGTTGGCATTTTGATCATTACAACTCAAAAACACATGGAAAACTATGACAAAAGTTCATGTTTAAATTCAGGGATAGGCATTCTATTTTTTGAAACAAAAATGCCTCCTCAATTGTCATGATCTTTTTCTACATACATTTTAAATACTTCAATGCAAAGGGCTTAGGTGACACTGTAGGAAATGTAATTGCAAACCTCCTTATTCAACTTTTTTCTTTTTTGGGTTTGAAAAAATATAATATCACAGAATTTTATTTTGATGGGAAAGAAATTTTAAACCTTTTCCAGAAAGTTTATGGGGTTTTTTTGTTTTGTTTTTTTTTCGGTACGCGGGCCTCTTACTGCTGTGGCCTCTCCCGTTGCGGAGCACAGGCTCCGGATGTGCAGGCTGAGCGGCCATGTTTCACAGACCCAGCTGCTCCACGGCATGTGGGATCCTCCCAGACCGGGGCATGAACCCGTGTCCCCTGCATCGGCAGGCGGACTCTCAACCACTGCGCCACCAGGGAAGCCCTGTTTTTTGTTTTTTTGGTTTTTTTTTTTTTGATGTCCACTGAATGCTTGCAAGGAAATAAGGGCTGGGAGGAAGTGTACTGAATTATTCAGGAACAAGTGGATACAACCATCTCTCCTTGCCAGGCATCCTGGGCTCCTGAGAAATGGAGTAGTGGGCCCTCCCAGTTCACATGCTCTCTCAGTGCTCTGAATTCTCCGCTAACAGAACATCTTCTTTATGAAGACTATGCAGTCCTGATTTGCTATGTATCTTCATATACAACGTAAAACCCAGGCAGACGGCCTCACTCGAATTTTAAGACATGCCACTCACAAAGTGGCAAAAGAAAGTTGTTGTGGGAGCCACTAAAAGACAAAAGAATTTATTTGTTAGGAAGCTGCAAGCAACAGTTATCATAAATGCCCACTCTGCCTACCCCACGTCAGGGGACAGTTGGCAACTACAGGGTCCTACAGCCCACTAACCTCACTCCCTGAAGCTGGGAGCTGCTTCTACGGGAGAAGAACGGCTGTCCTGTTTTGCCAGAATATGTTTGAAAGATTCCAACATGGGATGGACAGTGAAATAAGAAACCAAGAAAGGATGGGGGAGATGGGTAAAAGAAAATTAGGAACATTCTTTTTTAACATACTTAATAATAATGTGTAATTTGAAATCACAGAAGGGACTTGTTTGCTTTTGGTTTTGGATTGTTTATTGGTTGTTTTCTGAATCATACCATAATCAAATTTTTAATCAAGAATACTGCTTAAACATCGTACAATTTTAAGCAGTTTTTCAGCATATTGTATTACCCTCTCATACCTTCTAATACTTTTCTAAGCATATTATACTGACTTCTAATCGGAGTAAAATGATATAGTTCCCCTCGTGTCTTTATCAAGATGTTTACTACAATGGTTTCTAACAATGTTATCTTTTTTTTTATCAAGTAACTTAAATTTAAAATATACCAAGGCAGATTGTGTAGATAGGTAAAATTCTACACCTGAAACAAGAGATTTTTACTAAGTTGAATGTTCCGATAAAAAGCTTGGAAGAATTGAATATGTTGTAAGGCCTTCGGCACTCAACTGAAAGATGGAGTGCAGTTATACTTCTAGGCAGTTTGCTGGCATGATATAATTTGAGGGATACTGGACTTGTCCTCCATCAAAATAAGACTCCTTGGGGCTTCCCTGGTGGTGCAGTGGTTGAGAGTCCGCCTGCCGATGCAGGGGACACGGGTTCGTGCCCCGGTCCGGGAGGATCCCACGTGCCGCGGAGCGGCTGGGCCCGTGAGCCATGGCCGCTGAACCTGCGCGTCCAGAGCCTGTGCTCCACAATGGAAGAGGCCACAACAGTGAGAGGCCTGTGTACCACAAAAAATAATAATAATAATAAAAAAATAAGACTCCTTCACTGGGATGCCCAGAATGACATAACCAACATTGTATTTCTTTGGGTTAAATGATACCTGCTCCATGCGTTTGCTTTTAAGATGTAGATAACCAACTAAGGCCGGTATTGACAACTCCAGCACAGTAAAGTTAATGAGAGTTGTGAGGACACTGCTTCCTTGGAATAAGAGGGATCTATGGAAGAGGGAAGGAGGGCCCAACCCTGACAAGCATTAAGATTCACTGAGGGCGAAGGATACCCACTTCACCCTTATACTTGAGAGCTATTCTCAAATTCTTGGTATATAACTGCAATGTGGTCAGGGCCACCCTCATCCTGGGCTGACAACAGGGCCACTGCCATGGGCGAGGGGGGCATTCACTTACCTATAGCATCCTGTGGTAAACCTACAGGGTCGTTTTTTGGTCTGTCTACATAGAACTTTGAAGGATTTTTTTTGTAGTATTTGGTATTTTTTGTAGTATTGGCATTTTACAGTATAAAACTCACCAAGTTCAAATTCAATTTTAAAGCCACTCAAATCTTTTTTTAAATTGATGTCCATCTGTTCACGGCTATTTTCAGATGAAAACAGGACCATGATCTCCTCACTGACAGTGATTTTCCCAATCCCTGACTCTCGCTACAGTGCTCTAAATCCATGAAGATTTTAGTCAATTGTCTTCATAATCTGCCCTAGGATTTCTCAGTTTTGCTCTTAACATTTTTGCAATATATCAGTGGTCTTTTAACAGAAAGCATTTTAGAATAGGGAAGAGAAAAGTTAACTTTTTTGGACCCACACTTAAAGTCACACCCTCCCTAAAATTCCACACCTGCAACAATTAACAGACTGATTCTAATGCACTGAGGGGTGCAGCCTTTCTGTGCCACTGTCCTGAAGGGCTCTTGCAAATTCAGATTCAGCCATCTCTCCCAGCCTCCCATCCCATCACCTCAGCAACAGAAACCCTCGGATGCACAGGTCACTCCTCCGCAGCTTTGACAAGATCACATTCCCCATGGGTGGTCTGGCTTTTACAAGTGTTTGGGCACAAATACATTAATGTGGCCTTTTTAAAGCAGCTGATTCTTCTATGCTTCCATGGAAAAATCATCATGCCAGTGCTCTACTTTCTAAAATACTTTTCTTAAAATTGAGCAAATCCAAATACTGTACAATTTCAGATTGTTGTGGATTCCCGGATTCCCATTGCCCTTCCGCCATCCCATCAAAAGCTTATGCATTGTATTCATGTTTTCAGCTCTGCTGTCCTCGGAGCATCTCCATGCTTTGCTGCACTGCAACGATATTTAGTATCCTGTCAGTTCCCTCGTGGCAAGGAATGCAACCAAATTTTTTGCTACTTAATCGGAACAAACTGTGAGCACTGAGAAACCAGACACAGGAAGGACTGTTCCTGACTACGATATCAAAATGCTTTCTAAATAGGTAAAATTGCTTTGGCCTATTGATAAGCAAAAGGTGCCCTTACATTTTTATTCTAATTGAGAAAAAAAACAGTATTTCAAGAATCAGCTTTGTATTGATATTTGCAAATGATGTTAATTCAATTTAGATTAGACACTGGGCACTTTTTTCATATAACAGGTTGTTCAGAGTCCCAGAAAATATTAAAATATTTTCTCCGTGTTTGGAAGGAAACATTATTTGCAACAGCTGTAACCTGAAGGCAAAAATGCCTGATTCACTCGTAGATTATTAAAAAGCAGCAGGATGTACTCAAAATGAAAGGCCCTTAGTTCTTCAGATTGAGGTGACTAGTTAAGGAGAGAAACAGCAGGACTTTTCAAGGGTTCTTTTTGAGGTCTGATTTCTAAGAAAGTTGCAAAGGCTTCTTAAATTTCCAGTGGCTCAGGAAAGAAGCTACCAAATTAAACTGATTGCTTTTAAAAGAAGGGAAAGAAGGGAGAGTGAATAGTGAATTATTCACAAGGGCCAATTAATGAAAATGTATGTGTGTATGTGTATGTGTGTGTGTGTGCATGTGTGTGTTTAAGTAGCTGATTTTCACAAAACACAAATAGGTGGGTCAACTCAAAAGGAAATCTAGAATGAAGGGCAAGTGGACATAAAAGTCCATTTTAGATACCAAGCCACCAACTCTTGAACTTCCGGTCTGTTATCAAAAAACAGCCCACCACCTCCTGTGTCATGGCTGTACATTTTTTTCAGGCTCGACCACCTTGTCCCGAGAGACATTCTTTTTTCCTCCTTGGTTCTGTCCAACTTCTATTTTACTCTTTTTTCTCTCCCCTGTAACCTCTGTCATTTTACAGCAGACTCTTGTTCTGTGCCATGACCTTGCCCGTGTTCTTTCAGGTCAGAGCTCCTTAACTTCTCCCTGACCCTGACTCTGGTTCTGGCTTCATTCTTGTCCTAGAACTCCTTGCCAAAGGGCCTCCTGACAGCTTTCTCTGAAGGTCGGGGGCAGTGTCAGCGTGACTAAACAGCCCAATCAGTGCACATAAGCCCCTTGTTGACAGCATCTTCCCAGAGGTGGAAAGCTGAGTCAATTTTGAACTTGAAAATTTTGCATGGTTTCCAAACGTCCTGAATGTATTCTCCTGTTTCATGTGATTATCGCTTTGCAGCATGCTGCTGGCTACCTAAATCCCATGCAAATTGCTTGGAAGAGGTAGACTCAGTGAAAAACACTCTCCCAAATGTACCATTAGAACCAAGGATTATTCCCTACAAATCTAGCTCTAAGAAGTGAAAAAGGGCGGTTATTATTAGTTTTAGTATTAATCACAACTATTAACTGTTAATTTAGCCTAAATCATCTGCAAGGGAAATCTGTGCTGCTTGCTTGTTAGTTGAGTGGAGTGCATGATAATATTCTGTTGTGTGCTATGTGGCATACTCGGTTGCTAGGTTACCCAGAGCATCAGAAATTCAGGGAACAATGTACTTATATCTTTTTCAATTTTGAAAAATAAAATAGGTATTGACATAAAATACAGTGCGGCACTGAAGTAATTTTGTAGTGGAGAGATCAGAGGAAGGGGGCCTTTCATCTCGGTGAGAGCAGTTTACTCCTCGTGGTGACTTACTGAGGGCAGTGGCAGGACAGCACAACAGGATGTCAATCTCTGGAAGAATGCCTGTGGTCCCTGTACCCCAGCAACTGTTTCTTGAGTCAGGCTCCCCAAAGCCATCCAGCAGCTGCTGTTCTGAGCTGTATCAACTGGTCCTACAGAAACCCATGACAGGCCCAGTGATGTATGGGCCTGCAAGGGAACAGCCAAGCCTTTCATGTTCAGAACAAATATGACAGATCTGGCTAAATTCCTTAGCCGGCTGGGGCCATGCCGAGAGCTTTTTTTTTTTTTTTTTTCAATGATTATTATTATTATCACCTTCCTACTCAGAGATAGTGTCATAATTTACAGTCAGGCATTGTGTGACCCAAATGATTGATGCCACTTGGATGTGAATTGGTAGAGTTAATAATGGTCTTTCAGTAGGGCCCAGCATGGGAGGAATCTCTCTCAGAAAGGCCGTCTTCACTTTGATATTCTGCTCAAGACAGGTAGGTGGACTTCTGGGAGCCAACACTCCATCACGCTCTACTTCTGAAAGCATCCCCTGGGCCCTAGTGAAAACTACGGGATTGAGAAACCTCAAAAGCTCCTGTCTGTTCTTTCCAGAAGTACTTTTGATTTTGTTTAACCTTCAGCAGTGGATGTCACCACAGAAGACCCATTGAGATGTGCAGCTTTAATTCTCTGATGAAACAAGAAGTGGCCTTGGAAGGTATGTATCAAGACTCCAGACAAGGAATCTGTCCCATACCCTGCAGCACTATTCAGTAGGAACTCTAACTAAAGTAGATCTCGCTTCCATGTTCTTTATTCAACATGACCTTGGACTAAATGCTAAGAGGGAGTCAACAATGATTAAGATCTTTTAATCAGTTTACTTGTTATTTGTTTTAAACAATGATTAAGATAATTTAAAGTGATTAAAACCAGCTGGAGCTGGTGTAGTAAATTTAAAGAAAGAAAAAGCAGAATGAAGGAGATTAGCATTCATTCACTGTGTGGTTGGTAACTTCAATGCAATTTTGCAAAACTCACAAAAATTGAAATGGAATCTAAGAGATGTTAAGTACCTTGCCCTAGATCGCGCAGTGAGTAGAGAACCAGGATTCTAACCCAGATCTCTCTAATACTTTCCCTTGCTCTACATCTCAATGTAAAGATAGCAGTATGTGATGAGAATAATTCTTCAAAATCTGATACAAATTTCCATGAAAATTAAAGAAAGGAACTATTCCTTCTGAATGAGGCCCTCAGAGAAGTCTTCAAGGAAAGAATGGTGAAAATGTGGACCTTGAAGGATGAAAAAATTTCAACAGATGGAGAAGAGTGTATCTAGCCCCGTAAAGATCAAGTTTGAGCAATTTTTTTTCTGTTTGGAGAGTCACTACACCTCTATTTTCAGCACTGCCAAAAAGGAGAACTACTCTTTAAAATGATTAAACTTGCACAGCTTGTGCCATTAAGTAGCAACATTCATTTTTCTCAAACACTGCAGTTCACCTGTCCCTCTGAAACACATTATTAAGCTATCACCATATAAACATCATTCATCCTGAATTTCCTTTTTAACTTTATACCTACCTCCAGTAATACCTTTCCTCCAAAGGCCCTGAAGCACTTTAAAAACAGATGATATTATTACTATTTTACTGGCAATGACACTGAATCGTATCCACAGTGTCTAACATTCTCTGTCCTTGGAATTATCAACATGTACTAGTGATAAAGATTATTCTTTATGAACAGAAAAAACACAAGTGCAGTGAGCCTTCCTAAGTAATGAAACAAGGCAAAATTGATTTACAAATACACAGTAGGTGGGCAATAAATAGTGAATAAAATCAAGTCGAACAATATATCAACATACTCAAAAGCAACTTAGCTGAGGGTCCTACAGCTTTCAATTCTGAATCTATTAATATTGTCAGTTTTCAATAGCCCTCCATAGCCAACCCAGGAAAGCCCAAATGCATCAGCTTGGCATTAAGGTCCCTCTATAATTTGACCCTAATCTGGACTTACATTTTCCAGAGTCTATATCCTGTGTGATTCTGGGTGAGTAGACCACAAGAGAAAGTTTCATGGGATTTGGAAGCCAAAAGTGAAACAGGAGTCATTATGTTCTGAAAGCCAGTCACTATAGGGTTACCAGGCTCCATTGCCATTCACACAGTGACGCTAAATCTGCTGGATCACCTTCTTGCTTTCTGCAGGGCACTCATGTCATCAAGGTTACAGGTGGTGGTAGATGCAGCTTCTAATGCAGCATCTGTCTTTGCTCTCTCCCTCTTTATGTCCAGCTTCTCTTCCCAACTGCCAGTCCCACTGACCCGTGGGCCCACCCCCAGGAGCAGAGTAACAACCTTCCATAGACTCCTTCCCCAGCTCCCAAAATTGTGTGTAGTCACCTCCCTGCAATATACCCTGTATTTCCTATCACTCTTAGTGTGTCTTCTTCCCTGATCAATCCCAAACAAATACATTAACTGTATACACTAACTATCTTTATATCCCACTCCTGCTTTCACACACCATACCTCAAAGAGAATTCACCATCCTGTTTCATTCCATTACTTCCCCTAGGATGCCATTCCTTGTTTCCCTACTTTTGAGGTAATAATAATAGCCAACATTTAACATAAAACTTACTGTGTGATAGAAACTGTTCCAAGTACTTTAGAGAAAAAATGGCCACAGGATATTGCAGGCCTATTTCTGCAGGATAAGGGCCAGGCCTAGAAATGACTTACATCTCTTCTATTCACATCCTATCACATCCTAAGCCAGTCACATGGGTCCATTCTAACCACCAGGGAGCCTGCAGCATGTAGAGGAGTACATGGTGATTGTTAAACATTGACAGCCTCCACCATGCTCATCCTTCAACTTTCATTCTCCTCCATGAATACTGCCTTCTAAGCAGAATGAATCTCTATCTCCTCAATATCCAAAGAACTGTGTTTACAAATGTATTTTATCAAATTAAAAAAAGAAAGAACCTGAACATTTTTAAGTCAATTTATCATGCCACCATAGAATGAAAAACAGTACTCTTTTAGTTTTGGTGGGAATGTAAATTAATGTAGAAAACAGTATGGAGATTACTCAAAAAACTAAAATTAGAACTATCACAAAATCCAGCAATTCCTCTCCTGGGTATACATCCAGAAAATAATGAAAACACTAATTCAAAAAGATACATGCACCCCAGTATTCATAACATTATTTACAATAGCCAAGATATGGAAGTAACCTAAGTGTCCATCAACAGATAAGAGAGTTAAGAAGATGTGGTATCTATCTATCTATCTATCTATCTATCTATCTATCTATATATACATACACAGATATACACAATGGAATATTACTCAGCCATAAAAAGAATGAAATTTTGCCATTTGGAACAACATGGATGGATGAAACGATGGTATTATGCTTAGTAAAATAAGTCAGAGAAAGACAAATACTGTATGATATCACTTATATGTGGAATCTAAACAATAAAACATGGCTAGTAAATATAACAATAAAGAAGCAGACTCACAGATATAGAGGACAAACTAGTGGGGAGAGGAAAGGGAGGAGGGGCGAGATGGGGATAGAGGATTAAGAGGTACAACTACTATGTATAAAATAGGTAAGCTACAAGGATATATTGTACAGAATATGAACTATAGCCAAATTTTATAATTATAAATGGAGTATAATCTAAAAAAATTTTTAATCACTATGTTATACACCTGAAACTAATATAATATTGTAAATCAACTATACCTCAATAAAAAGAAAAAAGAAAAAGTAAAACAATACTCTTTGTCCCAGTTCTTCAAGAACCCTCCATCCCCCTGCTCCTTTCTAGGCTGTCCTGTAGACTTGCTACTCTGTTGTCATCCCAGTTACTCCTTCTTTTTCTTTCCTGTGTGGAATCCATGTGTCCTACTTCCCATGTCTTTTTCTATTTTAGCTATGCCTTCATTTTGATAAAGCAAGTCATAAGTGGCTTCTACAGATGGGTGCTTTGGAAACAAATATTCTGAGATCTTATATGCAAAATGTGTTTGGTCTGCTGGGTACTTAATTTTAATTTATAGTTTGAATGGATATAGAATTCCAAGCTTCCTTTGTTGCTACTAAGAGCTTGATGTCATAATTCTTGATCCTTTCTATGTGAACTACTTTTCCTCTACTGCCTTTTAAAGACTCTTCTTTATATTCTTCTTGTCCCAAAATTTCCCAGTAATGTATGTGGGTGTGAATCCTTTGTCAGCCCTCATTCTGGGCACTCACGGGGCTCTTTCAATAAGGAAATGTATGTCTTTTAGCTGTGGGAAATTTTCTCATATGATTTCTTTGTTCAATTTTTCCTATTCTCTTTCTGGAAACTTTATGAGTAAGACATTAGCATTTCTGGTTTGGTTTTCTAATGTTCTTATCTTTTCTCACGTTTGGTCCATTTCTTTGTTTTTTTCTTCCACTTTATGAAAAATGGGTTTAACTTCCAAACTTTTTGTCCAGTTTTTTTTGGTTTATTTGTTTGGGGGATTTTTTTGGTGATTTGTTTGTTTGTTTGTTGGTTGGCTATCTTAAGTTTAATTTCCAAGTTATTTTTTTTGTTTTCCAATTGTTTTTTTTGAAACAACTTGTTCTTGATTCACAGATACATTATGTTCTTTCAGCTTTCTGAGGATTTTGTTAATGGCTTTGAGAGTGGGGGAAGGTTGCATTTCTTCTG